>NC_000086.7:14699520-15039163 GCF_000001635.26 Mus musculus | reverse complement strand
GCAAGCTGGGGAGGAAAGAGTTTATTTGGATCACAATTCCACATTGTTATTCATTACTGAAAGTAGTCAGAACAGGTATTCAAACAGTACAGGAACATGGAGGCAAGAGCTGATGCAGAGGCCATGTAGGAGTGCTGATTATTGGCTTGTTTCCTGTACCTTGCTCAGCCTGCTTTTTTTTTTTAAAGAACCCAGGACCACCAGCCCAGGGATGACACTACCCAACATGGCCTGGGCCCTTCCCTATTAATTCAGAAAATGTCTTACAGCTGGATCTTAAGGAGGCATTTTCTCAATTGATGCTCCTTTCTCTCTGATGACTCTTGCTTGTGTCAAGTTGACACAGAACCAGCCAACACACATCCTGGTTATGCCACTTTATATAGGGGACTTGAGAAGCCTCCAGTTTCAGCTCTGTAGGGTCTGCAACCAATCCCTGGTGGATACCCATATATTAGTATATGTCTTTGGGGGGAGTGTGGGAAGATATCTGTACTGCTATGTCATTGGAGAGCTCACATTCACACTGTAAGCACTGGAATCCTTCTTGTAATCTGTCCATACAGCAGCACATTTTCACACTTAATGTGTGCTGAACTAAGTTGCTGTACAGATTCCCAGTCCCCATATCTCAGAGATCTGGACTCATTTTTATCAATGTAGGCCCCATGATTCCATTTTTTTCCCCAAATAATTTCATATGATTCTGATGAAGGTACTACATAAACAACTTTGGTGCATAGTACCCTACTTCCCTATACTTTGATCTCACAAGAACTTCTAAAGGGCACACATGTGGCACACATGTGAACAAATACAGAGGACTGTTTCTAAAATGATCATATGCAAACCATATTTTACCCATTGGTTCACACATGCAATAAGCTACACTCACACGTTCTTTCTCCTCAGGTGAAGGACTTCATCTTCAAGGTTGGTTGACCCCTTAGCATAATCTCTGATGCCTAATAATGGTTGTCTCAATGGTTTAATGAGAAACTACTGAGTGGCTTTGCTCAAAGTATTTCTTGATATAGCAAGACAGCCAAAGACCTCTTTACCTTAACAACATTCCATTCTCTCCATTTAGTACCTGTAACTGCTGCTCTTACTGTAGGATTCAGAAGGTCAAATCCCAGATAAAATAGACACCAGAATGTCTCTGTTAATGGCAAGCCCTTAGGCAAGTAGTTCTTCTAGTATCACATTCTTTCCTCTCTAAACTCAAAAGTTATGTACTCTGTCTTGCCAGGGGACTTCAGTTTATCACATTTGGAGACACAGGGAAAAGAATAGGGATATGATAAATGAAACAACAGAAGGTTTCCAACTCTCCTACACAGGTATGGACCAAGGGTTCCAGTGTTCAAAACAGCAAAAGAAGATAAGAGTCTTTCTGATCCAGATTAGGAGACCAAAATATAGCCAAGTGAAAATTGGTTTGGGTATGTCTTTTGAGGAGGTTTCAGCCCCCCTCCCCAGCTTCTAAATAGAAGTTTGCAAATTTGTTGAGGTGGCAGCTTGCCTGTTAACAGCAAAATATTGATTCCTCTGGCTCAGCAATATGGGACCAAAATATTTCATCCCTAAATTCATAGATTGGTACTCAAAAACTTGAGCTTTCCTAATGTGTCTGCTTGACCTCAAATATTTGACTGTACAAGGCAGTGGTATTGTTCTAGATTCTGAAGCTGAAAGGCAAACTTTCTCCTTTCTGGTTTGATTTATCAGATAAACCTTTTAAAATGTATTTTGCACTTAGTGTGTTTTATTTTAACTTCAATGGGGATATGCACCTGAGTGGTAAATTTTTAAAAAGCTGTGTTATGTATGCTGAATAAATGATGAATCTAATAATGCTCTCAGATACTCCCCGAGAACAGCCAGAAGGTAATCAGGGTTAAGACAGTGGCCAGATGATGGGGAGGGAGAATGATTGAATATATGCCATATCCTTCTGATTTATGCCACACAAAGATTAAAAGAATTAAGGCTTCTATATACTGAATGATTAATATGGACATGCTCTCCACCTTCCAAGAAAAGTCTTGTTGAAATTTGTGTTCGAGAATTTCATCAACACTTAAGAAAACTGATCAGGAATAGGCGTAGTTAATAACATCAGCTCACATCATATGCTGCCTTCCCTCTAAGTCGTTGAGTGTATAATTTCTCATTTCATTGTTTAATAGTCTTTTCATGTAAGTTATAATCATTCTGGTCCAATTCCCCTTTCCTTAATTTTCCATAGTTTCATTTGAGGCATAATTGTTATATCACAAGCTATATATATTGCAAGTATATACTTTGATAATTTTTCACATGTATGCACTTGAGAAATCATGATACATCCTCCCCAAAAGTTTACTCATGCTCAAATTATTTAATATAGGTTCCTTTGTTTAGATAAATAGATAACAAAGATTGAAATATCCTAGAATGCATTCTGTAGTATTTGGGGTGGGAGTGGCCTGGGTTCTTTCACTCAGTGTAATTGAGTTTTATTCACAACTTTGCATATGTCATACATCATTCTTTTAGTGTTAGATAGTTTTCCATTGTGTGGATATACCATTGTAGTGGTTTGAATTAAAATGGCCCCAATAGCCTCAGACATTTGCATACTTGGTCCACATATGGTAACATTGTTTGAAGAGGCTTAGGATGTGTAAAGATATCATATCCCTGGGGGTGGGCTTTGGGTGTTCAAAGTCTTTCTCAACTTCCTGATTGTTATCTCTGCTTCCTATTTGTATTTTAAAATGTGAGCTCAAACTTCCTGCTGCTGCCTTCATGTCTCCCACTTGCTTCTCTGACTCACTGCCATGATGGACTATTATTTCTCTGGAACTGATAACCATTATAAACTCTCTTTCTTAAGTTGCTTTGTGTCTTAGTGTTTTATCACAGCAACAGAAAAATAACGAATAAACTCATTTTATTGGCACATTCACCTATTGGTGGACATTTGGGTTGCTTCTAGTTCTGAGTGACTTCAGACAAAGTTGCTATGGATATTGAAGTTCATTGTAGATCATATGGTAGGCCTACAGTTTTTAAGTAACTACAAGTGCACCTTCCCAAGTGGTTTTATTATTCTGTGCTCTCAGAAACAGTATATAGTCAGTCTATGTAATTTCATGCTAAGATAATAGATGTGTAGTGGTGTCTCATTGTAACAAAACTTACAGTTTATTAATGACAATTATGTGAGTCATTTTTGAAGGCAGCATACATTTAATAAAGTGTCCATGAAAATTTATTAAGTTTAGAGAGTTCTTCACATTTTCTAAATCCTAGTTAGTCTTGTGTTTTTAGACTTAGGTTTTATAAACATTTTCTCTTAGTCTGTGTTCAATCTCTGTCTCTCTCAATATCCCTCTGTGTTCTCTGTAGCTCTCTGTCTTTTTCTCTTTACTTCTATCATGTTGAGACAAGGTTTCACTGTATATTCAAGTCTGACTTAAACTATGAATCCTCATGCTTCAGCTTCTTGAGTCCTGGGATTACAAGTGTGCAGTTCCATGTATGACTTGTCTTTAATCTCTTGACAAATTTTAAGCAAATCTTTGGGCCTGCAGAGATGGTTCAAAGGTCAAAAGTACTCACATCTCTTGCAGAGGACCTGGGTGCAAATCCCAGTGTCTATACAGTCTTTCTAGTTAAAAAGGATCTGATGGATGCCCTCTTCTGGTTTCCCAGGGCAGTGCACTGTGTAATGTATAGAAAAACATACAAATATCCACAAACATAAATAATAATGAATTAAATTTAGAAAACCAAAAGTGTATTAGTATATATAAAATATGTATAAATCATGTGTGTGTGTGTGTGTGTGTGTGTATTCCACTCCAAGATCCAAGATCACTAAGGTTTTCTACACCTTTTATATTTAGGCCTAGTAGCTACAATAAGGTAAGTTTTGTATATGGAAGAAGGTATGACTGTTCAAAAATAATTTTATTCTATTCTTATGTGTATGTGTGTGTTTCCTCATTTATGTCTGTGTACCACATGCATGCTTGAAGTAGTATTTTTGTACATGTAATTGGATTTTTATATAAATTATCCTGTTAAAAATAGTTTTTCTACTCCAACACTAGGGACATAATGGAAGAAGGAACAGGAAAAAAAATAAGACTGGAAGGAAGGGGTAGAATGTTGTGGAACACAGTTTTCCAGGTACAAAATGACTGTTGCAATATTGGACTGTGAACAACTGTGATTACCTGCACAATATCTTCACAAGATTATGCCTGTTAGGATTCTATCATGGAGTGGGTACCCACTCTCTCTAAGAATTTATAAGCAGTTAACAGTAGGTACCCTCCAAGGATTTATAGGCAGTTAACAGTAAGTGTTACCCCTTTATAAAGATTTATTTATAGGCAGTTAACAGTAGGCACCTCACCTACGTAAGGATTTATAGGAAGTTGATAGTAGGGACAACCTGTGGGACATAAAACTATGCCAGGAAGTTTGTATAAAACAGTAACCCACTTTCAGGGTTGGCCTAAGATTAAATACCTTTTGTAGGGTGGAATGTGTGGGGAGGGAAGCTTATTGGCTAAGCCCTCCAGGTACCTCATTAGCATGAAGAATTTCATTTTGGGCCTATGTGACCACAGGTCATGTCTCTTTTATGTGACAAGCATGGCCTGAGTTCCATATCAGGAGTCTAGTAGGGAGCTAGGAGTCACCTAAGCCTCAGGTGTGTGCCTACAGAGTCTCAAGGTCTCAACCTGCTCTACCTTACCAAACTTCCTAGTATGGCTTTTTATGTCCCACAACCACCCCTCACTAAGGATTTATAGGCAGATAACAGTAGCTGAAGGGAAGGGTTTATGGAAGCCATACCCTTTCCTGAGGATTAAGACAGTTAACAGTACCTAGGTGGGAGGAGATCTGGAGATCTTACTCCTTCTTGTGGATCATAAAGCTGTTAATAGCTGGTAGGGGAGATAGAGAATATTTTTGCCAGTTCACCAGTAGTGTAGGAACTGGTTATTTGCAGGCCATGTTTCTTTAAGTAACCCCCAATTAAACGTATTGGGACACATACACACAAACACACAAACACACACACACACACACACACACACAGAAAGAGAGAGAGAGAGAGAGAGAGAGAGAGAGAGAGAGTGAGTGAGAGAGAGAGAGAGAGATGTTTTATTTTATATTTTCGAACCAAAATGCTTTTCAAAAATTTTTTATTGCTTGATTGTACAGAGTGGAACTGACTGAACAAAACAAACTCTCTCCCTCTGTACAGCTCTTTTAAGTTCCCTTTCTTTCATTTCCTAGGTCTTTATGAGATCCCTTGCCAGAGAAGCCATATTGGTGGATTAAAATTCATCTAGGGCATGGTCTCTCTTTCATGGCTTGAGCCTCAAGTGGGACTAGTTATTTGTTGGACACTCCCATAAGATTTGAGCCACAATTAACTCACACAGCTTACAGGCAGGACAGAGTGTAGGTTGAAGGTTTTGTGGATGGGTTGTTGTCCCAGTCTCACAAGTGGAAGCTTTGCCTGGTTACAGAAGATAGCCAGTTCATTCTTACCTTGTTTTATTCTAAAATCAGAATATGTACCTCCTCCACTTTGTCTAGTAAGCTATGCAATACCAATAAAGCTAGTAAGCTTTATTGAAAGATAAATGGCGTTTCTGGCTCACTCAATGTATAGTTTTGTTTTTTTGTTGTTTTTTTTTTCAACTTGAAAATGAGTTTGTGTCTGCACAGGTGAGAGTGTGGATGACAGAAGCTAACAGCTTCCCAGGTGAAAGCCACAGAGCTTCTGAGGCAGTGCCATTTTCGGGCTCCAGACATCCGGCCACCTTCCAGGCCAGAGGACAGGTGTCCTCCCAGCCCGGGAGGCTTTTGTCTCAGGATCTGCGGAAGCCATCTTGGTTCCAGGACTCCGCAGAAAGTAGTCTGCACAGGTGAAAGTGTGGACTACAGAAGCTAACAGCTTCTGGGACAGGCAGGAGCCAGAGAGCTTCTGAGGCAGCGCCATTTTCAGGCTCCAGACATCCAGCCACCTTCCCGGCCAGAGGACAGGTGTCCGCCTGGCCCGGGAGGCATTTGGCTCAGGATCCATGGGAGCCATCTTGGTTCCGGGACTCCACAGAAAGTAGTCTGCACAGGTAAGAGTGTGGACTACTGAAACAACAGCTTCTGGGACAGGCCAAAGCAACACAGCATCTGGGAAAGGTCCTGTTTTGGGACTTCATCTTCGGCCAGGAGGAGGTCCAAACGCCAGATAACTGTGCACCTTCCCTATAAGAGGAGACCTTGCATGCAGAGACTGTTCTGACCACTGAAACTCAGAAGAGAGAACTAGTCTCCCAGGTCTGCTGATAGAGGGTAACAAAATCACCAGAGGAACAATTTCTAACAAGAGACAACTATAACAACTAACTCCAGAGATTACCAGATGGCGAAAGGTAAACGTAAGAATCATTTTAACAGAAACAAAGACCACTCACCATCATCAGAACCCAGCACTCCCACTTCACCAGGACCAGGGCACCCCAACGCACCCGAAAAGCTAGACCTGGATTTAAAAGCATATCTCATGATGATGGTAGAGGACATCAAGACGGACTTAAATAACTCACTTAAAGAAATACAGGAGAACACTGCTAAACAGGTAGAAAACATTAAAGAGGAAGCACAAAAATCCCTTAAAGAATTAGAGGAAAACATGACCAAACAGGTGATGGAATTGAATAAAACCATCCAAGACCTAAAAAGGGAAGTAGACACAATAAAGAAAATCCAAAGTGAGGCAACGCTGGAGATAGAAACCCTAGGAAAGAAATCTGGAACCACAGATGCGAGCAGCAGGAACAGAATACAAGAGATGGAAGAGAGAATCTCAGGTGCAGAAGATTCCATAGAGAACATGGAAACAACAATCAAAGAAAATGGAAAATGCAAAAATATCCTAACTCAAAACATCCAGCAAATCCAGGACACAATGAGAAGACCAAACCTACAGATAATAGGATTTGATGAGAATGAAGATTTTCAACTCAAAGGACCGGCAAATATCTTCAACAAAATTATAGAAGAAAATTTGACAAATCTAATGAAAGAGATGCCCATGAACATACAAGAAGCCTAAAGAACTCCAAATAGACTGGACCAGAAATGAAATTCCTCCAGACACATAATAATCAGAACAACAAATGCACTAAATAAAGATAGAATACTAAAAGCAGTAAGGGAAAAAGGTCAAGTAACATATAAAGGCAAGCCTATCAAAATTACACCAGATTTTTCACCAGAGACTATGAAAGCCAGAAGAGCCTGGACAGATGTTATACAGACACTAAGAGAACACAAATTCCAGCCCAGGCTACTATACCCAGCCAAACTCTCAATTACCATAGATGGGGAAACCAAAGTATTCCACGACAAAAACAAATTCACACATTCTTTTTCCATGAATCCAGCCCTTCAAAGGATAATAGGAGAAAAAAAACCAATACAAGGCCCGAAACCACGCCTTAGAAAAAGCAAGAAGGTAATCCCTCAATAAACCTAAAAGAAGACAGCCACAAGAACAGAATGTCAACTTTAACAACAAAAATAATAGGAAGAAACAATTACTTTTCCTTGATATCTCTTAATATCAATGGACTCAACTCCCCAATAAAAAGACATAGACTAATAGACTGGCTACACAAAGAGGACCCAACATTTTGCTGCTAACAGAAAACCCATCTCAGGGAAAAAATATAAGACACTACCTCAGAATGAAAGGCTGGCAAACAATTTTCCAAGCAAATGGTATGAAGAAACAAGCTGGAGTACCCATTCTAATATCTAATCGACAGATCATGGAAACAGAAACTAAACAAGGACACAGTGAATCTAACAAAAGTTATGAAACAAATGGATTTAACAGACATCTACAGAACATTTTATCCTAAAACAAAAGGATATAACTTTTTCTCAGCATCTCATGGCTCCTTCTCCAAAACTGAGCATATAATTGGTCACAAAACAGGCCTCAACACATACAAAAATATTGAAATTATCCCATGCATCCTAATCAGACCACCATGTACTAAGACTGATCTTCAATAACAGCATAAATAATAGAAAGCCAACATTCACATGGAAACTGAACAACACTCTTCTCAATGATACCTTGGTCAAGGAAGGAATAAAGAAAGAAATTAAAGACTTTTTAGAGTTTAATGAAAATGAAGTCACAACATACCCAAACTTATGGGACACAATGAAAGCATTTCTAAGAGGGAAACTCATAGCTCTGAGTGCCTCCAAAAAGAAACTAGAGAGAGCACACACTAGCAGCTTGACAACACACCTAAAAGCTCTAGAACAAAAGGAAGCAAATTCACCCAAGAGGAGCAGAGGGCAGGAAATAATCAAACTCAGGGGCTAAATCAACCAAGTGGAAACAAGAAGAACTATTCAAAGAATCAACCAATCGAGGAACTGGTTCTTTGAGAAAATCAAAATGATAGATAAACCCTTAGCCAGAATCACTAGAGGGCACAGGGAAAGCATCCTAATTAACAAAATCAGAAATGAAAAGGGAGACATAACAACAGATCCTGAAGAAATCCAAAACAGCTTCAGATCCTCATACAAAAGGCTATACTCAACAAAACTGGAGAATATGGAGCAAATGGACACGTTTCTAGACAGGTACCAGGCACCAATGTTAAATCATGATCAGGTTAATGATCTAAAGAGTCCTATATCCCCTAAAGAAGTAGATCCAGTCATCAATAGTCTCCCAACCAAAAAAAAACCAGAAACAGATGGGTTTAGTGCAGAGTTCTATCAGACCTTCAAAGGAAATCTAATCCCAGTTCTTCACAAACTATTCCACAAATTGGAAACAGAAGGTATTCTACCCAACTCATTCTACAAAGCCACAATTACTGTGATACCTAAACCACAAAAAGACCCAACAAAGATAGAGAACTTCAAACCAATTTCCCTTATGAATATCTATGCAAAAATCCTCAAAAAAGTTGTTGCTAACCGAATCCAAGAACACATTAAAGCAATCATACATCCTGACCAAGTAGGTTTGATTCCAGGGATGCAAGGATGGTTTAATATATGGAAATCCATTAACGTAATCCATTATATAAACAAACTCAAAGACAAAAACCACATCATCATCTCATTAGATGTGGAAAAATCATTTGACAAGATCCAACACCCATTCATGATAAAAGTCTTGGAAAGATCAGGAATTCAAGGTCCATACCTAATCATGATAAAAGCAATCTACAGCAAACCAGTAGCCAATATAAAAGTAAATGGTGAGAAGTTGGAAGCAATCCCACTAAAATCAGGTACAAGACAAGGCTGTCCATTCTCTCCCTATCTATTCAACATTGTACTTCAAGTCCTAGCCAGAGCAATTAGACAACAAAAGGATACCAAGGGGATACAAATTGAAAAGGAAGAAATCAAAATATCACTTTTTGCAGATGATATGATAGTATATACAAGTGACCCTAAAAATTCCACCAGAGAACTCCTAAGCCTGATAAACAGCTTCAATGAAGTAGCTGGATATAAAATTAACTCAAACAAGTCAATGGTCTTTCTCTACACAAAGGATAAACAGGCTGAGAAAGAAATTAGGAAAACAACACCCTTCTCAATAATCATAAATAAAATAAAATACCATGGTGTGACTCTAACTAAGGAAGTGAAAGATCTGTATGATAAGAACTTCAAGTCTCTGACGAAAGAAATTAAAGAAGATCTCAGAAGATGGAAAGATCTCCCATGCTCATGGATTGGCAGGATCAATATAGTAAAAAATGGCTATCTTGCCAAAAGCAATCTACAGATTCAATGCAATCCCCATCAAAATTCCAACTCAATTCTTAACAGAATTAGAAAGGGCAATTGGTAGATTCATCTGGAATAATAAAAAACCTAGAATAGCAAAAACTCTTCTCAAGAATAAAAGAACCTCTGGTGGAATCACCATGCCTGATATAAAGCTTTACTACAGAGCATTTTTGATAAAAACTGCAAGGTATTGGTATAGTGACAGACAATTAGACCAATGGAAAAGAAATGAAGACCCAGAGATGAACCCACACACCTATGGTCACTTGATCTTTGACAAGGGAGCTAAAACCATCCAGTGGAAAAAAGACAGCATTTTCAACAAATGGTGCTGGCACAACTGGTGGTTATCATGTAGAAGAATGTGAATTGATCCATTTCTATCTCCTTGTACTAAGGTCATATCTAAGTGGATTAAGGAACTCCACATGAAACCAGAGACACTGAAACTTATAGAGGAGAAAGTAGGGAAAAGCCTTGAAGATATGGGTACAGGGGAAAAATTCCTGAATAGAACAGCAATGGCTTGTGCTGTAAGATTGAGAATGGATAAAAGGTACCTTATAAAATTGCAAAGCTTCTGCAAGGCAAGAGACACTGTCAATAAGACAAAAAGACCACCAACAGATTGGGAAAGGATCTTTACCTATCCCAAATCTGATAGGGAACTAATATCCAATATATATAAAGAACTCAAGAAGGTGGACTCCAGAAAATCAAATAACCCCATTAAAAAATGGAGCTCAGAGCTGAACAAAGAATTCTCAACTGAGGAATACCTAATGGCAGAGAAGCACCTGAAAAATTGTTCAACATCCTTAATCATCAGGGAAATGCAAATCAAAACAACCCTGAGATTCCACCTCACAAAAGTCAGAATGGCTAAGATCAAAAATTCAGGTGACAGCAGATGCTGGCGAGGATGTGGAGAAAGAGGAACACTCCTCCATTGTTGGTGGGATTGCAAGCTTGTACAACCACTCTGGAAATCAGTCTGGTGGTTCCTCAGATAATTGGACATAGCACTACCGGAGTATTCCACAATACCTTCCTGGGCATATATCCAGAAGATGTTCCAACTTGTAATAAAGACTCATGCTCCACTATGTTCATAGCAGCCTTATTTATAATAGCCAGAAGCTGGAAAAAACCCAGATGCCCCTTAACAGAAGAATGAATACAGAAAATGTGGTGCATTTCCACAATGGAGTACTACTCAGCTATTTAAAAAATGAATTTATGAAATTCCTAGGCAAATGGATGGACCTGGAGGGCATCATCCTGAGTAAGGTAACCCAACCACAAAGTAACTCACACAATATGTACTCACTGATAAGTGGATATTAGCCCAGAAACTTAGGATACCCAAGATATAAGATACAATTTGCTAAACGCATGAAACTCAAGAACAAAGACCAAAGTTGGACACTTTACCCCTTCTCAGAAATAGGAACAAAACACCCATGGAAGGAGTTAGAGAGACAAATTTGGAGCTGTGATGAAAGAATGGACCATCTAGTGATTGCCATATCCAGAGATCCAACCCATAATCAGCTTCCAAACGCTGACACCATTGCATACACTAGCAAGATTTTGCTGAAAGGACTCAGATATAGCTGTCTCTTGTGAGACTATGCTGGGGCCTAGCAAACACAGAAGTGGATGCTCACAGTCAGCTATTGGATGGATCAAAGGATCCCCAGTGGAGGAGCTTGAGAAAGTACCCAAGGAGTTAAAGGGAACTGCAACCCTATAGGTGGAACAACAATATGAACTAACCAGTACCCAGGAGCCCTTGTCTCTAGCTGCATATGAATCAAAAGATGGCCTAGTAGGCCATCATTGAAAAGAGAGTCCCATTGGGCTTGCAAACTTTATATGCCCCAGTACAGGGGAAAGCCAGGGCCAAAAAGTGGGAGTGGGTGGGTAGGGGAGTGTGGGGGTTGGTATGGGGGACTTTTGGGATAGCATTGGAAATGTAAACGAGGAAAATACCTAATAAAAAATTAAAAATAAATTAAAAGAGTGTTAGAAAACAAGAGATATGGCTTCTGCTTGCTCAATATTGAATATATTGAAAGTATCAGCATCTGTAAGGAAGAGGAAGCCCCTCGCAACCTAATTTTCTAGAACCATGATACCAGACTCAGCTGAAAATATATGCTCCCCCTTCAATAAATAGATATGGGAAAATATTAAGATGACCATGGAATAGAAAGATTAGTGAGACATCCTTGCTTACAGAGAAACATCTGCTGCTTTGATATTTACACTTAATATGGGTCTGTTAAATGATTTTCAGGTTTACTTATACACCAAGATGAAGGACTTTTTTATAAATCTCTCTCTGTCTCTCTGGGATATAAGATACTGTGTAGTTTTCAATGCCATAAACATAAATAGTGTTTTATCTGTGAAAAGGACAAATGTCAGTTGGGAAAGCTCTTTTAGATGCAAGTTTTTGAATTTGAATTGTCATTTTTATTGCATTCTGATTAAAAATTCATTATATTGGTTAATTATTTACATTGATTAATTCTATTTTACAAGTCTTTTTGAATAAGTACAAAAGTAGAAGTTATTATATAAACATAATAAATATAGAAAAAAGAGTTAAGAAAATGAGGAGAAAATAAAATTTATTTCTGTCCCCAAACAGAAATAATCACTGGTATTTTAGCCATATTTTCCATATTTTCATATTCATATTTATTTCAAAAGTGTAATTATATTAAAAGTATTATTTTGTTACTGTCTTTTAATTTGCTGACATGGAAACTATTCATCATAATTTATAAAAATTCTATGCTTCATCCTTTCTCTGTGCTGCCTATCATTTCAATACACATAGCAACTGTAATTTACTAAACCTAACCCTTCATTTGGGGCACTTTGATTGTTTCCAGTATTTTAGTGTCATTTAATCAGAGAACTAAGTGTCCTTGCTGCTACAATTTTAGATGCATTCCTGGTTCTTTCCTTGTAAATCTCTAAAAGTGAAATTGGTTGCTCAAAAAGTATGTGAAATTTTAAAGCTTACAACACCAAAAGCACCTCTTCAAAATAGTGACTTCACTTAAAACCTATGACGTAATTTTATATTATTTAAATTGTACATCTAGAGTTTATGCAGGGAAGTTTTAAAATTTTATTTATTTATTTATTTATTTATTTATTTATTTATTTATTTGAGGATGGGTACATGCCTTGAAATGTAGGAGTAAATTTTCTCTATCGATCATATGGGTCCCAGGGTTTGAACTCATATCATAAGCCTTGGGGGAAAGTGTTCTTATCTTCTAAGCCATCTCACTTGCCTGGCACAAGTTCAAACATTTATATTAATCCCCTAAATAAATAGAAGCAGTCATTAATAGTCTCCCAGCCAAAAAAAAAAAAAGCCCAGGACCAGATGAGTTTAGTGCAGAGTTCTATCAGACCTTCAAAGAAGATCTAATTCCAGTTCTGCACAAACTATTCCACAAAATAGAACTAGAAGGTACTCTACCCAACTCATTCTATGAAGCCACAATTACTCTAATACCTAAACCACAGAAAGATCCAACAAAGATAGAGAACTTCAGACCAATTTTCCTTATGAATATCTGTCTTAGTCAGGGTTTCTATTCCTGCACAAACATCATGACCAAGAAGGAAGTTGGGGAGGAAAGGGTTTATTTGGCTTACACTTCCATACTGCTGTTCATCACCAAAGGAAGTCAGGACTGGAACTCAAGCAGGTCAGGAAGCAAGAGCTGATGCAGAAGCCATGGAGGGATGTTCTTTACTGGCTTGCTTTTCCTGGCTTGTTCAGCCTGCTCTCTTATAGAACCAAGACTACCAGCCCAGAGATGATCCCACCCACAAGGGGCCTTTCCCCCTTGATCACTAATTGAGAAAATGCCTTACAGTTGGATCTCATGGAGGCATTTTCTCAACTGACGCTCCTTTCTTTGTGATAACTCCAGCTGTGTCAAGTTGACACAAAACTAGCCAGTACAATTTACCCCTTGTCAACTTGACACACAAAAACATCACTAGTAAGCCTCAACCCTTACAATCTTATTCATTCCCAAGATCTAAATAACTTTAAAAGTCCCACAGTCTTTACATATTCTTAAAATTTCAATCTCTTTAAAATATCCATCTCTTTTAAAATCCAAAGTCTTTTTACAATTAAAAGTCTCTTTACTGTGGGCTCCACTAAAACAGTTTCTTCCTTCAAGAGGGAAAATATCAGGGCACAGTCACAATCAAAAGCAAAAGTCAATCTCCAACCATCCAAAGTCTGGGATCCAACTCACGATCTTCTGGGCTCCTCCAAGGGCTTGGGTCACTTCTCCAGCCATGCCCTTTGTAGCACATGCGTCATCCTCTAGGCTCCAGATGCCTGTACTCCACTGCTCCTGCTGCTCTTGGTGGTCATCTCATGGTACTGGCATCTCCAAAACACTTCATGACCCCTTCAGTCCTGGGCCTTCAATTGCAACTGAAGCTGCACCTTCACCAATGGCCTTCCATGGCCTCTCACAGTGCCGAGCCTCAGCTGCTTTGCATGACCCCTTCATGCCTTCAAAACCAGTACCACCTGGGTGACCCTTACATATTACCAAGTCCCGCTGCAGCAGGAGTACAACCTTGGCCATCTCTGGAACACAGCCTCTTTGTGCTTTCAGAAAACACTTCCCAGAAGATGTCACCTCAATGATGCTGGTCTCTTCTTAATCACCGCTAATTTCTTAGCTCCAGCTAACCAGCATCAATAGTCCCAGTAATGCAAAGTTTTTGCTTTGGTAGTTCTGGTATCTTGTTAGTCACAGCTGATTCTTCAGCCCCAGCTAACCAGAACTACAGAATCTTCACAATCAAAACAGCAATGGCCCTGAAAAGAGTCTTTAATTTTTCCTCTGAAATTTCACAAACCAGACCTCCATCTTCTGCAGTGTTCTCAACATTATCTTCCAAGCTTCTACACAACATCCAAAAGAGCTCTTAACAACAAATGGATCTTCAAGCCCAAAGTTCCAAAGTCCTTCCACAGTCCTCCCCAAAACATGGTCAGGTTGTCACAGGAATACCCCACTCTGCTGGTATCAATTTCTGTATTAGTCAGGATTCTCTAGAGTCACAGAACTTATGCATAGTCTCTAGATAGTAAAGGAATTTATTGATGACTTACAGTCGGCCGCCCAATTACCAACAATGGTTCAGTCGCATTTTGGAAAGCTGGGGTAGAGTTCTTTAGAAGGCAGTATATGCTTTGAATCAGCACTCGATATATGGTACAGTTTCACCCATAGCCAGGATTCATGGGTCCAGGAATCAAGGGGTGGAAAAGGGAATAGTTCCACTTACTATCACTCCTAGTGACCCTCTAGGAAAATTTTTGCTTCCTGTCCCCATAACTCTAGATTCTGCTGGCCTAGAAGTTTTGGCTCCAGAGAGGGGAGTGCTCCTACCAGGAGCTACAACAAACATTCCATTGAACTGGAAGCTCGGACTTCCCCCTGGTCATTTTGGGCTTCTAATGCCCTTAAACCAACAGGCTAAAAAAGGAATAACAGTGTTAGGAGGGGTGGTAGATCCAGATTACCATGGGGAAATTGGATTACCTCTTCACAATGGTGGTAAGCAAGATTATGCCTGGAGTGTAGGAGATCCCTTAGGGCGTCTCTTAGTACTACCATGTCCTGTGATTAAAGTCAATGGGAAACTACAACAGCCTAATCCAAGCAGGATGACAAAGAACAAAGACCCATCAGGAATGAAGGTATGGGTCAATCCTCCAGGAAAAGAGCCAAGACTTGCTGAGGTGCTGGCTGAAGGTGAAGGAAATACAGAATGGGTAGTAGAGGAAAGTAGTTATAAATACCAATTAAGGCCACGTAACCAGTTGCAGAAACGAGGATTATAAAATAATATGAATGCCCCATTGTAAATTTACAAATACGTTTGCAATTGTACGAGGGATAGTTATATCATGTTAGGTGTATTCACAACCTTGTTATTGTTTCATGTGAACATGAGATATTATTTGTGTCAAGTTGACAAGGGGTGGATTGTAGTGGCTATTCCTGGTTGTCAACTTGACTATATTTGGAATGAACTACAATCCAGAATTGGAAGGCTCACCAGTGACCATTATCTGGAGGCTTGGAGATCCTTATCTGGATCTTGGTTTGGAGATCTCCAGCCATAGTGGCTATGGATTCCAGAAGATTGAATCTCCGAGTTTAAGGAACACACCTTTAATCTGGGCTACACCTTCTGCTGGAGACAATATAAGGACATTGGAAGAAGGGAGTCTAGCTCTTGCTCCTTCGCCTGCTTGCTGCGTGAGACTGAGTAACAGCTACATCTTTGGACTTCCATTCACAGCTGCGACTGAACCATTGTTAAGAATTGGGCTGCCAACTGTAAGTCATCAATAAATTCCTTTGCTATCTAGAGACTATCCATAAGTTCTGTGACTCTAGAGAACCCTGACTAATACAATATCGATGCAAAAATACTCAATAAAATTCTCGCTAACCAAATCCAAGAACACATTAAAGCAATCATCCATCCTGACCAAGTAGGTTTTATTCCAGGGATGCAGGGATGGTTTAATATATGGAAATCCATCAACGTAATCCATTATATAAACAAACTCAAAGACAAAAACCACATGATCATCTCGTTAGATGTGGAAAAATCATTTGACAAGATCAAACACCCATTCATGATAAAAGTCTTGGAAAGATCAGGAATTCAAGGTCCATACCTAACCATGATAAAAGCAATCTACAGCAAAACAGTAGCTAACGCCAAAGTAAATGATGAGAAGCTTGGAAAAATTCCACTAAAATCAGGGACTAGACAAGGCTCTCCACTCTCCATACCTATTCAACATTGTACTTGAAGTCCTAGCCAGAGCAATTGGACAACAAAAGGAGATCAAGGGGATACAAATTGGAAAAGATGAAGTCAAAATACCACTTTTTGCAGATGATATGATAGTATATATAAGTGACCCTAAAAATTCCACCAGAGAACTCCTAAACCTGATAAACAGCTTCAGTGAAATAGTTGGATATAAAATTAACTCAATCAAGTCAGTGGCCTTTCTCTACACAAAGAATAAACAGGCTGAGAAAGAAATTAGGGAAAAAACACCCGTCTCAATAGTCACAAATAATATAAAATATCTTGGCATGACTCTAACTAAGGAAGTGAAAGATCTGTATGATAAGAACTTCAAGTCTCTGACGAAAGAAATTAAAGAAGATCTCAGAAGATAGAAAGATCTCCCATGTTCATTGGTTGGCAGGATCAACATTGTAAAAATGGCTATCTTGCTAAAAGCAATCTACAGATTCAATGCAATCCCATCAAAATTCCAACTCAATTCTTAGCCGAATTAGAAAGGGCAATCAGCAGTATCATCTGGAATAACAAAAAGCCTAGGATAGCAAAAACTCTTCTCAAGGATAAAAGAACCTCTAACCTCTGGTGGAATCACCATGCCTGATCTAAAGCTTTACTACAGAGTATTTGTGATAAAAACTGCATGGTACTGGTATAGTGACAGACAAGTAGACCAATAGAACAGAATTGGAGACCCAGAGATGAACCCACACACCTATGGTCACTTGATCTTTGACAAGGGAGCTAAAACCATCCAGTGGAAAAAAAGACAGCATTTTCAACAAATTGTGCTGGCACAACTGGTGGTTATCATGTAGAAGAATGTGAATTGATCCATTTCTATCTCCTTGTACTAAGGTCAAATCTAAGTGGATTAAGGAACTCCACATGAAACCAGAGACACTGAAACTTATAGAGGAGAAAGTAGGGAAAAGCCTCGAAGATATGGGTATAGGGGAAAAATTCCTGAATAGAACAGCAATGGCTTGTGCTGTAAGATCAAGAATTGAAAAATCGGACCTCATGAAACTGCAAAGCTTTGTAAGGCAAAAGACACAGTCAATAAGACAAAAAGGCCACCAATAGATTGGGAAAGGACCCACATGCCCCTCAACAGAGGAATGAATACAAAAATGTAGTACATTTACACAATGGAGTACTACTCAGCTATTAAAAAGAATGAATTTATGAAATTCCTAGGCAAATGTTTGGACCTGGAGGGCATCATCCTGAGTGAGGTAACACAATCACAAAAGAACTCAAATGATATGTACTCACTGATAAGTGGATATTAGCCCAGAAACTTAGTATACCTGAGATATAAGAGACAATCTGTAAAACACATGAAACTGAAGAAGAACGAAGACCAAAGTGTGAACACTTTGCCCATTCTTAGAATTGGAAACAATCACCCATGGAAGGTGTTACAGAGACAAAGTTTGGAGCTGAGACAAAAGGATGGACCATCTAGAGCCTGCCATATCCAGGGATCCATCCCATAATTAGCCTCCAAAGGATGACACCATTGCATACACTAGCAAGATTTTGCTGAAAGGACCCTGATATAGCTGTCTCTTGTGAGACTAGGCCGGGGCCTAGCAAACACATAAGTGGATGCTCACAGTCAGCTATTGGATGGATCACAGGGCCCTCACTGGAGGAGCTAGAGAAAGTAACCAAGGAGCTAAAGAGATCTGCAACCTGTAGGTGCAACAACATTATGAACTAACAAGTACTCCGGAGCTCTTGCCTCTAGCTGCATATGTATCAAAAGATGGTCTAGTAGGCCATCACTGGAAAGAGAGGCCTATTGGATATGCAAACTTTATATGCCCCAGTACAGGGGAACTCCAGGGCCAAAAAGTGGGAATGGGTGGGTAGGGGAGTGGGGGGGAGGGTATGGGGGACTTTTGGGATAGCATTGGAAATGTACTTGAGGAAAATACGTAATAAAAAAAATATAAAAAACATTTATATTAAATAGTGCCCATCAAGAAAGAAATAGATAAAGAAAATGTGGTTTAGAGGTCACCCTAGTTACTTATTTTCAACTTAATAAAAGGTAAATTTATCTGGGAAGAGAAACCTCAGTTGAGAAAATGCCTCCATCAGATTGACCTCTAGGCAAGCCTTTGGGGGCATATTCTCTATTGATTGATGAGAGAGGGCCCAGTCCACTGTGGGTAGTGAGATCCTTAGGCTAGTGATATTGGGATCTATAAGAAAGCAGACTGAGCAAGCCATGAGGAGCAAGCCAGTAAGGATCACCCGTAAACAGTCAGGTCCTGCATCCAGGTTCCTGCCCTAACTTTCTTTCACTGAATAGAAATATGAAGAAACCCTTTCCACTCCAAAATTTGTTTAAATTAGTGTTTTATCACAGCTGTTCAAAGCAAAGTAGGAACATACATAGTGGAATATTTTCAGCAATAAAGAAGAA
The DNA here is from genome assembly GCF_000001635.26 of Mus musculus. Lineage (NCBI taxonomy): Eukaryota > Metazoa > Chordata > Mammalia > Rodentia > Muridae > Mus > Mus musculus. Next base: position 15,019,959 of record NC_000086.7, on the reverse strand, counting down.
TTAAGGTATTTTGTTTGAAGGAAAGTGGATGCAGCTGGAAACAGTTGAATTTAACAATTATGCCACTTTCAAATATTGTATGTTTTCTCTCATTTGTGGTCCCCAGACTTTATAGATATAGAAAATAATGTATGTACATATATGATGAATTAGAGTCAAAACTGTCAGGTAAAGCAAAGGATATTAATGGGTAGAAGGTAAGAGGAGGGAGGAAAGAGAGAGAGAGAGAGAGAGAGAGAGAGAGAGAGAGAGAGATATGTTGGGGGAATGTAATCAAAGTGCATTATATGTTTACATAAAAATTCATGATTATCTAAAAGATATATTTATTATTATTATTATTGATTATTTCCAGTTTTGAAAACACTTCCTTATTCTAATATCTGTCTTTCAATCTTAGAGACATGGTCTCTCTGTGTAGCCTGGGCTACCCTCAAACTCATACTCATTCGGAATCTGCCTCCTGGGTCCTAGAATTAGAGACTATATAATTATGTGTAGCTTGTCTTTCAAAATTTAAGCTTAATGCTCCAAATTAGACTGGTTGGAAAACAGATAGTACAAAGCCTGTCTGAATTTTCTGATTTTGCAATGTGACTCAAAGTCACCGATTTTTAAGAGGTAGGTGTTTAGATGAGCATCCAGTGAAACTGTACTAGCCGTAGGACTTGCTTGCATCGCAGTAAAATATACCCAAAGAGTGAGTTGCAGTTCTAAGTCTAGACTTCAGAACTGAATACTGCTTACTTTCTTGAATCCAAGAAAGGCTAGGAAAGACTATCTCCACTTCCACAAGGGTAAGGGACCTCATTTAGGACAGCCATTTCTAGCAAAGTCATCATTGATTAGCAAGCCCCAAGTCAGCCCCCTGACCACTGACAGGAGTTCTTTAATAAGTTCATTTTCAGATGACCCTGAGGAGAAGGCCCACCTAGCTGACCCACAGAACACTGATCCACAGTTTTGCTGGAGTTGAGGTGGGGAAGAATTCTTATGGAGCATTATTTAAAGTAATAGCTGGTGCCTTTCATCTAAATAATGATTATATTTCAGTCTGTTGCCAGGAATATAGCATGAAATAAGTTTTAAAGGGAAAGAACCTGCTTCAGGTTTGTCTAGTCTGTGACTGTAGATTTATGAAGTTCTGTAGCTATGTATAATTACTGGTAGTCACCCTTTGATGCCCATCAGCCTTAAAAATGAGCTGAAAAATAATGCATTAGCCTGATATCAAGCCATTCTTAATAATATATCAGACCACATTAAATTATTTTCCCAATACCCACAGAACTATAATACTGGCAGATTTTAATTTAAAACTAGTCATTATCCTTGTTCTCTTTGTGAAAATATTTAAAATGGTCTAAGAAACAGTTCAAGTTCTCTGTCAAACATTCCAAATGGCAAGTCACCTATTTCCAGTATAAACCGTGTCTTGTCCTCTATTTATTTTAATAATTTCTCTGTTTAACGTCTAACTCATATTTCAATATGATTCAAATTGGAAGATCTAGAATTCTGCAAGCACCATCAAATATTGGAGAATAGTAACAAAACAAAGCAAGTCTCAGACAAAGTTTCAGCCATTTTCTTATTCAGTATTGCTGTGATTTTCTGTTCTTTTGGGAAAAAAGAAATGAAATTTATTTAGTCATGTCTAAAGTTTAGAGTAAGTACCACAACATGGCCAAATAATTCTTGTTATGACTAATAAATTGTATCTCCTCATAGAAAAATGAAGCAGAACTTCTAGAACATTAGCAGTAAAAGATAAAAGAAAGATATGGTCCAATTTAAGGGAATAGTAAACTAGTGAAGACTTATCAATATCCTACATTACTGAATCAGAGAACTGTGTTCCTTATAATACCTTAGGTAAGGTTTATTATATAGTATTAAGGATTCTAAGCTCAACCCCTGGCTCCCATATGTATAGGTCCAGGATTAAAAACTTGAACATTGCTTCCATTTTAAAATCTTTCTGTCCTGACAGAAGATTATCATCACGGTCTACCAAAACTTGTATTTGTTATATTTTACTCTATAATGAGAAACAGCTAGGAATAACTGGTTAATGCTGATTTACTTAAGCCCCAAGTTAAATAATTGTTTTCTATTGTAAATATATTTTAATATGAAATGTAACTATTTTGTTAGATATTTTCTTTATTTACATTTCAAATGTTATCTCCCTTTCCTAGTTTCCCCTCTGAAAATCCCCTATCCTCCCCCTCCCATGCTCGCCAACCCACCCACTCCCATTCCTGCTCCTGGAATTTCCATATACTGGAGCATAGAGCCTTCATAGGACCAAGGGACTCTCCTCCAATTGATGACTGACTAGGCCATCCTCTGCTACATATATAGCTAGAGCCACAAGTTTCACCATGTGTTTTCTTTGATTGGTGATATAGTTCCAAGGAGCTCTGGGTGTATTGGTTAGTTCATATTGATGTTCTTTCTATGGGACTTCAGTCCACTTCAGATCCCTGGTATTTCTCTTGCTCGTTCATTGGGGACCTCGTGCTCTGTCCAATGGATGACTGTGAGCATTCACTTCAGTATTTGCCAGACACTGGCAAGAAACAGCTATATCTACCTGCTATCAGCAGGCTCTTGTTAGTATCTGCCTAGTGTCTGGGTTTAGTGGTTGTTTATGGGATAGTTTTCCGGGTCAGGCAGTCTCTGGATGGTTGTTTCTTCAGGGTAGGCTCTAAAATTTGTCTCTGTAACTCCTTCCATGGATATTTTGTTCCCCCTTCTAAGAAGAAACGAAGTATCCACACTTTGGTCTACCTTCTTCTTCAGTTTCATGTGTTTTGCAAATTGTATCTTGGGTATTCCAAGTTCTGGGCTAATATCCACTTATCAGTGAGTACATATCAAGTATGTTCTTTTGTGATTGGGTTACCTCACTCAGGATGACATCCTCCAGATACAACAATTTGCCTAAGAATTTCATAAATTCATTGTTTTTAATAGCTGAGTAGTACTCCACTGTGTAAATGTATCATATTCTCTGTATCCATTCCTCTGTTGAAGGGCATCTGGGTTCTTTCAGTATTCTGGCTATTGCAAATAAGGCTGATATGAACATAGTGGAGCACGTGTCCTTATTACAAGTTGGAAGATCTTCTGGGTATATGCCCAGGAGAGGTATTGCTGGATTTTCCTGTACTACTATGTCCAATTTTCTGAGGAAACACAAAACTGATTTTGAGAGTGGTTGTATAAGCTTGCAATACCACCAGCAATGGAGGAATGTTAATCTTTCTCCTCATCCTTGCCAGCATCTGCTGTCACCTGAATTTTTGATCTTAGCCATTCTGGTGTAAGGTAGAATCTCAAGGTTGTTTTGATTTGAATTTCCCTGATGATTAAAGATGTTGAACAATTTTTTTCAGGGGCTTCTGAGCCATTTGATATTCCTCGGTACAGAATTCTTTGTTTAGCTCTTTACCCCATTTTTTAATAGGTTTATTTGATTTTCTGGAGTCAATCTTCTTGAGTTCTTTATACATATTGGATATTAGTCCCCTATCAGATTTAGGATTGTTAAAGATCCTTTCCCAATCTGTTGGTGGCCTTTTTGTGTTAATGACAGTGTCTTTTGACTTACAGAAGCTTTACAGTTTTATGAGGTCCCATTTGTTGATTCTCGTTCTTATAGCACAAACTATTGCTGTTCTGTTCAGGAATGTTTCCCCTGTGCCTATATCTTCGAGGCTTCCCCCACTATTTCATCTATAAGTTTCAGAGTGTCTGGGTTTATGTGGAGTTCCTAGATCCACTGAGACTTGAGATTTGCACAAGAGGATAAAAATGGAACAATTCCCATTCTTCTAAATGATAACCACCAGTTGTGCCAGCACCATTTGTTGTAAATGCTGTCTTTTTTTCCACTGGATGGGTTTAGCTCCCTTGACAAAGACCAAGTGACCATAGGTGTGTGGGTTCATCCCTGGGTTTTCAATTATATTTCTTTGACCTACCAATTTGTCAATATATTAGTACCATGCAGTTTTTAATCACAATTGCTCTGTAGTACAGCTTGAGGCCAGGCATGGTGATTCCACCAGAGTTTCTTTAATTGTTGAGAATAGTTTTTGCCATCCTAGGTTTTTTGTTAATCCAGATGAATTTGCAAATTGCCCTAATTTGTTGAAGAATTGAGATGGAATTTTGATGGGGATTGCATTGAATCTGTAGATTGCTTTTGGCAAGATAGCCATTTTTTACTATATTGATCCTGCTAATCCATGAGCATGGGAGATCTTTGTATCTTCTGAGATCTTTGATTTCTTTCTACAGAGACTTGAAGTTCTTATCATACAGATCTTTCACTTCCTTAGTTAGAGTCAAGCCAAGGTATTTTATATTATATGTGACTATTGTGAAGGGTGTTGTTTCCCTATTTTTTTCTCAGCCTGTTTATCCTTTGTGTAGAGAAAGGCCACGGATTTGCTTGAGTTAATTTTATATTCAGCTACTGCACTTAAGCTGTTTATCAGGTTTAGGTGTTCTTTGGTGGAAGTTTTAGGGTCACTTAAATATACTATCATATCATCTGCAGATAGTGATATTTTGACTTCTTCCTTCCTAATTTGTATTCCCTTGATCTACTTTTGTTGTCTAATTGCTCTGGCTAGGACTTCAAGTACTATATTGAATAGGTAGGGTGAAAGTGGGCAGCCTTGTCTAGTCCCTGTTTTAGTGGAATTGCTTCAAGTTTCTCCCCATTTAGTTTGAAGTTGGCTACTGGATTGCAGTGTATTGCTTTTATTATGTTTAGTGATGGGCCTTGAATTTCTGATCTGTCCAAGACGTTCATCGTAAATTGTTGTTTGATATTGTCAAATGCTTTCTCAGCATCTAACTATTTGATCATGTGGTTTTTGTCTTTGAGTTTGTTTATATCGTGGATTATGTTGATTTCCATATATTAAACCACCCCTGCATCCCTGGGATGAAGCATACTTGATCATGATTGGATGATCCTTTTGATATATTCTTGGATTTGGTTTGTGAGAATGTTTGGGGTATTTTTGCATCGATATTCATAAGGGAAATTGGTCTGAATTTCTCTTTCTATGTTGGGTCTTTATGTGGTTTAGGTATCAGAGTAATTGTGGCTTCATAGAATTAATTGGTTAGAGTACCTTCTGTTTCTATTTTGTGAAATAGTTTGAAGAGAATTGGAATTAGGTCTTATTTGAAGGTCTGATAGAATTCTGTATTAAACCTATCTGGTCCTGAAATTTTTTGGTCAGGAGACTATTAACGACTGTCTCTATTTCTTTAGGGGATATGGGGCTCTTTAGATCATTAATCTGATCCTGATTTAACTTTGATACCAGGTATCTGTCTAGAAAAGAGTTCACTTCAACCATATTTTCCAGTTGTGTTGAGTATAACCTTTTGTAGTAGGATTTGATGATGCTTTGGATTTCCTCAGGTTCTGTTGTTATGTCTCCCTTTTTATTTCTGATTTTGTTAATTAAGATATTCTCTCTGTGCCCTCTAGTTACTCTGGCTAAGTCATTATCTCAATGATTTTCTAAAAAAAAATAAAAAATAAAAAAAACCAGCACCTGTTTTGTTTGATTCTTTGTATAGTTCTTTTTTTTTCCACTTGGTTGATTTCAGCCCTGAGTTTGATGATTTCCTGCAGTCTATACTCCTCTTGGGTGAATTTGCTTCCTTTTGTTTTAGAGCTTTTGGTGTGCAGTCAAGCTGCTAGTGTGTGCTCTCTCTAGTTTCCTTTTTGGCAGCACTCAGAGCTATGAGTTTTCCTCTTAGGAATGTTTTCATTGTGTCCCATAAGTTTGGGTATGTTGTGGCTTCATTTTCATTAAACTCTAAAAAGTTGTTAATTTCTTTCTTTATTTCTTCCTTGACCAAGGTATCATTGAGTAGAGTGTTGTTCATTTTCCATGTCAATGTTGGCTTTCTATTATTTATGATGTTATTGAAGACCAGCCTAAGTCCGTGGTCATCTGATAGGATGCATGGGATCATTTAAATATTTTTGTATCTATTGAAGGCTGTTCTGTGACCAATTATATGGTCAGTTTTGAAGAAGGTACCATGAGGTGCTGACAAGAAAGTATATCCTTTTGTTTTAGGATAAAATGTTCTATAGATATGTTAAATCAATTTCTTTCATAATTTCTGTTAGTTTCCATGTGTCTCTGTTTAGTTTCTTTTTCCAGGATTTGTCCATTGATGAGAGTGGGGTGTTGAAGTCTCCCACTATTATTGTGTGAGGTACAATGTGTGCTTTAAGCTTTACTAAAGTTTCTTTAATGAATGTCAATGCCCTTGCATTTGGAGCATAGATATTCAGTATTAAGAGTTCTTCTTTGAAGATTTTACCTTTGATGAGTATGAAGTGCCTCTAGTTGTCTTTTTTGATAACGTGGTGCATGAAGTTGATTTTATTTGATATTAAAATGGGTACTCCAGCTTCTTTATTTGGACTGTTTGCTTGGAAAAATTGTTTTCCAACCTTCTACTCTGAGGTCGTGTCTGTCTTTGTCCTTGAGTTGCATTTCCTGTATGCAGCAAAATGTTGTGTCCTGTTTATTTAGCCAGTCTGCTGGTGTATGTCTTTTTATTGGGGGAATTGAATCCATTGATATTAAGAGATATTAAGGGAAAGTAATTGTTACTTACTGTTATTTTTGTTGTTAGACTTGTGATTCTGTTCTTGTGGCTATCTTCTTTACATTAGTTGAAGGTTTACTTTCATGCTTTTTCTAGGGTGTCCTTTCTCTCCTTGTGTTGGAGTTTTCCATTTCTTATCCTTTGAAGGGATTGATTCATAGAAAGATATTGTGTGAATTTGGTGGAATACTTTGGTTTCTCCATCTATAGTAATTGAGAGTTTTGCTGGGTATGGTAGCCTTGGCTGGCATCTGTGTTCTCTTAGGGTCTGTATAACATCTGTCCAGGATCTTCTGGCTTTCATAGTCTCTGGTGAGAAATCTGGTGTAATTCTTATAGATCTTCCTTTTTATGTTACTTGACCTTTTTCCCTTATTTAGTGCATTTGTTGTTCTGATTATTATGTGTTGTGAGGAATTTCTTTTCTGGTCCAGTCTATTTGGAGTTCTGTAGGCTTCTTGTATGTTCACGGTCATCACTTTCTTTTGGTTAGGGAAGTTTTCTTCTATAATTTTGTTGTAGACATTTACTGGCCCTTTAAGTTGAAAATCTTCATTGTCTTCTAAACCTATTATACTTAGGTTTGTTCTTCTCATTGTGTCCTGGATTTCCTGGATGTTTTGAGTTAGGATCTTTTTGCATTTTGCATTTTCTTTGATTGTTGTGTTCATGTTTTCTATGGAATCTTCTGCACCTGAGATTCTTTCTTCAATCACTTTTATTCTGTTGCTGATGTCCACATCCATGGTTCCTGATTTCTTTCTTAGGAATTCTATCTCCAGAGTTTTCACCCTTTGTGATTTCTTTATTGTTTCTACTTCCAATTTTAGACCCTGGATGGTTTTGTTCAATTCTTTCACCTGTTTGGTAGTGTTTTTCTGTAACTCTTTAAGGGATTTTTGTGCTTCTTCTTTAAGGGCTTCTAGCTGTTTACATGTGTTTTCCTGTATTTTTTTAAGGGAGTTATTTATTTCCTTCTTAATGTCCTCCATCATCATCATGAGAAAGGACTTTACATCCATATATTGCTTTTCTGTTGTGGTGGTGAATCCAGTACTTGCTTTGGTGGGAGAGTTTGGTTCTGGTGATGCCAAGTAACCTTGGTTTCTGTTGCTTCTGTTCTTATGCTTGCCTCCTGCCATCTGATTATCTCAACTGCTTGCTGTCATCAATATATCTGATTGGAGCTTGTCCTTCCTATAATCCTGGTTGATTCAGTACTCCTCAGAGTCCAGCTTTCTCTGTGATCCTGTGATTCTGGGCTCCTGTGAACTTGAGATTCTGGGTGTGTTAGAGTTCTTGGCAATCAAGCTTCCTCTGAGACCCTGAGATCCTGGTGTGACCAAGCTCTTGTTATCCTGGAATCCTGGAGTCCTGGAATCCTGGAATCCTAAGATCCTGGGCATGTTACAGCACCTGGAAATGGTGTCTCCTCTGGGGACCGTGGGGCTGTCTGGTGTGTTCAAAACCAAGTTATACCAGCACCAATCAGAAGGAACCTGAGCAACTGGTCAGGCAGGGCTCCTGTGTCCTTGCCCCTGCTGTCACAGACCCATCACAATTGGTTTGGAAGAGATGTTGTATTCCACTCACCAGTGATCCTAAGATCACTTGGAGGGTACTCTGGGGACCCTCTGCTGAGTTTGTGCCCAAGAAGACCAAAATGTAATATGCTAGTAAACCAAAAATAAATAAATAAAACAGGATATAAATCAACAAACAGGGTTAGAATCTATTTGGTAGGACAGAATCACTGCAATTAGCATAGTGTCTGTCTCATTGTATGAACTCAAGAAATATTTTGCTGCAAAATATATATACATATAAAATTAAGAAGTATAAATTTAAATGATATTAAATAAAATATCAATATAAAGACGGGGAGTAGTGAAGGGACCTAGATTTCATCACAAAGCCATTGTGGATCAATAGTCGACAATAATGTGGGCACAAGATTCTGTCAGTGACAGAAGACATTCAATGATTTATGAGTGCATTAAGTTCATGAAAAATAATGAGCCTACAATGTTACATACTATCCATTTTCTAAATCAATAACTATGGAATTAAATAAATGAAAGTGGAATTTTTTCAAAGGTGTGATAATAAGAATGATAGAGGAGTGCAAAGCTGCTTATGACATAAAAGTAAAACATTAAAATATTTAGCATAGAACAAGTTCAGAAATCTTCCCCATAATTAGTCAGTGCATTAGTGGATTGCAGCTAGTTTTATTGTATGAAGGCACAGGTCTCCCTCAAGCATGTCTATTATAAGTTAGAAAACTCTTATCTACTGAGTGCATTTAGCCACTTCCACTGGGTCTTATCTTAGAAGAGGAAGTGTTTTGTCAGTATCCCAGACACTGTGTAATCCTATCACACTTCAGGGAGCTTAGCTAGTATGAAGTAAAGACAAAAACATCCTGACAGTCTACAAGGACAGAAGAAACAGTCAATGAAATCTCTCTTTTAGCCCCTCTACCCCATCTTCTCTCTTTTAAGCAAGCAAAGTAATATTGAAAGGACTTTCATTAAAACTCTCATGAAGTTCTCTTCCTGAAATGTGCCTTATTCTAGAACAAAGTATCTCTTATTTCTGGTATTTCTTATACCAGTTACTTTATATACTCTTCTATGATTTGGGTCATATATGTGCCCCAAAGGTTAATGTGATAAAGGCTTGGGCATCAGGCTATGGCACTACTGGGAGAAGCTCAGATCTTTAAGAGGTGGGACCTACTGAAAGCAAGTAAGATCATTGTGGGTGACTTTTAGAAGTTTGGGTGTCTCTCTCTCTCTCTCTCTCTCTCTCTCTCTCTCTGTGTGTGTGTGTGTGTGTGTGTGTGTGTGTGTGTGTGTGTGTCCCTGTTTGTCTCTGTCTCTCTCTCCTTCTCTTCCCCCCTTACCTCTCCAACCCCTCTCTGTGTGCCTGGCTCCTGTTTGTGGATTAGGTATAGGCTCTCAGCTTCTCAGCTATATTTCTAGCACAATGCCTGCCTGCCTGACACCGACCTCGCCACCATGATTGTTATGGATTGACCCTATGAAACTGTAAGCAAGCCCCCAAACCCCAATTACATGGTCTCTTTCACAAGTTGCCTTGGCCATTGTGTGCCTTCAAAGCAATGGAATAGTAACTAGCACAGAGCATACACACAGAATTGGGGTGGGAAGGGCTTTCTTCGGGAAGACAAACCTGATTTGTGTCTTGAAGGGAAAAGACCTTAGAAATGCTTTAACTGGAGAAAAAGCCTTTGTGAAAACATGATGTGGAATGTAAAGTTAGGACAGGAGAGGGACACATTGATAGCAGCAGAAATGTCATCTTTATAGTCCAGATAGGATGGCTTGGTTTCTGTGTGGTTCACTGACAATGGCTGACTTTGAATGCTTTAATTATCACAGGGTCACTGTTCTACTTTCCCTTTTATATCTGTTGAATGCCAGTAAAGAAGCTGCTTTTGAATGACACTATATTATCATAAAAAAAGAAAATTACTTCACACACACCCTCACTCTTCTTGCCTGGCTACTGCCCCCATGTCAACTCCTTCTTTCCTTCCTCCTTTGTCCCCAAATGACTTACTACTTGTTGACTCAGTTAAAACCAATGTGAAATGTCCTGAGGTTCTTGTTACAGTTGTTAGGACTCAAATTATAGATAGATTATCATTTACTAATGGATTCTTCAGCCAAAAGAAATTCATTCTCACTTAAATCCATAAGAAGCACCTGGAAATCCAGGTTGGTTTTAGTGCATATGTCTGAATCAGCAACTTTGAGAGTTCTGACTAATCATATTCTAAATCAGATGTGTTTAAAAAAAAATGAACCCAATCCAGGGACTGGGAAAATGAGGAGGGTGAGAGAGGGCAGAACTATGACTCATAGAAGCAGGAGTTAGCTGGGACAGTGTCTTAGTCAGGGTTTCTATTCCTGCACAAACATCATGACCAAGAAGCAAGTTGGGGAGGAAAGGGTTTATTCGGCTTACACTTCCATACTGCTGTTCATCACCAAGGAAGTCAGGACTGGAACTCAAGCAGGTCAGAAAGCAGGAGCCGATGCAGAGGCCATGGAGGGATGTTCTTTACTGGCTTGCCTCCCCTGGCTTGCTCAGCCTGCTCTCTTATAAAACCCAAGACTACCAGCCCAGAGATGGTCCCACCCACAAGGGGCCTTTCCCCCTTGATCACTAATTGAGAAAATGCCTTACAGTTGGATCTCATGAAGGCATTTCCTCAACTGAAGCTCCTTTCTCTGTGATAACTCCAGCTGTGTCAAGTTGACACAAAACTAGCCAGTACAATTGACCCCTTGTCAACTTGACACACAAAAACATCACTAGTAAGCCTCAACCCTTACAATCTTATTCATCCCCAAGATCTAAATAACTTTAAAAGTCCCACAGCCTTTACATATTCTTAAAATTTCAATCTCTTTAAAATATCCATCTTTTTTAAAATCCAAAGTCTTTTTACAATTAAAAGTCTCTTAACTGTGGGCTCCACTAAAACAGTTTCTTCCTTCAAGAGGGAAAATATCAGGGCACAGTCACAATCAAAAGCAAAAGTCAATCTCCAACTGTCCAATGTCTGGGATCCAACTCACGATCTTCTGGGCTCCTCCAAGGGCTTGGGTCACTTCTCCAGCCATGCCCTTTGTAGCACACGCATCATCCTCTAGGCTCCAGATGCCTGTACCCCACTGCTGCTGCTGCTCTTGGTGGTCATCTCATGGTACTGGCATCTCCAAAACACTGCATGACCCCTTCAGTCCTGGGCCTTCAATTGCAACTGAGGCTGCACCTTCACCAATGGCCTTCCATGGCCTCTCACAGTACCGAGCCTCAGCTGCTTTGCGTGACCCCTTCATGCCTTCAAAACCAGTACCACCTGGGTGACCCTTACATATTACCAAGTCCCGCTGCAGCAGGAGTACAACCTTGGCCATCTCTGGAACACAGCCTCTTTGTGCTTTCAGAAAACACTTTCCAGAAGATGTCACCTCAATGATGCTGGTCTCTTCTTAATCACCGCTAATTTCTTAGCTCCAGCTAACCAGCATCAATAGTCCCAGTAATGCAAAGTTTTTGCTTTGGTAGTTCTGGTATCTTGTTAATCACAGCTGATTCTTCAGCCCCAGCTAACCAGAACTACAGAATCTTCTCAATCAAAACAGCAATGGTCCTGAAAAGAGTCTTTAATTTTCCCTCTGAAATTTCACAAACCAGAACTCCATCTTCTGCGGTGTTCTCAACATTATCTTCCAAGCTCCTACACGACATCCGACAGAGCTCTTAACAACGGATGGATCTTCAAGCCCAAAGTTCCAAAGTCCTTCCACAGTCCTCCCCAAAACATGGTCAGGTTGTCACAGGAATACCCCACTCTGCTGGTACCAATTTGTCTTAGTCAGGGTTTCTATTCCTGCACAAACATCATGACCAAGAAGCAAGTTGGGGAGGAAAGGGTTTATTCGGCTTACACTTCCATACTGCTGTTCATCACCAAGGAAGTCAGGACTGGAACTCAAGCAGGTCAGAAAGCAGGAGCCGATGCAGAGGCCATGGAGGGATGTTCTTTACTGGCTTGCCTCCCCTGGCTTGCTCAGCCTGCTCTCTTATAAAACCCAAGACTACCAGCCCAGAGATGGTCCCACCCACAAGGGGCCTTTCCCCCTTGATCACTAATTGAGAAAATGCCTTACAGTTGGATCTCATGAAGGCATTTCCTCAACTGAAGCTCCTTTCTCTGTGATAACTCCAGCTGTGTCAAGTTGACACAAAACTAGCCAGTACAGACAGTGAATAAAATTTGAGTCTTTCTGACAAAAGAGCCAGTTTTTGTTGCAGTCTGCTTAGCAACAAATAGACCATGTGTGCTAGAAGATGAGAAGTGGGCACTGGGGATACCCACCAACAGGAAATGGAGATGTAGTACCCTGCCACACCTCTGAAGGCACATCTAGCTGCAAAAGCCAATTCACTTTGCCAGTGCCAGGTCTGCAGCTTCACATCCTCCACTCTGGCAGAGCTTGCCTTGGCCACTATTCAAGCAGAATGAGGTTTCTATAATTATCGCCCAAGCCTTGGCATTTGCACACAGCTGCTCTGTCACTCTCGGCTATACCTAGTCCTAGAGAATGAGTCCCTGAACAAGAAGGCCACTGCACTTGATGACATCTCTTTACCTTCAGATACCCTAGCCCAGTCATTATCACCATAAGCAAAATGTGGAACTGACCCAATACCTAGATGTTTGAGCTTTTTCAGACAATTTTGTGGTTTAATTAAAAAGAATAACTGATTCATTTACCTAATATTCTTGACTATAGAGCCAAGTGTTAGCAGGTCTCCAGGCTAGATGCTGGCTAAGACGTTCCCTAGATCATTCTGGGCCTCCCTGTGTCAAGTTGGCAATACACTGTGAGAGGAACAGTAGTAATACTGAACTCCTGTGTCTTCCCAGAGACACAGGTCATACATACTGCTTGTGGACCAAGGGGAAAGAAAACTGAGAACATATCACCATCAGATTGGGTGTCAGTGAAAGAATTCTGTGATTTCTTTTCATCTTTCAGCCAACTACAGAGGCCTAGGTCAAGTCTAGAAGTCTGTTAATTGTTTTCCAAATTGGAAAGAACTGTATATGCCCCTAGTTCAGCCTCCCATTCAATGCAGTTACTGCCTAAAAATATCTTGGAACTGCAATCCACATTTTCCTTGGATACTTCTAGCACTGACTACTCATTGCTTGGCACGCAGCTTGGTTCATATTTGATGATTCTTGGACTTTCTCCCTTAATTCTACTATGGAAAGAGGAAACCATATTGATGTTTCATTTCTTTTAAACCTTCCACAGGGGCTCCAATGCCCTTGAGATGGAGTCTGTGTTAAATGAGTTCACACTTGATCCTGTCTCAAACCCTCATTCTGGAAGTCAGAGAAATTAAGGGACCATGTCTTTTCATTTCTTATAACCCTTATCCTGCTTTAGCTTTCTTGCCTATCTATTATTTCTCTTCCTGGAATATTTATATCCAGGTTACCATCTCTTTACTCTGTAATTGCCATTACTGGAAAGGATGCCTTGTTCTTGGAGGCCCCAACCCCCAACTTCTAACTGGTATTAATTCCTATTGCTGTGAGAACAAAAAGGCCTGCTTTATGCTTAGCAAAGTGTTTGCCTGGCATATAGTAGCCCTGTAGTAAGATAAGGTAAATTCAAAAAATAAGGACATGAACCCAATCTCCTCTTATCTGTTTGCCTTAACTGGTTCTTCTGTTTTGTGAGGGCCCTTGAAATACTCATAAGTAATCATACTAATCATACCAGGAACAACCTGGGACTGGTCCCAGCAGTTAACAGATCACACATTTTGGAGATAATTGAAGAGGAGCATGGTAGAAGGGCTATTCACAAAGGTATAAGTGATAAATGAATTCCTAGGAGTACCACAAAACAAGAAAAGAGTTCTTAGTCTCCAGGGTAAAGAGGAAGGAAAGATTTCCCTAGGCTAAACAGAAACTTGAAGTTCAGGAGGGAGTCACTCAACAAGTCAGCATGAAAGCAGTCAAGAGAATTACTTTCCAGTGGACTTCTGGATGCTCTTACTGGCACACAGAAGACAGAAAGCAACCTGGGATACAAAGTGTACTGAAAAATAAATAATGAGGGAGGGGTAAATGGAAAACAGCACAAGTAACCCTCCTGCCATCTGAAGTTACTCTTCCCAGACTACACAGCTAGTTGCTACTGTGGCTCAAATGATGGTGGCTGCTGAAGTAATTATTTAATTCTCTGCCATCTGGGAAGATTCTAGATTGCCACTAATTGCCTGTCTTGAAGAATGTTAGCAGTAATATCATAGTATGCCAGATACACTCTAATCAGTAGTACATCAGCTAAGAGAATGGATTTCAGTTCTGCCAGTGTGAGCACTGGAGTGTTCTAGTACAGGTTTAAAATGATAACTCTGTTGTTTGTTGAAGGCATTTCAATTGTTTTACTATTGGGTTTATAATCAATTAGATTCCCCAGGCTTCCTCACATAAACTGCTGCAAAATCAAACTTTTTCCCTGATTAAACTTACATCATTGATTTCTCTTTTAGCCTCAGTAAGGGATTTTACATTCTGACAGGGTAACCCTGTCAGAATTTTATGGTATTTACATCTGTGCACTTTTCCAGATTACTAAGTCCTATTATTTTGTTATATAATATAACAACATTTCATTTTTTTTACAACTTTTCTTTTACACTTTCAAATGCTAGCTAATTTGAACTCTCTACACTGTGTATGTTTGTATGTCTGTGTGTGTTTTCATTTGTATTGATAATGAAAAACATGAAAGCTCACTCCCATTGACATAGACTTCCCAATAGAGCCATACATTGTACTCTTCCCCAGTCAGGAACACCAGCTAGAGACCAAGCACTCAAATGCCTGAGACTATGGAGGACATCTCATTCAAATTGCCAAAGAGGGAGGGGAGCACATTTGGAAATATGATACTTGATGTCTCAATTGAGATTAAGGTAATATATGAGTGAAAGAGTGCTTCCTACCATGTTAAGATGCAAAATACTCAACAGGTGTTAGTTATCACTGAAGATAGATTTATAATAATATTGATCAGTAGTATAATTCTGATATTAGTTCAATAATTAAGGCTACTATAGAAAATATAAAAATATGTTCTACCTTAAGTAAGCTAAAAGATAAATATCAAACTAAAACTACTTTTTAACTTATATGATTCACATGCAGATAAATGTTGAATACCTTAAATATTGTTTTAAATTTCATAAATCCATAAGAAAATCTTTGTTTATTAATAGTAAGTAGTCAAATAATATAATCCAATAATCCACAAAACATTACATATTAGGCATGGCTTACATAAAATTAGAAATGTTTTATTTTTAATTATTTTATAAGGCTTTATTTATTATGTGTATGCAAATATATGTACCAGGGCATGCATAGGGAGATTAGAAGGTAATGCTCAGGGGTCAGTTATCTCCTTCTACAATGTAGGTTGTGAGGATTGAATTTTGGTTGCCAGGCTTGGTGGCAAGTGCCCTTATTCCATAGCATATAATACTAGTTCCCAGGAAATCTTTATTGGTAGTGATTTTTTTTCTACAGGTTGCTATATTGTTGAGAAATAGGCACTGCTATTCTGAATCCAAAACAACAATGATGTAAATAAATCTATCAGGTATTTACTGTTTTGTTGTGTAATCAGACACTCTTGTCAGAAAAAGTATTTTAAACATTTATTGCCCATAAGAACTTTGTTAGGTAGATATTTTAATTATTACTACTTTGAAGATGATAAAACAAAGTACAAGAAGTTACATATACGTTTCCTGGAACAACAATGGTGATGAATAATTTGACAATATCTATTAAGAGTATTAACATACACATAACACTTAGCCTAATAGGAGACACGTAATTTCAGGTGTTCAGCACATTGAGGAAGATGGACAACATTATCAAGAGTTATCTGTGAGACAGAGTAAATTCAAGGCGGTTTAAGCAGCATAGCAAGGCCCTGTCTCAAAATTAAACAAAAGGAGGGATGGTGTTTTTGTTCAGTGGTACAGTGCTTACTTATAAGCACAGGCAAACCAATAGAATCAGCCACCAATCCCAAGCAAAGAAGTTATTTTCTTTGACATAATACAGTGGAAGCTGATATATAACTCAGAAACGCTTAAGGATTTCTTCTTCCAGCTGCTACTAGATTGGGGTCCTTGGCTCTCACTATTCTTTAGATACTACCCTTAGCTTCCTTAACAACATATGACTTGAAATCATTTTATATCCAATGAGAAAATATAAAATTAACCACTCTTATTGCCTGAGACATTTATTCAGTGTCATCTCTAGTCTAGAACTGTCCATGGCATAACTTGATTTATTGTTTAGAGTCTGAGACAAAAAATTGGGGAGGATCATGGGAGGAGTGTGTGTGTGTGTGTGGGGGGGAGAAAACCATGATCAAAATATATTCTATAAAAATACTTTGAAAAATCAGCATATAAAAATAAGTAAAATAAAAATACACAGAGGAGTCTATGATAAGCAACCTACTTTCTTGCTCAGCTCTATGCCTTCCTATTTTCTCTTTCCAGAGGTTTTGCTTCAAAACAAATAAAAGATTCATTCAAGCCTGGAGACATAGTTCAATCAGAAAAAAAATATATATATATACACATACACATACACGCACACACACACACACTGCCTGCCACACAAGCATACTGTCTTGAGTTCAGACCACCAGCATTCATATTTAAAAGTGGGTATGGTGGCCCATGCCTGTAATCCTAATATGGCAGAGGTGGAACTAAGAGGGTCTCTGGCACTACCTGACCATTGGGCCTTCCCCAGTCAGTGAATTTCAAATTCAATAAGAGACCATGTTTCAAAAAATAATGTGGATCATTACTGAAGATTTCTTATATCAACCTTTGTCCTACATGTGTTCATGCACCTGTACACATGCTTGTATACCCACAAATACATACATCATTCAACACACACATATAAAGTCATGACTGGGTTAATGTGCTAACAAAAAAAAATAACATTCTGGGTCTGGGGATCTGCAAGAAGCAAGGGGATCTAATAGCTGGCAAAATAGAGTAATATAGTAGTATATCTGCCCAATCTAGGTCGATAGATTATAAATATTATAACTAAGTCATGTGTGCTTTGCACAGGCATGTTGGTGTTGGACATTTACTGATACAAATCAGGCTAGTATTAAATATTTGGAATGTCTGTGGTGTTTTCCATTCACAGTGACTCAGATGGACAGGAAAGAAAGAACACAGTCAGAGACAAATTTGACCAGGCTTTGGAATAGGAGAATTGGACAAACGACTGATTTTCAAGGGCAAGGTAACCAAAGTGGCCCTCAGGCTGGCAGGAAAACAATCTGGGTGCTCTGGAGAGGAAAAGCCAGCTTCTGTGGGCGAGGCATTGGCTAGCAGGTAGGTCAGGTGGCTGGTCCCAGAGCATAGCCAGATAAGGCAGGGGTTTTTAAAAATTACATGCAAAAGAGAGTTGTTAGAGTACCTGTGTAGCATGCATGGAGCTCTGTCTCAAAACTAGAACTGCATAAACCAGGGATGGCGCAACACACTTGTAATTCTATCACTCAGAATATAGAGACTATAAAAAAAAAAAAAAATCACAAGTTCAGATCCTACGCCACAGTGCCCAGAGCTGATCCTGTGCTACAGCTCTCCATACACATACAGGAAAAAAAACTGGTCTCCTAGGAGTGCTGACAAGCCTGTGAGTTCAGGTAAGAGCACAACTTCTGCTCAAATTACTGGCCCTAGAGGGACACACCCAGAACCATCAGGACATAGGAACCAAGCAACAGCTGAACACAAGATACTTCCACTTTTCATCTGTTCCCTGGAGCTGACCCTGTGCCACAGCTCTCCAAACCCAAATTTCTCCAGAAGAGATCTGGTCTCCTAAGAGTACAGACACACAGGCTTGCAAGAGGGACAAGCTACAGTCAGGGACAGCAACACTAGCTAACACCAGAGATAACCAGATGGCAAGAGGCAAGGACAAGAACATAAGCCAGAGAAACCAAGGTTAATTGTCATTATTGGAACGCAATTCACCCACCATAGCAAGTCCTAAATACACCACCACACCATAAAATTAAGAAGTGGATCTAAAGTCACTATATATGATAATGATATAAAACTTTAAAAAAGGACATAAATAACTCAATTAAAGAAATACAGGAGAATAGACGTAAACAGGTAGAAGCTGTTAAAGAGGAAACAGAAAATTCCCTTAAAGAATCACAGTAAAACACAATAAAGCATGTAAAGGAAATGAACAAAACCATCCAAGATCTAAAAATGGAAATAGAAATAATAAAGAAATCACAAAGGGAGACAACCCTGGAGATAGAAAACCTAGGAAAGAGATCAGGAGTAATAGATTCAAGTCTCATTAACAGAATACAAGAGATAGAAGAAAGAATCTCAGGTGCAAAAGATACCATAGAAAACATTGACATGACAGTCAAAGAAAATGCAAAATGCAAAAATGCCCTAACCCAAAACATCCAGGAAATCCATGATACAATGAGAAGACCAAACTTAAGGATAATAGATATAGAAGATCGTGAATATTCCCAAATTAAAAGGCCAGTAAATATCTTCAACAAAATTATAGAAGAAAACTTCCCTAATCTAAAGAAAAATATGGCCATAAACATACAAGAAACCTATAGAACTCCAAATAGATTGAACTAAAAAAGAAATCCCTCAGATCACATACTAGTCAAAACACCAAATGCACAAAACAAAGAAAAAATTATTAAAATCAGTAAGGGAAAAAGGTCAAGTAACATATAAAGGCAGACCTATCAGAATTACACCAGGTTTCTCACCAGAGATTATGGAAGTTAAAAGATCTTGAGCAGATGTCATACAGACCCTAAGAGAACACAGATGCCAGTCCAGGCTACTATACCCAGCAAAACTCTCAATTACCAGAGGCAGAGAAACCAAGATATTCCATGGGGGAAAAAAACAAACTATATTTCCACAAATCCAAACCTACAAAGGATAATAGATAAAGAACCCCAACAGAAGGAGGGGAACTACACCATAGAAAAAGCAAGAAAGTAAACTTTCAACAGACCCAAAAGAAGATAGCTACACAAAAATAATTTACCTTTAACAACAAAAATAGTAGGAAGTAAAAAAATCACTATTCCTTAAAATCTCTTAACATCAATGGACTCAATACCCCTCAAAAAAGACAGAGACTAACAGACTGAATAGACTAACAGGACTCAACATTTTGCTGCAAACAGGAAACCCACCCCAGAAATAAAGACAGACACTACCTCCAATTAAAGGGCTGGAAAATAATTTTCCAAGCAAATGGTACCAAGAAATAAGCTGGAGTAGCAATTTTAATATCGAATAAAATCAACTTTCTACCAAAAGTTATCAAAAAAAAAAAAAAGGAAGAACACTTCATACTCATCAAAGGAAAAAATCAACTTTAAAATCCGCTCAATTCTGAACACCTTTGCTCCAAATGCAAGGGCACCCACATTCATAAAAGAAACTTTAGTAAAGCTCAAAGCATACATTGAACCTCACACAACAATAGTGGGAGACGTTAACACCCCATTCTCAGGAAGGGACAGATCATAGAAACAAAAACTAAACAGACACACAAGAAAACTAACAGAAGTTATGGACCAAATGGATTTAAAAGATAGCTATAGAACCATTCTTCCTATGAGATCACCACATACTAAGGCTGGTCTTCAATAACAATAAAAACAACAGAAAGCCCACATCCACATGGAAGCTGAACAAATCCCTATTCAATGAAAACTTGATCAGGGAAGAAATATAGAAAGGAATTAAAGACTTTTTAGAATTTGATGAAAATGAAGGCACAACATACACAAACTTATGAGATACAATGAATGCAGTGTTAAGAAGAAAACCTGTAGCACTGAGTGCTTCCAAAAGAAACTAGAGAGAGCTTACACTAACAGCTTGACAACACACCTGAAAGCTCTAGAACAATCAGAAGCAAATATACCTAAGAGGAGTAGACTGCAGGAAATAATCAAACTCAGGGCTGAAATCATCAAATAGAAACAAAAAGAAGTATTAAAAGAATCAACAAATCCAGGAGCTGGTTCTTTGAGAAATCAACAAGATAGACAAACTGTTAGCCAGATTAATAAGAGGGCATAAAGACAGTATGCAAATTAACAAAATCAGAAATGAAAATAGAGATATAGCACCAGAAACTGAGGAAATTAAAAAAAAATCATCAGATTATACTACAGAGTATACTCAACAAAACTAGAAAATCTGGATGAAATGGACAATTTTCCAGACAGATACCAAGTACCAAAGTTAAATCAGGATCAGATTAACAATCCAAACAGTCCCATATTCCCTAAAGAAGTAAAAGCAGTCATTAATACTCTCCTAATGAAAAAAAGTCCAGGACCAGATGGGTTTAGTGCAGAGTTCTATCAGACCTTCAAAGAAGACCTAATACTAATACTCTTCAAACAATTCCACAAAATAAAAACAGAAGTAACACTACCCAGTTTGTTCTATGAAGCCACAGGTACACTGATACCAAAATCAAAGACCCATGAAAGAAAGAGAACTTCAGACCAATTTCCCTTAAGAATATTGGTATGAAAATACTCAATAAAATTTTCACAAACAGAATCCAATTACACATCAAAATGATCATCCATCATGATCAAGTAGGTTTCATCCCAGGAATGCAGGGATGATTCAATATACTTCCATATATTGAACATCAACATAATCCTCTATATGAATAAACCAAAGGAAAAAAAATATGATCATTTCATTAGATGCTAAGAAAGCATTTGACAGGATTCAATATCCTTTCATGTTTACAGACTTAGAAAGATCAGGAATTTAAGGCCCATGCCTAAACATTGTAAAAGCATTATACAGCTAACCTGTAGCTAACATTAAACTAAATCAAGAGAAACTTGAAGCAATCCCCCTAAAATAAGAGATTAGACAGGGCTGACCACTCTCCCTATCTATTCAATATGGTTCTTGAAGGTCTAGCAAGAGCATTTAGACAACAAAAGTAGATGGAAGGGATTCGATTTGGGAAGGAAAATGTTAAAATATCACTATTTGCAGATGATATGATAGTATGTTTAAGTGACCTCAAAATTCCACCAGAGAACTCCTACAGCTGATAAACAAATTCAGCATGTTGGCTGGATAAAAAATTAACTCATACAAATCAGTGGCCTTCCTCTACACAAAGGATAAACAGGCTGAAAAAGAAATTAGGGAAGCAACATCCTTCACAATAGTCACAAACAATATAAAATACCTTGGTGTGACTCTAACCAAACAAGTGAAAGATATGTATGACAAGAACTTCAAGTCTCTGAAGAAGAAAATCAAAGAAGACCTCAGAAGATGGAAAGATCTCCTATGCTCATGGATTGGCAGAATTAGTAAAAATAGGCACATTGCTGAAAGCAATCTACATATTAGATGCAATTACCATCAAATTCCAACTAAATTCTTCATGGAGTTAGAAAGAGCAATTCTCAAATTCATTTGGAATAACAAAAAACAAACAAACAAACAAACAAACAAAAAACAGGATAGAAAAAACTATTCTCAACAATAAAACACCTTCTGGGGGAATCACCATCCCTGACATCAAGCTGTATTACAGAGCAATCCTGGTTAAAAAAAACTGCATGGTATTGGTACAGTGACAGACAGGTAGATGAATTGAATAGAATTGAAGACCCAGAAATGAACCCACATACCTATGGTCACTTGATCTTTGACAAAAGTGCTAAAAACCATCCAGTGAAAAAAAAGACATCATTTTCAACAAATGGTGCTGGTTCAACTGGCAGTTAACCAGTACAAAAATGCAAATTGATCCATTCTTATCTCCCTGCACATAGCTCAAATCCAAGTGGATTGAGGAGCTCCACATAAAGCCACATTCACTGAATCTAACAGAAGAGAAAGTGGGTAAAAGCCTTAAACACATGGGCACAGGGGAAAAGTTCCTGAACAGAACACCAAAGGCTTATGTATCAAAAGATGGCCTAGTTGGCCATCAGTGGAAAGAGAGGCCCATTGGTCATGCAAAGTGTATATGCCTCAGTACAGGGGAACGCCAGGGCCAAAAAGTGGGAGTGGGTGGGGAGGGTATGGGGGACTTTTGGGATAGCATTGGAAATGTAAATGAGGAAAATACCTAATAAAAAGTATTTAAAAAAAAAAAAGAACACCAAAGGCTTATGCTCTAAGGTCAAGAATCAACAAATTAGACCTCATAAAATTGAGCTTACATAAAGATTCTTTAAGACAAAGGACACTAGAAAAATGGCCTAGAAGCACATAAAGAAATGTTTAACATCCTTAGTCATCAGGGAAATGCAAATCTAAACAACCCTGAGATTCTGCCTCACACCAGTCAGAATGGCTAAGATAAAAAAGTCAGGTGACAGTAGATGCTGGTGAGGATGTGGAGAAAGAGAAACACTCCTCCATTGTTGGTGGGATTGCAAGTTGGTACAAACACACTAGAAATCAGTCTGGCAGTTTCTCAGAAAATTGGACATAATACTACCCGAGGATCCAGCTATAAAAATCCTGGGCATAAATCCAGAAGATACTCCAACATGTAATAAGGACACATGCTCCACTATGATCATAGCAGCTTTATTTATAATAGCACGAAGCTCTCAACAACCCAGATGTGCCTCAGCAGAGGAATTGATACAGAAAATGTGGTACATTTACACAATGGAATACTACTCAGCTATTAAAAACAATGACTTCATGAAATTCTTAGGCAATTGGATGGGACGTGAGAATATCATCCTGAGTGAGGTAACCCAGTCACAAAAGAATGCTCAAGGTATGTACTCCCTGATAAGTGGATATTAGCCCAAAATTTGGTATACCTAAGTTACAATTCACAGACCATATGAAGTACAAGAAGAAGGAATACCAAAGTGTGGATGCTTCAGTGCTTCTTAGAAGGGGGAACAAAGTATGCACAGGAGGAAATATGGAGACAAAGTATAGAGCAGAGACTGAAGGAAAGGCCATCCAGAGACTGCCCCACTTGGGGGATCCATCCCATATAGAGTTACCAAACCTGGATATTGTGGATAGCAGGAAGTGCTTGTTGACAGGAGCCTGATATAGCTATCTCCTGAGAGTCTCTGCCAGACCCTGAAAAGTAGAGAGGTAGATGCTTACATCCATCCGTTGGACTGAGCCTGGGGTCTCCAATGGAGGAGTTGGAGAAGGGACTGAAGTAGCTGAGGTGTTTGGCAGCCCCATAGAGGAAGCAACAGTTTCAACCAGCCAGACCCCGCCCCACCCCAGAGCCTCCGGGGACTGGACCACCAACCAAAGAATACACATGGAGGGACCCAGACCTCAGGCCCCATATGTAGCAGAATATGGCCTTGTTGGACATTATTGGGAGGAGCAGGCCTGAAGTGGTTGGATGCCCCGGTGTAGGGGAATGCCAGGACAGGAAGTTGGGAGTGGATGGGTGGGTGGAGGAGCACACTCATAGAGGCAGGGCTGAGGGGGGAAGGAATAGGGAGGTTTCAGAGGGGAGACCTGGAAAGTGACTAACATTTGAAATGTAAATAAAGAAAATATTCAATTAAAGAAAAAGAATCAGGAGTTCAAGATCATCCTTGGCTACAAAGTGAGTTAAAGAGTAACTTTTAACTAATACATGAGGGTATTTCTGGAAACAGGCAAACACATTTTCTTGCATCCTGATTTTCAAAGGAAAGTCTGTTTTCTAGCGAGAATATATGGTAATATCTAATAAATTATTATCTAAAACTTACATACCAGTTCTTTTTCTATTGCAGTTAAGAGACACCATGGCCAAGGTAACACATGAAAGAAAACATTTAGCTGTGGACTTGATTACAGTTTCAGAGGGCTAATCCGTAGTCATCATGTCAGAGAGCACGGCAGCTAACAGATGGGCATGGGGCTGGAGACATGGCTGAGAGATATATTTGATGTGGAAGTTGAAGGCAGAGAGTTTTAAATGCATCAAAACTTACACCCAGTGGCACACCCCCTCAAACACCTTCCCAAAATAGTTCCACCAACTAGGAACCAAGCATTCAAAATCTATGAACTTACAGGGGTATTCATATTCATATTCAATACAGATATGTGCATCAAAAAATATATAGAAGCTCTGGTAGTTATAAGAGGGTGAAATCTAGGTCTGAGTGAATGCATTAAAAATATCATCTACTAAATTGAACCCAGGGATCTAGAGTTGGAAAAAACATTACTTCCATACTTTCACCAACAGTAGGAGAAAAGAGGAACAAATTTCAAGTTAGTGACTTCTTTTGAATGCACAGAAAACTAACCTGAATATAGAGTTGCTCACAGGAAGAAACAGCCATTCTTTACCTGGCACAGAAGCTTTCAAAGGCCTTTTAAATCAGAGAGGGAATTTAGATGGAAGTTTGGAAAGACAAACCATGAAACACTGTATGTGGGCAAGTATAGGACAAGGGGACATCGAAAAGTTCACACCTTGCTATCTTTTCCTTCAGGATCCCAGTGTATGCTCATAGGAGAGAGAGTATAGGACTCATTGGCAGGCAGGAAACAGTTTCTTGTATGTGTTGGGCTTCTGTTGTTTTGTGTTGTTTTGTTTTATTTTGGTCAACTTTATGCAGGCTAGCAAGCCGGAGGAAACATCAATTGAATTGAAATGAAAATTCCTCTATCAGATTAGTGTGAAAGCAAGTTTCTGGGGCATTTTCCTTAGCAGTGATTAATGTCAGAGGGCCCAGACCACTGTGAGAAGTGGTACCCCTCGGGTGGTCCTGGGAAATATAATAAAAGTGTCTGAACATGATCATGGGAGCAAGCCAGTAACCAGTGTTCACCCATGGTTTCTCTTCAGTTCCTACATCCAGGTTCTTGCCTCACTTCCTTCAGTGATAGAGTGATATGGAAGTGAAAGCCAAAATAAACAATTTCTTCCCCAAGTTGCTTTTGCTCATGGTGATTATCACAGTAATAGATAGTAAACTAGGACATGTTACTTCCCATAGCAAACAAAAGCCTTACTCTCTTTGGTATACAAAAGTGTAGCCTGATGGGAGAAGCCGAGTTCTGCTGGAGAAAGAAATTTGCTCTAGGGATTATGTGAGGACAATCTAATGTTCTTAAAGGCCAAGTACTCTGACCTAGCCTCATAATGCCTACCTAAAGCTGGAGTCCATCAGAATGCTAAAACATTCTTGTTCTCATATACCTACTATCACCACAACAGTAACAGCTGCCATATAAATATAGAAATATGATAGAGCTGAGGGAATTAAGAGAGTGGGGTGAAGAGAAGATCAAAACTCAGTGGAAAGTAAACATCAATCTGAGAAGCCCATCTCCTTATTACATTAGTTATCTCTCATTCTATAGGCAAAGGAGAAAAAAGTCAAGCCCACCCTCAAGCAGAAGATAATTTTGTCTTCTTAACATATTCGATTGCATAACATATTCCATTTAAATTAATTCAAGGGCATTTCAAAAGGCAAAACAACAAAAGAAACCAGAAATAAAATCAGATGGAGCCTCAATTATGAAGAAAATGTGAAAGAAACGGAAAGTATTGTGATTAAGATATTGAAGACTCTAACTGAAAAGGACCAAGATATAGCTCATTGGTAGAGTGTTTGCTCAGCATATGTCGAGGCTAGATTCTGTTGCCAGCCTTCCCCCAAAGAAACAGAAATGACAGACCCATTTCCAAAACAAGTAAACTTCATCATGTATGTATGTATGTATGTATGTATGTATGTATCCACGTGCCTTTATTGTCAAGCTCAGTCTATCTTTGAACTCATGATTCTCATGCCTCACTCTTCCAAGTGCTGAGCTTACAGGAGTGAGCCACAATGGAATGATAGTTGACTTTAGTAGGAAAAAAAATGTAAATAGTTAGTAAAAAAATTTTAATACTACCAGTGAAAATTACAACACAAACACAAACTCATCCCACCCTAGTGCTCTTTCCCTGTCATAATTGACTGTTTTGCATGCATGCAAGAGAAAACCTTCCCTCTCTTAAATAGATTCTATCACATATTATACCAGAGCAAAGAAAAGAGTGATTTGGAAAATGGGAGTTGAATCCATGTTCCAAAATGATTGAATCCCTTTGATCTTCTTCATGAAGCCAACCTCTGAACAACTATTGCCACTTGCCTGCTGTTGAGTGAGGGAGAGTCAGTGTTCTTTGGGAGTTGGCAACTGGTAGGTTAACCATGTTTTAGTGGATATTTCCACACCCATGGATATATGGGTAACACAAATTGGATTTAGTGGGTTATAAAAACAATCATCAACAGAATACATGGATTGGGAGGGTGATATGGGGTGGTAGTCTGGAATAAGGTGGATGCAGAATGTATAAAAAAAAAGAACAAGACCTGCAACTGAGGTGTAAAGTCACTGCTGTGATCAACCTGACATTGCGATTGATGTACAGGTCTTCAGGATTGGCTTGTGAGAGGAAGTAGATGAGGTTGTGTAGCTTCAGGGTAGTGAAGCCTTGGAATATCTTATGCAGAGCTTAATGAACTATGCTAGTGGAAAGTGCAGAATACTTATAAAATGGGATATTGAAGACTGGTTACAAGGCTGATAATCCTAGTATATCCTGATGGGATAAGGAATTTGGTTATGTTCTGCTTATGTCCTTGAAGGTCCAAGTGATGCTGAATTTAAAAGTGCAGGGTTAAGTTGTTTGGTGAAGAACACTTTAAGCTAGCAGAGCAATCAGGCTTGGTACTCTTAATATGATTTATAGTAACAGAGAGTAGAGGTTGAATCAAAAAGCCTTGAAAAATATGGGGTTTGATGAGGAGCAGAGCCTTGAACCTTGCAAAAGTTGAGGACAGAGTGGGTGCAGAAAATATGGCTGTAATTGTTTGATTGGTGCCAGTAAAGAGAAACTAGGCAATTTGCTCCAAAGTTTAAAAGGTGCCTGGAACTAAGACTTCTCCAACTGAAAACTCTAGACTGTGAAAATGTAAAAGGATTTTAAAACCTTTCATTTATAGAGGGAAATTGAGAACATAGAGACTCCAGAATGGTCTTCTCAAAGAGAAGTGCCTAGGAAAATGTTTCTTCCAGTTCCACCAGGCAAGCAGCACTCAAAATCCCCTGTAGCTGTGGTAGAGGGCCAGTGTACATTTCAAGCTGGCAGGAGGGCTTTGTATCCTCTATGTGGTGCTGGCTTTTGTGCATGTAGAATCCAAGGTCTTGAGTCATAGAATCATGTACAGAGTTTTTAGGAAGTATCCTAGGTCGGGCAATATGCGATAGGATCAGAATACTGATCTTCAAGGAGCAGTTGGGATGCTGTTCTATGAATGTGTGAAGTTGACACCTAATTTGTAATGAAGATCCCAAGACATTGGAGATTCTAGGGATGTGGAGTCTCTGCCAAAGAAGGCTGTAGGAACTGAGTGAAGTCAGCCTACTCTAGGTTTCAAGGCTTATTCCTATTGAATGTCAGGTATTCCCTCCACAATCTCCAGATGCCACATTCAGAGATACAGGTTTTGCCACATGCCCTGCTGGATTTTGATCTTTTTCTGGTCTGATTTATCTCCTGCTATGACCAATTTTTCATTTTTGGAATAGAATGTCCACCCTCCTGTGCTGTTGTGTTTTGGAAGTATGACTTTTATTTACCCAGGATTCACAGTAAAGAGATTTGAGTCCCAGAGGAGTATTTGGACTTTTAAACAGTATTGAAACTATGAATATAGTAACTTTTGAAATGCTGATTATATTATAAGATGGTCATGAGACTGTTGGAGGTAGAGAGTATATGTTAAAATGTGAATGTGAAATATTTACCACAGGCTTATGTGTTGAAACTTGGTCCCCAGAAGATAGATCTATTTTGAGGGACTGTGGAAACTTTTGAGCATGGGACCTGCCTGGAAAGAACAGAGACTTAGGTACAGGCCTGAAGTGTTATAGATAAGCTCCACTTTTGATCTAGCTTTCTGGTTCTTGCCTGCTGTCACACTGCAGATGGCTGCATCACACTCACAACTTCCATATCTGGGAAGCTACACTCACCTCCATGCCTTGCTTTCCATAATATATTTCCTCTCAGATCATGAGTCAAAATAAAGCCTTTCTCCTGAAAATTTTGTAAAAGATATTCTAATGTTCTAAAGGAAAAGGTAACTAATCCAATAGTCATTTCATCTTCACAATGTTTATAATAAAGAAATTCTTGTTCTTGGGATAAAGCCAAATGATGACCAATGAGATGCCTTAGTGGACAACGGTAATTGCTGTACAAGTCAACCTGAATGTGATTTCCATAATCGGTAAAATGTGAAAAAAGGAATACTAACTATACAACATCATATTTTGACCTCTACACACATGCCATAGCATGTTCAGTCCCCTACACACATGCACCATGCACAGAACACTAATAATATAAAAGTCTTTAAAAAGGAAATAAAAGCATAGTAACTGGGGTGAAGATGTTCTTCTAAATGCTTACTAATTAGATACAACACAGGCAAAGAAAATGATCTTGATGATATGTTTAATAATTTCATTAGTGATCTTGACAATAGGTTTCAACAGAAATATAAAACAAAATGAAAAAAGTTGCAAGCAAGATGCAAGACTAAAAGATAGTAGCAAGTGGTTTAACAAATCTAATTAATTAAAAGCCAATTAATGAAATTCTATAAGGTAAGATTTTCCATCGCTATTATAAAAAAAAGAAAGAAAGAAAGAAAAGAATGCAGAAATATTTGAAGATAGTAAAAAGATAATGGCTGACATTTCCTAAAACTAATGACACATCTGAGTGATGCAGAAAAAAATTAATGTTACTCCTACCCTGTATATGAATACACTTGTATACAATACATCTATTATAATAAATGATCACAATCCAGCTGGGAATCAAGTGGACAAACATGTAAGCCATCGAGGGATGGAGTAGGCATGGCCTTGTTGGAAAAAGCATATTACTGTGGGTAGGCTTTGAGGTTTCAGATGTTCAAGCCTTGTCTAGTGCCTGCCTGCTAATCTGGATGTAGAACTTCCAGCTACCTCTCCAGAACCATGTCTGCCTGGATGCTGGTATCGCCTGTCCCCCCCCCAGGCACCCCATGATGATAACAGGTTAAACCTCTGAAACTCTAAGCTAGCCCCAAGTAAATGTTCCTTATAAGAGTTGCCACAGTTATGGTATCTCTTCACTGCAATAGAAATCCTACGTAAAATACTGACTGACTGACTGACTGACTGACTGACTGACTCACTCACTCACTCACTCACTCACTCACTCACTGACTTACTTACTTGCTAGCTTAATTTATGTGTATATATGTGCCTGTATGAGTTTATGTACACTACAGTCCTGCAGATTTTTGCAGAGGCCTAGAGGCATCTCAGATCCTCTGGGACTGAAATAATAGGCGATTGTGTGTGTGCTGAGCCCCAAACATGGAAAAGCTGTAAGCACTCTCTCCATACCTACTAAACTTTTTTTTTAAATTAATACCTGTATAACAACTCCTTGCTTCTTTTCTTCTGAATCTAAACCACACCTTTCTACTTTGAGATTCTATGAATCTTACAATTTTAGGTACCTCACATAAGTGAAACCACAGAGTATTTGTTAGCATGTTAACATTCCTTCTAGACTCTGCCCAACAGTTACTTAGCAACACCAGGTAGGAGTATGGCTTGCTATAAAAAGACTGTTTATCCTCTCTTGTGCTCTCTGACCCCTCTCTCTGGCCTCTCTCCTTCCTCCTCAGACAGTTGCTGCTGCTGCTGCTGCTACTTCCTCTTCTTTTTCTTCTTCTTCTTCTTCTTCTTCTTCTTCTTCTTCTTCTTCTTCTTCTTCTTCTTCTTCTTCTTCTTCTTCTTCTTCTTCTCCTTCTTCTTCTTCCTCCTCCTCCTCCTCCTCCTCCTTCTTCTCTCTCTCTCTCTCTCCCCCCCCTCTCTCTCTCTTTCTCTTCTTTCTCTGGCCCCTTCTCTTTCTCTGCCTCTACTCACTTTTCAACCTCCTCCCCATGCCCCCAAATAAATTTCATTTTATACTAGACCCATCTTATGACTGAATCCTGGTAGGAGAGATGCCTCAACACCCCCTCCTGCCACACCATAACTCATTACACAAAACATCATTGGTGCTGAAACTCAGATTTGTAAACTTGAAGGTCCTTGGTCCTGCTATCACATGGACTTTCCATCCATCAGATCACTAGATCTCTCCAATGAAACACCAGCGAATTGGTAAGCTACACTTCTGGTCAACATAAATGGCCCCTGGTCCCGAAAGAGGCCTATTGAGCTTCCAGTGACCCTTTGGTGTCCTTGCGGACAGAGGTATTCAGTCTTCATGGCTGGTCCTTCTCACTGACCTCACACCTTAGGACATCTTCTCTTGGATGAAATTTCTCTCTTATGGAGGTACAGTTCCTCTCCTTTTGCTGGAAAATCCCAGTACTGGATAATCCAGACTCTCTTGGATACTAGCCCTCAGCCCCAATTTCCTTATAACTACCTGGTAATCTAGCCTGGCTGCTTGCTTAGTTATTAAATCTATCCTCAGGACTTGGCTAGCAGTAGAATAATAACCTATTCTCACTCAATGGATATGTCTTTACCATTACTTCCAGTCTCCATCCTGGGCTTAAAGACTTCCAAATCCACACACTAAATTTGGCTTCAATATTCACTAGATAATAACTCAAAATGGCCACTTAACAACACTTTCAAAACTTTTCCAACTCTTGTCAGTTACCTGGAAAATGGAAGGTTTCCTATGCACAGGCTTTTCTCTTCCTTTGCTCCGAACCTCTTTATTCCTGCTATTTCCGAACTAAATTCCTATCCTTGATTCAACTAGATCACTCTACTCCCTGCTCCTTAAACTCTAAAAACACTCTCCAGATTTTGTTTCAGACATAACTCACTCTCACTCTAATTCTTGCTCACCCACCTGGTACACTAGTCTGCTGCAGTGCCACTGTCAGCTATTTGCTCCAGCAGGCAGTCTTAAACTTCTAAATCCTAGAAATTTCTTTTTTTTAAATAGGTATTTATTTCATTTACATTTCCAATGCTATCCCAAAAGTCCCCCACACGTTCCCCCACCTACTCCCCCACCATCCCACTCCCACTTCTTGGCCCTGGCGTTCCCCTGTACTGAGGCATATAAAGTTTGCATGACCAATGAGCTTCTCTTTCCACTGATGGCCGACTAGGCCATCTTCTGATCTATATGCAGCTAGAGACACGAGCTCCGGGGGATACTGGTTAGTTCATATTATCTCTGATTTCTTTCAATTCTAGTTTGCACCAACTCTAAGGCAGCTGTGGTGGGAGAAGGACCAGATGATTGCCAAGCTGTGCCATGTACCAACCTCAGACTAGCTGCACCATTCAGACCCACATGAAGGAAGAGGCTGCCTGCAGTGTCAGTGAGATAGCTCTTCATATGCATATAATTCCCTGCCCACTGGGAAAACATGTCTGTCTCTTCATATGTCTATCTGTCCCTCTGCAGATACATAGCAATGGTTCTATAAAAAAAAATGCCGTTCCATAATGGCATTTAAGATATAACAAACATTTTAATCCCAGCACTCGGAAGACAGAAGCAGGCAGATTTCTGAGTTCAAGGCCAACCTGGTCTACAATGTGAGTTCCAGGACAGCCAGGGCTATACAGAGAAACCCTGTCTGTAACCCCCTTTCAAAAAATAAATAAATAAAAAGATATAACAAACATGTAACTTTCCACCACAGAGGGAATCTATAGATTCAGCACCATTTTTAGCTAAGGGACATCACATAGCTGGCTGTAGATTCAGTGCCACCTTGGTTGAATGTAGTTGCATGACTATCCACCATCTTTGTTATGGGCAGTCCCTACTTCACTGCCGTCTTACTTGAGGAGAACAACATGATTTAAGAAAAAGTCTCAAACGACACTTTTCAATTAAGATAAGATTTTCACATAGTTTCTATCCTGCCTCAGTAAATAACAATTTAATTTAATATTACTTTAAAGGTTTATAAGAAGTTAAAGATCACTGCCTTAAAGATATGTTCAGCCTTGATTTTGCTACTGTAATTAAGTTACAATATACACTCTTTGTTTGCTAGATACAATCTTAAGCAAATCATTAAAAACAGACACAAATTACCTAACCAGATATGCTTAGTAGATACTAGCTCTCAATCTTGTCAGAAATCTGCTAAATATAATGTTAAATATTTAAGCATATTAAGTCATTTCTCCCATGTTTCTCCTTTAAAGGAACAAACAGCTTCTCATCTTCTGCCTTGCCCAAGTTGTGATGAAGACCACGGGGACCTGGGAGAACTGTTTAGGTAGTAGACTATAGATCAACCACTGTCATTTTAATTAATATATAACATCTAGATTATAATTTATTTTTACTAGATTTCTGATTACATTAATAACTAAGCTAACTACTGTTGTGGATAGCCCTGGAGTTAATTATATTTGATGTTAATTCCGTTCTCCTGAGAGTGGCTTAGAACAAGGGATGAGTCAGCACTCAGGTGATTTCCTGTAAACCTGCTTCCCACTTTAATTTGTAAAATAAAGGAGAGCAGATGATTGGGCAGATAAAAGGGAAGGTGGAGCAGAAGGCAGGGAGAGAAGAAGAGAAAATTGGAAGAGGGAGAGGATGCACCTCCTGTGGAAGAAGAAGAAACGTGGAGTAGAAGTACATGGCCTGGAGAAACCGCAAGTTCTAAGGGGTCTCATAGAAGTGGAAGATCGTAGTATAGTGGTAGATCTGCCCAGGCTAGGCGCACAGCATGTATTCATATTAATTGTGTCATGTTTTCATTGTCGGGGCATATTTGGGAGGAGATTTAGCGCAACAAACTACAGCTTGACAGCTAGATAACAGACAACTAGCTTCTTACCCTCAAGGCAGTCCACCACTGTATTAGCTCATTAGTCAATTTGTTAACTAGATGGACAGGTTTACCTTACTCACAAGCTTCATCGTAAAGGAAACACAAGTTCAGATGTAACCTTTCATAGACATAACCTTCTGTTACTTCCTCATCTAAACTCAGTCTGCAGTGACTAAATGTTTCATATTTTCTCCCCTTGCTGTGCCAAAGATATATTGAGACTTCAAAGGTTCAAAATCCTCACATTAACCCGTGGAGTTCTTATAAATAAGCCTAACCCTAATAAAACATTCCACTATATGATCCACTTTTATAATCACAAGTTAAAATTTTAAATTTCCTTTGGTTGCCTTCTGACTATAGACTTAAAATGGTTCTCATGCTAAAGCTACACTATCAGCTATCATGGTTACACAATTAAAGTACATTTATTTATCATCTAACTATAGACTTAAGGCATTTCTCATGCTAAATCTATATGACCAACTATCATAATCACAAGGTCAAAATTTTAAGTTTCCTTTAGTTGTCTTTTGAATGTAAACTTAAAAATGTTTCTCATTATTTTAAATTTATGTATATTCAGCCTTCTAGACAGAGGGGGAAAAAAGCCTTCTTGCCCCTTCTGCGCCTCAAAGATTTTTGCCTTCCCTAATTTCACCGTAAAGACTGTTCATGCTGTTAACAAATTCATCTCTTTTATAAACTTATAAGGCCCAGGAAACCTACTCAGATTTATGTCTCATGGAACAAACAGAATCCATCTAGATAAGTATACCTGCCAATCAATAGCCTAAGTTTCCACTTAGGCTATTCCAGAGGGTGGGATTTCTCCCCTGTTCCCTGGTTTTGGGAATTCCCTCACCTCAACCAACAAGACCTAGGAATTTTAAATGTACACCTAAGAAAAAGTTTTTCTCCCAAACCTACTTAACTTTCTTTCCTTCTTCTAATATATATATATATATATATATATATATATATATATATATATTGTATTTCAGCACCTTGCCAAGTCCAGGCATTTACTCAAAGCCTACATCCAAAACAGCTCCAGGGAAGCAATCCACAAATGCTCCAGTGTACTCTCAAGGACACTTCTACTGGACCTTAACTTCCTACCCACAAATGGTCCCCACAGACCTTGAACAGCAAGAAAACAGCCAACTCTTCTAAGACTTAACCAACATCTCCTCCCCATTTCCTTTGTTTTCCCAGAGACATGTCACCCCAAAGTGAGCAGGAAACAACTAAAGATTTCAATGACCCTAATACTGCTTCACCTCTTTCTAATCTCTCATTTTTTGATTAAACCAAAATGGAGAAATGTTAGTATGTCAGCATTCCTTCTAGGCTCTGCCCAACAGTTACCTAGCAACAGCCAGGTAGGAACCTGGCTTGCTATTAAAAAAAAAAAAGAAAAGAAAAACTGTTTGGCTTCTCTTGTGCTCTCTGACATCACTCTCTCTCTCTCCTCCTTTCACCCCACTCCGTGTGTTCCTGGATAGACTCTCCCCATCTTGTTCTTCTCTGCTCCCTTTCTTTCTCTGCCTCCACTTCCTTCTCAACCCCTCTTCCCATGTCCCTAAATAAGCTTCATTTTATACTCATATGACTGGTACGTTGGCAGGGGTGGGGGGAACATGCTTCACCATGGCCCTGCTAAGGCACCTCCTCCCAACACATCGTACTGAGTTTTACAAAACATATCACTATCCATATTTTCACCTAACATAATGTTCTGATGTTCTCTTGAGATTCCTTTATTTCATAGCACATGTCAGACTTTCTTTCCATTTAAAGGAACATTACACTGTGGGGATATGCTATGATGGACCCTTGAGTTTTGGGTTGCTTCTGCCTCTTGGATACTGTGGAGAGTGTTATAGTGAACTGTGCAAATCTATCTTAAGTATCATGATTTTGGTTCTTTTAGTTATATACCTAGAAGTAAACCACCTGGGTTAGATAGAAATCTGATATTACACTTGGAAGAACTTTTTCTGCATGATATATTTTGAATTTATGTGCATGTGTATATGTTTCTCTCTGTGTGTATGCTATATATGTGCTGGTGCTTGAGGGAGCCAGAAGAGGATATTGGATTCACTGTGAGCTGTCTGACATGCATGCTGGGAGCCAAACTCTAGTCCTCTGAAAGAGTAGAACATACCATTAGCCACTGAGCCATCTCTCTAGTCCCATCTTTATTCAGTGAGCCATTTTTCTAGCCCAAACTTAAAAAAAAAAAAGTGTGTGTGCACTGCTATTGGAAGTCAAAGGACGGTATCTGATACTCTGGGGCTATAGTTACAGGCTTTTGTGAAATGCCTAGTAAGAGTACTGGGAACTATCAGTTAGACAAAAGACAGCATTCCTCAGGAACATGTGAAGCTGATCCACCTCTACTAAAGGGGTCATTTCCCCTATTGCTGGAAGAAGGGACAAATGGCTATCTGTAGTGCCTATTATCATCCCAAAATACATGCTAGTCTCCAGGCTCGCTCAGTATCATGAGTACCTGTTTCACAGTTCAGAGTCCACGCTGGCATCCCAGCTCTTCTCAGCTCCTTACAACCTAAACCTCTTCAGCTTATGAGCTTCTTGCAGCCCAGCTACTCATTTTTATAATCCTGCAAGTTTGGATATTTTTCTCTCTCTTTTGTCTCCACTCTTTCTCTTCAGCTCTCCATTGCCCCCACCACTCTCTATCTCCAGCCCTCATACCATTTTTCATATTGGCTGTATCATTTTTCATTCTAATAAATAGTAGACAAAGTTTGAGTTCCTATACTTCTTATCCACTAACTTGTCATTTCAACTGTCATTACCTCCCTGTTTTACTCTAATGGACAACCTAAGGGATGAGCTCCCATTGTGGTTTTGATTTTCATTTCCATAGGGGCTAATGATACCAAACATATGTTCATGCATTTGTTTCCCATTTGTGTATATTCTTTGGAATACTGTTTATTCAAGCCCTTTGCACATTTTAAAATCTCTTTCATTCTTTTTATCCTCACAACATTTCATATTAAAATGTTTTATGGACATTTATAGTTTAAAATTTTTATTATAAATAAGAAGAGCAGTTATATATATATATATATGTATATATATATATATACACATTTACTTGTATACTTAGGAAAGTTAATTTACACAGATTTATCATATTGATCATGATGAGATATTTAAAAGGAAAACACATATCTAATACCTGTATGTAATAAAGAAATAGAATCAGGCTTAAAGTATAGCTGCAGTTTCTATTTTGATGAATCCTGACAGACAGTTATCTAAAATGGCAATAGCTATTTGCACCACTGTCTAAAATATTATGACTACTAATTTCCCTATACCCTTGTTATAAATATGTTTAGAAAATTACTTATTTTGGGATATTGGAGATATCTTGTTCAGAAATCTATAACTGTAAAATATCCAAGTATATTATTTTAGGGTTTTACTGCTGTGGACAGACACCATGACCAAGGCAAGTCTTGTAAAGGACAGCATATATTTGTGGCTGGTTTACAGGTTCAGTGGTTCAGTCCATTATCATCAAGGTAAGAGCATGGTAGCATCTAGGCAGGCACAGAGCTGAGAGTTCTACATCTTCATCTGAAGGGTGCTAGTGGAAGACTGACTTCCAGGCAGCTAGTACAAAGGTCTTAAGCCCACAATCACATGACAACCTACTCTAACAAGATCACATCTCCTAATAGGGCCACTCCCTGGGCTAAGCATATATAAACCATCACATTCCACTCCATGGCCCCCATATATATTCAAACATATGAGTCTATGGGGGCCACACCTAAACATAGCATAATGCAAAATATCTTTAGTCCAACTTCCAGAGTCTCCATAGTCTATAGCAGTCTCAACAACGTTAAAAGTCCGAAGTTCAAGGTCTCTTCAGAGATTCACCCAATCACTTTATTGTAATCCCCAAAGCAAGTCAGGAAAACAGCTGGGCAACCTCCAAACTCTGTATCTCCATGTCTGATATCATAGCTGTCTTCTGATCTCCAACTCCCTTTCCATCTTTGTTGATTCTGCTGCTTCTTCTCCCTGTTATCAGCTTTCCTCATCATGGCTCTGGCACCGAAACTTCTCAGGGTGTGTCTTCAACGTTAGAGCCTCTTGTTTCAATGTCTGGGATCTACATAGGATCTTTTGGGCTCCTCCAAAGTGCTGCTGTCACTTCTTCAGCTCTACCTGCTGTAGCACTCTAAACTCAGACTTATCTACTCCACTGCTGCTGCTGTTCTTGGTGATTATCCCATGGTACTGGCATCTCCAATACACTGGAGTCTTCTGCTGCAACTAGGCTTCACCTATAGCCTCTCATAGGCTCTCTTCATGGTGCCAAGCTTCAACTCCTTTTCATGACTCCTTGAGTCCTGGGCCATTAAATAATACTGAGGCTGTACCGTCACCAATGGCCTTCTATGACCTCTCACAGTGTCAAGCCTCAGCTGCTCCTTATGACCTGTTCTTCATGCTTTCAAAACTAGTACCACCTGGGTGACTCTTACAACATTACCAAGTCTAGGTGCAGCACAAGGTACATCCCTGGCTATCTCTGGATACACAGCTTCTTCATGCTCTTAGAAAACACTTCCCAGAAGATTTCACATCAGTGATGTTGGTCTCTTCTCAATAACAGCTAATTTCTTAGCTCCAGCTAACCAGCATTAATTGTCCCAGTAGTCCCTTCTATTTCTTACTCTAAAGCCAGAGCCACATGGACAAAACTGCAGTGTTCTGATGCTTGCTGGGGCTGGAACATGGCCTGCCCCCTTATTCTATTACAAGCTTTGTTTTCTAACTCCCTCTCTGCCTAAGTTTGGCTTTCATGGAACTTGCTCTGTAGGTTGACCTTGAGCTCAGAGATGTGCATATCTGTCCCCTAAGCACTGGCATTAAAAGTATAGTCCATCAAGCTTGGATTTAAGTTTTTCTTCACCTAGAATTTGCTCTGTTCTAGGCTGGCCTTGAACTCAGAGATTTGCTTATCTTTGTACTACCAAGCCTGTATCTAAATTTAGCTGGGTGTGGTCTCTCCCAAATGCTACTACTGCCTTAATGGCTTCTATTTTCACCAACTGTTAGAATGTAGTTAGGGATTATGCTGTTTTAGTAAAGAAAAAGTTGTAAGTTCTCTTCAAAGATTCATTACGTCATTAGTCCAGGGTAGTTGCCTAGGATTCCAGTGGTAGGCCTGGTTTCTCTCTTGTTGAGTGGGTCTGAAGTCCAATTAGAAAGCTGCTGGTTACCACCATGATTTGTGTGCCACTACTGCACCCTTAGCATTGTCATGTCATGCTGGGCCTTATTGTTGTTCATAGATTTCGTAGCTGGGTAGGGCTGTTGGTTGCTTCCTTCCATTGGAAACTTATATGTTGTCTTCTGGTATTATAGAAGTTATTCCTCAGAGAGGAGGATTTACAGTTAGATATAGCTCAGGCCCTTTGGTTCCTGTGTATGAAGTACATGGGAGTATTCTTCCACATCTGGGGGGACAAAAAAGGGCATAAAAAATAGCCAATGATGTCTCTTAGACAGCCCCTAGCCAACACCTCAAAAGATAGCATCTCATGTCTGGTATTGAGGGTTTGTATTAGATGTTCTCTGAATCTTGTGGAGAGAATTGCCAGCTCAGGTGTGAAAATGTTATTTAAGCTATATATGCATATGTATATACATATGTGAATATATTACATGTAATTTTAGATAGATAGTCCTCTTTGTTCATGTTATGAAACTTTGTAGGGGAAAGCATTTATTCCATTCCCAATTCCATATAACAATTTACCATTAAAAGCAATAAAACAATTAGGGCAGGAACCTTGAGACAAGAGCTGAGACTGAGGCCATGGAGGAGTGCTGTTAACTGCCTTGATGTCCATGGCTTGCTCATCATTTTTATTTATTTATTTATTATTTATTATATTTTCTTCCCCCTGATCCACTCCTCCTCCATTTCACACACACACACACACACAGAGAGAGACAGAGAGAGAGAGAGACAGACAGAGAGACAGAGAGACCGAGAGAGACTCCTAGGGATATCAACCGCATATGATATAAGTTACAATAAGACTAGGCAATTAAGACTAAATATCAATGAAAGTTATGTGGCTACTAAATAATCCTAGTTACTAGGACCTGGTATTATAGCATGAGTAGGGCATGTTACTTCTCTGACCTTCTTCCCGAAACCCATAACCCTACTCTAATCATAAGAAGCCATGAGACAAAACTGAATAATAGTAAGACATTCTGGAAAACACCTATCCACTACTCTTTTAAATTATTAAAGTTATGAAAAGCAAGTAATATTGGAAAACTGTTTCAAATTAGCAAAAAAGAAGGGCTATGACAATTGATGGCACATTTCAGAAAGAAGACATTATGAAAAAGTCATGAAATCAGATTGAAGTATGTAGTTTATGGTTCTGTATGAGCTTTTAGAAATCTTTGTGTGTGTTTTATAATATGTACCTGGGTGTATTTATGTGTAAGAAAATGAGTGAGTATAGATAATGGCAAGCATGTGAAGGTCAAAGGACAACCTTGGTTGTCAGTCTCACCATCCACCTTGTTTGAGGCAGTCTTCCTGTCTTCCTGTCTCTGTGTATCTCTCTGTCTCTGTCTCTGTCTCTGTCTCTCTGTCTCTCTGTCTCTGTCTCTGTCTCTCTGTCTCTCTGTCTCTCTGTCTCTCTGTCTCTCTCTCTCTCTCTCTCTCTCTCTCTCTCTCTCCTGCCTAAGCCAACCTTGTGCAGGGTTTCTCCTGTGTTGGTATGACAAATGTCAGAGGTGTGCTACTGCTATGCTCTATACAGATTCAGGGATTTAGTTAATTGTGGTGCCATGGAATGAGTGAATAGCAGATACATAGACATAGAAAGAATGGGACTTAGGTGAACTGCACTCTACGACTGAATACTTAGCCCATGGATTTTAATTTCATAACTTTAATACATACTATGGTTGTATAGAATGTTAACACTAAGAGAAGCCATCATTTTATACTGCTTTAGTTTTTCTTATGCAAACATAAAATCATTTTTAAATTTTAAAAAATTATTCCTATGTGAATATATGCACACTTCATTTATTCCTAAGAAATTAAGTTCTGTATTATTAAGCTTTTGAAATTTTTGAGTGCTTGTTTTAATGAAATTCGTGTCATCCTAATACACTACTGATTTTGATTATGAAGCAGAGACTCTTCAAATTAATCCTATTCCATAGTGGCATTTTTGACCACTCAATCAAGAAGAAATTATATAGTTACTATTAGTTTCAGAAGAGTTCAAGAAGAAACTGATTGGCTGTCCTCTTTTTTGAAGCAGTTCTCCCAAGTGAAACTCTAGGATATTGTCTGTGTGCTCTACTTTCATTCCTTTTATCTTATAGAGGAGGATCATTGAAATGGGAGCAACTAGACCACTCAAGAAGCTAGGCTTTAGCAGGACACTGAATGACAAGAGATCTATTGTCATACATCTAAATGCCTTTGTGAGCCAGAAACGTAACATATATATAACTAAGTGCTGGTACCATTTTTTAGCACTTGAAGAATATGTTTTCACCTGGAAATATTCCTTCTTTCCTTCTTTCTTCCTTGTCTTCCTTCTTTTCTCATTTATTTTTATGGTGTCAAAAACCAACCCAAGGCCTCACACTACCTCGACAAGAACTCAACTACTGAGCCACACTTTCTGTCTTCAGTGCTTTTCTTAATAGTTGCGTATGACATGAAAGAAATTTGGCATGTTGGATGATACTATGTCCACCTATGTTGGCTCAGCGTGGAAGAGAAAGGAAAATTCCTTTCAAATTTGAGGAAAAGCATAATGGAAGAGAGCAGATAGAGAATGATTGGAGTGTAGCCTGGTGTTGAAGGAAAGAAGACAGGAAGTATGAGACTTAGAAAATATGTGGCAATCGGGTATTTGAGTTATGTGTATGATGTGCTTCTATATTTCTATAGCTTCCTGGAACACTCACAAATCATAGAAAGAGGACCTCTGGAAACATACCTTCCCATCCATTTTAATTGATGGCTATGTGTGTTTTTCTTTGTGATAGCTTATTTGAATAACGAATTTTATGGCAAAAAGTGTGTTTGTAAAACTTTGATCTCAGACTCCTCTACTCCTTTTCATTAATTACAAAGACACATAAGAAGTTGAATTTATTTGTCCAATGTTCTGAAGCTATATACGTTACCTCTGATTTGACTTGCAAAAATGGTTCTAAACGCATTGGTGCTTTTTCTACCATCCAGTCTTAGTGTAGATGTCTGTGTAGCATAGAACAAACTGGCTCCTAAGAGGACTCAATATTTGTTTTATTGCTTATGTTTTGAACTCCATGCTAGCTATTGATATGGGTACAAGAATCTGGGATGACAGGAGCCTCAGTGGTGTATACCTGTAGTCCCAACTATTCTAAATCAGTATAAGGCAGCAAGGAAAGTTGTCTGGCAGCAAGACTTCCTGGCCACCCCAGGCAGCATAGCCAGATTCTGTTATAAAGAAGTAATAAAATTGTTGCAAGAAAGTTGAATAAAATTAGGATCTCAAGACTTTGAATTGTTTCCATTTGTACCATAGCAAAGATTGTAATAATAAAGAATAAAAAATTGTACTGGGGAAAGCCCACAAAGGCTCAACCCTACACAAAGAACTATAGGCAACCAGTGAATGCTAAGAGGAGAAAAGGAAAAGTGTACAACAATTGGTTATCTGATACCAAATGGTCAGCCATGATAACATTATGCATATATATATGTGTGTGTGTGTGAATGTGTGTGTGTGTATATATAATCAAAAGAAGAGATGCATTAACACACACATACACACACGCACAGAATGTAACAACAGTTAATTAAAAGGGGGCCACAAGTCAGAAAGAGAACAAGGAGAGGTGTATGTGAGGTCTTGAAGGGAGGAAAGGGAAGGGAGAAATTAAATAATTATGTTATAATTTCAAAAAACAAAAGATATAAATTTAAAAAAAATAAAGATAAATGGGTAGTTAAGGGACAGGCAGGATAACAGTGAACCACAATAACTTCCATTTGTTGGTCTGAAATTGTTGCAATCAATTTAATATTTTCTCAATTAGTCCACATAAGAACTCTTTCCATTCAGTGACAAGGAATGTAATGGGCAAAGTCAGAATAAAAGGTTGATTGGTTTGATGGCATAATCACATACACTACATTCTACTACACCCCAGTGAAAGAGATCAAGACCTGTAAGCAGGAAGCTCAACACAATGGACAAACTTCCCTTTACCTTTTTGTGTGAGTGGTCAGGGGAGGGGGAAATGGCCTTTTGCTCACAGGATGTTTTTTTCACTTCACAGGATGTTTGTAACACTTCTCACCTTCCAGTTAGATTGTGAAGAAATCAACTTTTCCTGAGTACAGTGGAAACAGGTTAGTATATGTAGGTAAAATTACCCTATGGCATTAACATCTGGATGTCAAGACAGAAGGCGACAGTAACACTAAGAATAGGTGGCACTTATAGTTTGCCTTCATCAGATGCCTGAGATAGTTTTCAGATGAGGTGGGTGAGATGAAACTCAAAGAGTGTTGGACTTCAAACATTCTCTCTTTAATACATCCTTCATGCTCTCCAGGAGAAATGCAATCCCTTATGATTCTGTGATTCAACACTGTTGTTGCTTTTAAGTATATTTGAAATCCCAGAGTCCCCTTTGGGAAATCCTTTTAAGTGAGAAGGATAGATTTTACTGAGTCAGATAACTCAATTTTGAGTTCCAAAAAGCTTAGCATGAGATATGAGACGTGCAGCCATTAAAGTAGGATCTAGCACAAGAGGTTGAAAAGTGTGTCTAGCATTTCAGTGTCAGCCACTGGAGAACAGGACAATTGTTCTCCTACCCACAATTTTAGAGACAGAAATATATGTCAGGAAAGAATGTGCCACTAATTTGGGGCAATAGATAGACTCAGTTCCTGCCCCGTCTCTCTCTCCTTC
This sequence comes from Mus musculus, assembly GCF_000001635.26. Lineage (NCBI taxonomy): Eukaryota > Metazoa > Chordata > Mammalia > Rodentia > Muridae > Mus > Mus musculus. Next base: position 14,976,665 of record NC_000086.7, on the reverse strand, counting down.
AGTGGAGAAAGTATAAGAGGGTCAGGATTTTCCGTTTTCAGCTCAATGTTTTCAGTCCTCTAGCTTCCCTTGCTACCTGTCTATGACTAGTGTTTTACTTTAAATTCAGTTTTAAATCCACATTTGAGTTATGTGACTTTGGAGGTCATTTTACTTCTCGGGGCTTCTGTTTTTTAATGAAGATAATTATAGTATACTGTCAATCTCATCAGGTTATTGAGATAATTCAGTAAAGTTAATTGTGTAAAATGTGTAAATCCATGCCTAATACATTGCAGAACCCCAATAAAAGCTAATTATATGGTAGGTATTATAAACTGTCCCAAATATTTCTAGGGACCATAAGAAATCCTAAGGTTCAAGAGTTCTGGAAACTATCATGTCTTCAGGCAGCTTTCCATAGTATGGAAGCTGCTTATCCACCATTTGACTCTTCTGGAGCAATTCAAGAGCAGTAAGATCCAGAATCTGTAAAAATGGTTCAGTGATAGTGAGCTTTTGCTGCTCAATTTTGAGGACCAGAGTTTGAATCCTGTCACCTATATAAACAACTGGACATCCTAGGCATGTCCATAAATTCATTTCCTGGGGGTTCAAATACAAGAAGATTGCTGTCTTCCAGCAAGGAAACAAGACCCTCAGGTTCTGAGGAAGACTACCTCAGAGGATTAGGATAGAACATTAAAGAACATTCAGTACCATCTTCAGGCCTCCATACATGTTCAGAGACACAGGTATCCATATATATATATATATATATATGTGTGTGTGTGTGTGTGTGTGTGTGTGTGTGTGTGTGTGTATGCATATTCTCTCCCAGCCCTGCCTGTCTGTCTCTATGTCTGTCTCTATCTTCACTGCCACATACAAGTAAATAAATAAATGACATTTAATAGAAGAATGTTATGATCTAGTGTGACCATAATAGTTTCAACATTTTTCTCCTATGATCATCATAAAGTTCTCTGGGACTACTTCAGACCTTGATGGTGGATATTGGGGAAATAAATAATGCAGAACCAAGTGTCACAGCAATTCAGAATACATTGTAAATGTGGACAGAATAGCAGCTGGTGGTTGAGCAGGATTGTGACACAAGTCAGAAAGCATAGTGGACATTGTGTTGGAGGAAGGATGCAGATGAGTAGTGTATATTGGTGGTCGTAATGCTGACTCTAGTGCTATGTACAGTATGGGTTATACATTGATTTTGCAGTCAGCAAAGAAGATCCACAAAGTATTTGATAATCATTTTCTGAATATAAATAGTTCTTGAGTCCCGAGTGCATGCCAGCATACTTCTAGCAGTACTTTGACTTCTGTATTGGGATAAAAATGAGAACAGCAAGGATAAAAGTAGAAAGAACAATTTGGAAGGTATTACAAGCAATAAAATAAGTAACAGTTGCTTATTGCAGCATTGTCATAGCAAAACAGTCAGATCTGATGGGCAGATTTTGCGAAATGTTTTATAAGAAGGTATATCAAGACATTCTGATCAAATTTCTGTACAGTGAGAGAGAAAAAAATTAAGGATGCCTTTGATGTTTGATTTGAAAAATTATATTATTGGAATTGTCATAGGCTGAGTTTTATGGGGGAGGTAGAATCTTTAAGACAAAGAGATTTGGTGAAAAAAAAAAAAAAAGCTCAGGAGCTCAGTTTTCCATGTGTTAATGCTGAAAGGCCTATTACCAGACACAAAGAGTTATCAGGGACTGACAATATGGCTAAGTGGTAGACTCTTTGACTTATGTGACTAAAACCCTAACTTGAATACACACAAACACACACACACCATGTACATCCACTGAGACTTCAGTTAGATTCTTGGATTCATACATTTAAGAAAAGTCTAAGATGGACATTTAACTTAAAGACTCATCAACATTAATGGAATAAAGAAAATCGTGAGTCTGTTTGAGAATCTCAAAGGGGCGAGTTTGTCCACACAAAAAAAGAAGTTTAAAGACTAAGCCCAATACTCTCATAGGTCAGCAGAATTAGGAGAGAACCACATTAGGATAAAAAGCAACCAGTAAGGTAAGTAACAGAGAAGCAAACAGAAAGTGGTGGCTTAGAAGTCAAATGAAAAATATCTCAACAGGGGGAAGTGAATAACTGGGTAAAATGCTACTAACTTACCAAGTAAAAAACAAAGTCAATCACAGAGCTTGGCAATGTGAAGACCATTAAAGTTGTATAGTCTTCGTGAAGAATGAGTAATAATAGTCTTGGAGGTTCCATGAGGAGAAAAGAGAACAGTATCCACATCCAGTGCTCTTAGAGTTCTGATAGAGGAAACAATCACCAGTAAGGAAAAGTCATCAAGAAAGCATTGTCTGCTGAGATGAGGGGCAAGATGCTTTTTGAACATCACCACCAACAAAACATGTGGATACATGTGAGAGATTGTCAGTGGATTTGGCTGATAACTGGTACATGCTTGGCGGGAAGTTCAGCTTCTTTTCAGAGATGAGGCAGAAATGAAAATGAAGACAGAAAAAGCAATGCTTAGATCTGTAAGAGAAGCTAGTATATAGGGAGGATGCAGAGTCCTAAAATTCTTCCAGTGACTAATGTGAGTATGAACAGAAGACAAGGTGTTCAAAGCACAGGTAGTAGAAAACAGCAACCAATAGATTGGGAAAATACCTTTACCAACCCTACATGTGATAGAGAGCTAATATCCAATATATACAAAGAACTAAAAAAGTTAGATTCCTGAGAACCAAATAACCCTATTAAAAATAGGGTACAGAACTAAGCAAAGAATTTTCAACTGAGGAATATTGAATGGCTGAGAAGCACCTAACGAAATGTTCAATGTCCTTAGTCATCAGGGAACTGCAAATCAAAACAACCCTGAGATTCCACCTCACACTAATCAGAATGGCTAAAATCAAAAACTCAGGTGACAGCAGATGCTGGCCAGGATGTGGAAAAAGAGCAACACATTGCTGGTGGGATTGAAAGCTGGTACAACCAGTCTGGAAATCAGCTTGTCCATTTGTCAATAAACCACAATTTAGGCCTTAATACATGAATGACTCTTCAAACTCCTTAAGAAATTGACACTTCTTAAAATTCAGATATTTGCCATTTTAAAAGAGATATTAATAAATTTTTACTATATGGAAGATCTCATGAATAATTATTACATGTATACAAAGATAACACATATATGAGTTCCAAAGGTTTTTAAGGAACTCAGTTATTGTCACAGCTTTTGTTGTGAAATTTTTTGATACAAAATTTTGCAAGGTGGCCCAGGCTGGCTTGAACTTGCAATCTCTTACCTAGACCTTCAGAGTGTTGTGATTACAAGACCAAACCTTACCTGAGGTGTAGACAAGCCAAACAACTTTTCTCAGGAGGGGCATGTTTTGATTGAGTTAACCCTAGCTTATAGAACATATAAATACAAACACATATTTTGCCTGAAACAGAACTTTACTTCTTGTTCTTGTGAAGTTCAAACTTGCTGGGTTCAGTTACCTCAAGTTGGTTGAGATAATATTAAAAGTTTCATGACAGAGGGTTTAGGAATCAAATTTAAAACTGACAAGAGAATTCTTTCTGTTTTATTATCTTGACTAAAGCTCAGGCACATGGAGCCACCTAACCATTTCAAGATAGTTATGGCAAAATGGGCTAGCTTTGAACCCAGGAATACAATATTAATATTAGTTGGAGAGTAGAAACCTAAGCTAGTGAGGTCCCCTGTAGACAGTAACCTGGGTTCTGTTGAGAGCTAGAAACTGTTCATCTCTAGGACTGAGAAACTCTAGCGAGATAGGGCTAATGTTTAAGCAGGGAGGAGGAAGACTTTACCAGAAGGAAGTTTAGCTTCAAGCATTGGTTCCTCTAAATGCTGTTCTGCCAGTGTAGTTAGTTCTTACTCAGTCTAGCTCATGAACATTCAAAATATCTCTAAGAATGAAATCCCAGTACCCCTATTCTTTTCACATGACCTGTCTATCTTACCCAGGCCAACCTAAGGCCTTCAATCCTCTGTTTCTAGTCTGCCAAGTACTGAAGTGATCAACAAGGGCCTTGACCAAGAATTTCTTGAATCTTCAATTCTGAACATCACATAGTACTAAATTTCAGATCAATTTCAACCCAGGGCCCTAAGAGACAGAAACAATCAGATTGAATCATATTTCATTAACTGGCCTAGTCAGTCGATAACACATTAAAGGAGTTGTTTCTTGAGTTCTAGCAACTCATTAGTGCCTTTAGTCAAGAGGCTTCAGTTTTAACACCTCAGGTCTTTTCCAAGAAGGAAAGAGAAATATCATCTGACACATGATAGTTATCAAAGGGGCTCACAGTGGTTATCCAATAAATGTTGTTAACATACTGGCCTTCACCTAGCCAAATACAGAGACCTTACTGCTGTACTTCAAAGCATTTCCCAAGCTTGACATTGTCTATTTTTTCCTAATGTTAAAATGCAAATTTCTGCAGACACTGATGTATACAAAGTAAACTGATTTTCCAGATATACTTTCCTCTCAGATTTTCAGAAACAAATGACTAAGACCCATTTTTATGAGGTGTATGACAGTCACTGACAACTTACAAAGGGGAGAGAAAGGGAGAAAAATGTGGAGGTTAGAATTTAGAGGATAGGTTTTGGTTTTGGTTTTAATTTTTTGTCCCTCACACAGTAACTATCTACATACCCCAAGCTGACATCAAACTTAAGGTCTAGAGGAAGATTTTTTGACACTGTTTATGTGAGCAACCTCTGCTGACTATGCAAGGAAGTTTCCCCTCATGACCTCTAATGGAAAGAGAAGAGTTCAAAGGTGACAGTGTGATGGAGTCATATCTGTTGTTCCAAATTTGAGGACACACATTGACCTAACTGTTACCTAATATGTGGAATGTATAGACAGGCTACTTTGGTGGGCCATTGAGATGGAATCAGATATACATGGATTCAGGGGGTTGGGAAGGGAGACATTTCTTGGGTTGGATAATGTTCACTGGGGCTGCTTTCCCTATGATTTTCTCTACCTTCCCTAAATGATAGGGCAAGAGGACAGAGAATTGGGACAGAAGCTTGGAGAAGACAATAGCAAAGTGTTTATTCTTCTCTGAGAACTGGACTAAATCCATTCTATACTTACAACGCGTAAGACTTCCCATGAGGATCAAGTCACATTCGTTGTTTTAGTAATTACAAAGACACAGATATTGAAGTTACTGAAAAACAAGAAAAAGATTATACTGAGAACACCTGAAATCCTTTCTTTGGGTCATTTCAAAATGTACAATACATTCTTTTTTTTTTTTAACTACAGCCATTCCACTGTGTAACTGAACACCAAAACATGGCATGTTCTTTCTCATCATGAAAAGACAATAAATGTTTAAGGATATATATATATATATATATATATATATATATATATATATATACACAAATCACACTTATTTGGTCATTACTCAATGTATACATACATTGCGACATCACCTTGTACTTGGCAGACATAAAATTATGTGTCAAATTTAAAATACATAGTTATTTTCAAAGTATAATAAACTCTAAAGCAAGATATTGAATGAAAACATGTTCTACATTCAATATAAACCTACATGAAATGTCCTTATGAAACACAATACTGGATACAATGAACATGTAAAATGAAAAGTTTAAATGATGCTTTTAAAATGAACTTTAGACTTAAAGTAACTACACAAACTTTTATCCTTTAAATGTTCCAAAAATATAAATTGCAAACCAGACATGGTTCTGTTTACCTGTACTATCCCCCCCCCCCCGTTATACAAATTATATTGGTAAATTCTCCTGTACTCTTTGTGCTTATTGAGAACTTACCTTGAGTACAAAATGGAACCTCTTATCTCGAATTCAAGTGTCCTCTGATACCCTTGCTTGGTGCAGGCTCAAACTTGTCTATGTGACAAGGAGAAAAGGAAATAGCTAAAGGTATTAAAATATTACTTCTTTGAGAGCACCTAGAACTCAACCAATTCCTAATAGAGTTTAGTATTGTTGAGCCAATGGTGTAAAAATGCCTGTAGTGAAGGCAAGAATTCAGAAGCTCATCCATGGGTAGAATGCTCAGCTTTGCCTCGGGCTCAGTCAAGAACTCCAGCAAGACTTTTTCAGCCAGCCTCCCTGTTTATCTTCTCTGGATGTTGTAAGCCCATCATTTGATGATGTTAGCTTTACTTACTCTCTTAACACTCTATTCTAGTCATCTCTGCTGGATGTTATAAGCACCTTCTTAAATAATGTTTTGTTATCTGCTGCTTCTATTACTCCATTACTTGTTATTTTGCTTTGTATATACTTAATTAAGTTACTCATTTAAAACCTATATCAAAACGGCTATTCAAAATCTTTTTCCATGGAAGAACACTAGTGTACAGGAGGCTGAAGGAGGATGGTGAGGTCAAGGCAAGCCTGATATCCTGTCTCAACGTAAACTAGTACATAACAAATTGTAAGAAAGACAAGGTGGCCAAAGGGGCTGGGAAGAAATCATCCTTCTAAACAAATGTAGGAAACAAAAGAAAAGGACTTTAATTTATGTTCTGAGATGATTATAGCCTCTCAAAAAAGCATGGAGAATGTTCCTGAGCCCTCTCTGTAACACAAAGGAAGCAAACAGTTGTAAAATTCTTTTATGACCATGAAAATACCTCCCAAATTATTATATCCATTTTTCCCATACTTACTTGAAAGGAAATGGAGAAATCCTCCTTTTAATGACCTGTATTTGTGATTATATTCTACATAATACCTGATGACATTATCTTTTTTTAATTTTCTTTATTTACATTTCAAATAATATCCTGAAAGATCCCTATACCCTCCCCCTGCCCTGCTCCCCTATCCACCAACTCCCACTTCTTGGCCCTGGTGTTCCCATGTACTGGGGCATATAAAGTTTGCAATACCTAGGGGCCTCTCTTCCAGTAGAAGAATGTGAATTGATCCATTCTTTTTTTATTTTTAATAATTTTTATTACGTATTTTCCTCAATTACATTTCCAATGCTATCCCAAAAGTCCCCCATACCCTCCCCTCCACTTCCCTACCCACCCAATCCCATTTTTTTGGCCCTGGCTTTCACCTGTACTGGGGCATATAAAGTTTGTGTGTCCAATGGGCCTCTCTTTCCAGTGATGGCCGGCTAGGCCATCTTTTGATACATATGCATCTAGAGTCAAGAGTTCCAGGGTACTGGTTAGTTCATAATGTTGTTCCACCTATAGGGTTGCAGATTCCTTTAGCTCCTTGGGTACTTTCTCTAGCTCCTCCATTGGGAGCCCTGTGATCCACCCAATAGCTGACAGTGAGCATCCACTTCTGTGTTTGCTAGGCCCCAGCATAGTCTCACAAGAGACAGCTATATCTGGATCCTTTCAGCAAAATCTTGCTAGTGTATGTAATGGTGTCAGCGTTTGGAAGCTGATTATGGGGTGGATACCTTGATATGGCAGTCTCTAGATGGTCCATCCTTTCGTCACAGCTCCAAACTTTGTCTCTATAACTCCTTCCACGGGTGTTTTGTTCCCAATTCTAAGAAGGAGCACAGTGTCCACACTTTGGTCTTCATTTTTCTTGAGTTTCATGCGTTAGCAAATTGTATCTAATATCTTGTGTATCCTAAGTTTTGGGCTAATACCTATTTATCAGTGAGTACATATTTTGTGAGTTCATTTGTGATTGTGTTACCTCACTCAGGATGATGCCCTCCAGGTCCATCCATTTGGCTAGAAATTTCATAAATTCATTCTTTGTAATAGCTGAGTAGTACTCCATTGTGTAGATGTACCACATTTTCTGTATCCATTCCTCTGTTGAGGGGCATCTGGGTTCTTTCCAGATTCTGGCTATTATAAATAAGGCTGCTATGAACATAGTGGAGCATGTGTCCTTCTTACCGGTTGGGACATCTTCTGGATATATGCCCAGGAGAGGTATTGCTGGATCCTCCAAGGAACTATTTCCAATTTTCTAAGGAACAGCCAGACTTATTTCCAGAGTGGTTGTACAAGCTTGCAATCCCACCAACAATGGAGGAGTGTTCCTCTTTCTCCACATCCTCACCAGCATCTGCTGTCACCTGAATTTTTGATCTTAGCCATTCGAACTGGTATGAGATGGAATCTCAGGGTTGTTTTGATTTACATTTCCCTGATGATTAAGGATGATGAACATTTTTTCAGGTGCTTCTCTGCCATTCGGTATTCCTCAGGTGAGAATTCTTTGTTCAGTACAGACCCCCATTTTTTTTTATTTTTTTTTTTTTGCTGCAAACTGCAAGAGGATTTTTATTCAAGAGCACTCTCGGGCCCACGGTCATACACCACGCAGGGGTAGAGGACCTTGGTGCCCCGAGTAGCTGGACAAGGGGGTATTTAAAGGAAGAAACCACAACTCAAGGAGGTGGGAAGGGCGTTGTCGGAAAATACGAAAAATACCAGTTAAGAGTCACAAGGAAGTGCAAAGTTACAAGAGTCACGAGGAATACCTGGTAATTGTGAAGGTTATTTCTCAAGACAGTTTCTAAGAGCCCCTAACAATAGCACATTTGCATAGCGGGTTTTGGCAATGATCAGGGTGACTTTCTTTGATTGAACACTCTTTGAACCCAGGAAGGGGGTGGGTGGAAGAATGTCAATATCTGTTTTATGATTAGCAGACCTTGGAGCAAGGAGTCACAGAGGTCACATTCCCAAGCCTGGGCTTAAAGGCCTAGAATTTTGTTTTTACTTTGTTATACTTTCAGTGGCATGTTCTTGTGATTCCCGATTAGGGAAGAGAAGACAGAAAAAGTGAATATAAGGAAGAGAGCTGACCATACTGCAGGCAGCAGAGCTGGAGAAAGCGGCCAGTGGAGACTTTTGGAGTTCAGACTGTCCCATCAAGAGCTCTAGAGGCTGGACATAGAACTGAATGATTTGGTATTTGGCCTGTTGGTCTTTGGTTCTGCTCTGGTCTGCCCCTTTCTTGCTATGAAGCTTTTCTGTTAGAATGGGGGCAGTTATTCTGTGCCACTGTATATTAAAACTCATGTGTAACTTTATAAAAGTTAAGGCATTGGCTCTAGTGTCGGAAGATGTTGGACTTTTTTTTTCCATTTTTATTAGGTATTTAGCTCATTTACATTTCCAATGCTATACCAAAAGTCCCCCATACCCACCCACCCCCACTCCCCTACCCACCCACTCCCCCTTTATGGCACTGGTGTTCTCCTGTACTGGGGCATATAAAGTTTGCGTGTCCAATGGGCCTCTCTTTCCAGTGATGGCCGACTAGGCCATTTTTTGATACATATGCAGCTATAGTCAGGAGCTCCGGGGTACTGGTTAGTTGATATTGTTGTTCCACCTATAGGGTTGCAGATCCCTTTAGCTCCTTGGGTACTTTCTCTAGCTCCTCCATTGGGGTCCCTGTGATCCATCCATTAGCTGACTGTGAGCATCCACTTCTGTGTTTGCTAGGCCCCGGCATAGTCTCACAAGAGACAGCTACATCTGGGTCCTTTCGATAAAATCTTGCTAGTATATGCAATGGTGTCAGCGTTTGGATGCTGATTATGGGGTGGATCCCTGGATATGGCAGTCTCTACATGGTCCATCCTTTCATCTCAGCTCCAAACTCTGTCTCTGTAACTCCTTCCATGGGTGTTTTGTTCCCAATCTAAGGAGGGGCATAGTGTCCACACTTCAGTCTTCATTCTTCTTGAGTTTCATGTGTTTAGCAAATTGTATCTTATATCTTGGGTATCCTAGGTTTGGGGCTAATATCCACTTATCAGTGAGTACATATTGTGTGAGTTTCTTTGTGAATGTGTTACCTCACTCAGGATGATGCACTCCAGGTCCATTCATTTGCCTAGGAATTTCATAAATTCATTCTTTTTAATAGCTGAGTAGTACTCCATTGTGTAGATGTACCACATTTTCTGTATCCATTCCTCTGTTGAGGGGCATCTGGGTTCTTTCCAGCTTCTGGCTATTATAAATAATGCTGCTATGAACATAGCGGAGCATGTGTCCTTTTACTGGTTGGGACATCTTCTGGATATATGCCCAGGAGAGGTATTGCTGGATCCTCCGGTAGTACTATGTCCAATTTTCTGAGGAACCGCCAGACTGATTTCCAGAGTGGTTGTACAAGCCTGCAATCCCAACAATGGAGGAGTGTTCCACTTTCTCCACATCCACACCAGCATCTGCTGTCACCTGAATTTTTGATTTAGCCATTCTGACTGGTGTGAGGTGGAATCTCAGGGTTGTTTTGATTTGCATTTCCCTGATGATTAAGGATGTTGAACATTTTTTCAGGTGCTTCTCTGCCATTCGGTATTCCTCACGTGAGAATTCTTTGTTCAGTTCTGAGCCCCATTTTTTAATGGGGTTATTTGATTTTCTGAAGTCCACCTTCTTGAGTTCTTTATATATGTTGGATATTAGTCCCCTATCTGATTTAGGATAGGTAAAGATCCTTTCCCAATCTATTGGTGGTCTTTTTGTCTTATTGACGGTGTCTTTTGCCTTGCAGAAACTTTGGAGTTTCATTAGCGGACCCCCATTTTTATAATGGGGTTATTTGATTTTCTGGAGTCCACCTTCTTCAGTTCTTTATATATATTGGATATTAGTCCCCTATCTGATTTAGGATAGGTAAAGATCCTTTCCCAATCTGTTGGTGGTCTCTTTGTCTTATTGACAGTGTCTTTTGCCTGGCAGAAGCTTTGCAGTTTCATGAGGTCCCATTTGTGAATTCTCGATCTTACAGTGCCAGCCATTGCTGTTCTATTCAGGAATATTTCCTCTGTGCCCATATCTTCAAGGCTTTTCCCCACTTTCTCCTCTATAAGTTTCAGTGTCTCTGGTTTTATGTGAAGTTCCTTAATCCACTTAGATTTGACCTTAGTACAAGGAGATAGGTATAGATCGATTTGCATTCATCTACATGATAACAACCAGTTGTGCCAGCACCATTTGTTGAAAATGCTGTCTTTTTTCCACTGGATGGTTTTAGCTCCCTTGTCAAAGATCAAATGACCATAGGTGTGTGGGTTCATCTCTGGGTCTTCAATTCTTTTCCATTGGTCTACTTGTCTGTCACTATACCAGTACCATGCAGTTTTTATCACAATTGCTCTGTAGTACAGCTTTAGGTCGGGCATGGTGATTCCACCAGAGGTTCTTTTATCCTTGAGAAGAGTTTTTGCTACCCTAGGTTTTTTGTTATTCCAGATGAATCTGCTGATTGCCCTTTCTAATTCGTTGAAGAATTGAGTTGGAATTTTGGTGGGGATTGCATTGAATCTGTAGATTGCTTTTGGCAAGATAGCCATTTTTACAATGTTGATCCTGCCAATCCATGAGCATGGGAGATCTTTCCATCTTCTGAGATCTTCTTTAATTTCTTTCTTCAGAGACTTGAAGTTCTTATCATATAGAACTTTCACTTCCTTAGTTAGAGTCTCGCCATGGTATTTTATATTATTTGTGACCATTGAGAAGGGTGTTGTTTCCCTAATTTCTTTCTCAGCCTGTTTATCCTTTGTGTACAGAAAGGCCATTGACTTATTTGAGTTAATTTTATATCCAGCTATTTCATTGAAGCTGTTTATCAGGCTTAGGAGTTCTCTGGTGGAGTTTTTAGGGTCACTTATATACACTATCATATCATCTGCAAAAAGTGATATTTTGACTTCATTTTTTCCAATTGGTATCCCCTTGATCTCCTTTTCTTGTCGAATTGCTCTGGCTAGGATTTCAAGTACAGTGTTGAATAGGTATGGAGAGAGTGGGCAGCCTTGTCTAGTCCCTGATTTTAGTGGAATTGCTTCAAGCTTCTCACCATTTACTTTGGCGTTAGCTACTGGTTTGCTGTAGATTGCTTTTATCATGGTTAGGTATGGGCCTTGAATTCGTGATCTTTCCAAGACTTTTATCATGAATGGGTGTTGGATCTTGTCAAATGCTTTCTCAGCATCTAACGAGATGATCATGTGGTTTTTGTCTTTGAGTTTTTTTATATAATGGATTACGTTGATGTATTTCTGTATATTAAACCATCCCTGCATCCCTGGAATAAAACCTACTTGGTCAGGATGTATGATTGCTTTAATGTGTTCTTGGATTCGGTTAGTGAGAATTTTATTGAGGATTTTTGCACCTATATTCATAAGGGAAATTGGTCTGAAATTCTCTATCTTTGTTGGATCTTTCTGTGGTTTACGAATCAGAGTAATTGTGGCTTCATAGAATGAGTTGGGTAGAGTTCCTTCTACTTCTATTTTGTGGAATAGTTTGTGCAGAACTGGAATTAGATCTTCTTTGAAGGTCTGGTAGAACTCTGCACTAAACCCATCTGATCCTGGGTTTTTTTTTTTTTTTTTTTTTTTGGCTGGGAGACTATTAATGACTGCTTCTATTTCTTTAGAGTATATGGGACTGTTTAAATCGTTAATTTGATCCTGATTTAACTTTGGTACCTGGTATCTGTCTAGAAATTTCGTCCAGGTTTTGCAGTTTTGTTGAGTATAGCCTTTTGTAGAAGGATCTGATGGTGTTTTGGATTTCTTCAGGATCTGTTGTTATGTCTCCCTTTTTATTTCTGATTTTGTTAATTAGGATTTTTTCCCTGTGCCCTCTAGTGAGTCTAGCTAAGGGTTTATCTATCTTGTTAATTTTCTCAAAAACCAACTCCTCATTTGGTTAATTCTTTGAATAGTTCTTCTTGTTTCCAATTGGGTGATTTCACCCCTGAGTTTGATTATTTCCTGCCATCTACTCCTCTGGGGTGAATTTTCTTCCTTTTTTTCTAGAGCTTTTAGATGTGTTGTCAAGCTGCTAGTGTGTGCTCTCTCCAGTTTCTTTTTGGAGGCACTCAGAGCTATGAGTTTCCCTCTTAGAAATGCTTTCATTGTGTCCCATAGATTTGGGTATGTTGTGGCTTCATTTTCATTAAACTCTAAAAAAGTCTTTAATTTCTTTCTTTATTCCTTCCTTGATCAAGGTATCATTGAGAAGAGTGTTGTTCAGTTTCCACTTGAATGTTGGCTTTCCATTACTTATGTTGATATTGGATATCAGCCTTAGTCCATGGTGATCTGATAGGATGCATGGGACAATTTCAATATTTTTGTATATGTTGAGGCCTGTATTGTGACCAATTATATGGTCAATTTTGGAGAAGGTCCCGTGAGTTGCTGAGAAGAAGTTATAACCTTTTGTTTTAGGATAAAATGTTCTGTAGATATCTGTTAAGTCCATTTGTTTCATAACTTCTGTTAGTTTCACTGTGTCCCTGTTTAGTTTCTGTTTCCATGATCTGTCCATTGAGGAAAGTGGTGTGTTGAAGTCTCCCACTATTATTGTGTGAGTTGCAATGTGTGCTTTGAGCTTTACTAAAGTTTCTTTAATGAATGTGGCTGCCCTTGCATTTGGAGCATAGATATTCAGAATTGAGAGTTCCTCTTGGAGGATTTTACCTTTGATAAGCATGAAGTGTCCCTCCTTGTCTTTTTTGATAACTTTGGGTTGGAAGTCGATTTTATTCGATATTAGAATGGCTACTACAGCTTGTTTCTTGAGACCAATTACTTGGAAAATTGTATTCCAGCCTTTCACTCTGAGGTAGTGTGTGTCTTTTTCCCTGAGATGTGTTTCCTGTAAGCAGCAGAATGTTGCGGCCTGATTGTGTAGCCAGTCTGTTAGTCTATGTCTTTTTATTGGGGAATTGAGTCCATTGATATTAAGAGATATTAAGGAAAAGTAATTGTTGCTTCCTTTTATTTTTGTTGTTAGAGTTGGCATTCTGTTCTTGTGGCTGTCTTCTTTTTGGTTTGTTGAGGGATTACTTTCTTGCTTTGTCTAGGGTGTGATTTCCGTCCTTGTATTGGTTTTTTTCTGTAATTATCCTTTGAAGGGCTGGATTCGTTGAAAGATAATGTGTGAATTTGGTTTTGTTGTGGAATACTTTGTTTTCTCCATCTATGGTAATTGAGAGTTTGGCCGGGTATAGTAGCCTGGGCTGGCATTTGTGTTCTCTTCGTGTCTGTATAACATCTGTCCAGGCTCTTCTTGCTTTCATAGTCTCTGGTGAAAAGTCTGGTGTAATTCTGATAGGCCTGCCTTTATATGTTACTTGACCTTTCTCCCTTACTGCTTTTAATATTCTATCTTTATTTAGTGCATTTGTTGTTCTGATTACTATGTGTCAGGAGGAATTTCTTTTCTGGTCCAGTCTATTTGGAGTTCTGTGGGCTTCTTGCATGGTCATGGGCATCTCTTTCTTTAGGTTTGGGAAGGTTTTTTCTATAATTTTTTTTAAGATATTTGCTGGCCCTTTGAGTTGAAAATCTTCATTCCCATCAACTCCTATTATCAGTAGGTTTGGTCTTCTCATTGTGTTCTGTATTTCCTGGATGTTTTGAGTTAGGATCTTTTTGTGTTTTGTATTATCTTTGATTGTTGTGCCGATGTTCTCTATGGAATCTTCTGCACCTGAGATTCTCTCTTCCATCTCTTGTATTCTGTTGCTGATGCTCAAATCTATGGTTCCAGATTTCTTTCCTAGGGTTTCTATCTCCAGCGTTGCCTCAGTTTGGGTTTTCTTTATTGTGTCTACTTCCCTTTTTAGGTCTAGTATGGTTTTATTCATTTCCATCACCTGTTTGGTTGTGTTTTCTTGTTTTTCTTTAAAGACTTCTACCTGTTTGGTTGTGTTTTCCTGTTTTTCTTTATGGACTTGTAACTCTTTAGCAGTGTTCTCCTGTATTTTTTTAAGTGAGTTATTAAAGTCCTTCTTGATGTCCTCTACCATCATGATGAGATATGCTTTTAAATCTGGGTCTAGCTTTTTGGATGTGTTGGGGTGCCCTTGACTAGGTGGGGTGGGAGTGCTGAGTTCTGATGATGGTGAGTGGTCTTGATTTCTGTTAGTAGGATTCTTACATTTGCCTTTCGCCATCTGGTAATCTCTGGAGCTGTGCAGAATACACTCGGCGGGGTCCCGGACCCAAGATATCTGATGCCAATGCTCAGGCAAAGAGCTCCAGCGCTGGGCGGATCCCTATCCTCGGGACAGGAAAGTGGCCAGATGTCTGGGGCCTGAAAAGGGGGCTGCCTTAGAAGCTCTGTGGCTCCTGCCTGTCCCAGAAGCTTTTAGCTTCTGTATTCCGC
The DNA here is from genome assembly GCF_000001635.26 of Mus musculus. Lineage (NCBI taxonomy): Eukaryota > Metazoa > Chordata > Mammalia > Rodentia > Muridae > Mus > Mus musculus. The sequence continues at coordinate 14,961,467 of NC_000086.7, read as the reverse complement.
ACACTCACCTGGCAGAATACACTCAGCAGGGTCCAGGAACCAAGATGTCTGCTGCAGATGCTCAGGAAAAGTGCTCCAGGGCAGGGCGAACCCCTTTCCTCTGGCAGGGAAAGTGGCCGAATGTCTGGGGCCTGTGCAGAATACCCTCGAATTGATCCATTCTTATCTCCTTGTACAAAGCTCAAGTCTAAGTGGATCAAAGACCTCCACATAAAACCAGAGACACTGAAATTAATAGAGGAGAAAGTAGGGAAAGCATCGAAGATATGGGCACAGGGGGAAAATTCCTTAACAGAACAGCAATGGCTTGTGCTGTAAGATCAAGAACTGATGACATTATCTTGAAGTCAATTTATAAATTGGGGGTTACTTAATTAAATAGATTCCTGCAAGTTCATTTTTTAATTTTCTGCTTAAATAAATAGCCACAAATGCATTACTGCAAAATTGTATATCTCTCCAGTATTTAGCCATAGTTGTAGCATATTAGTACTAAATGATGTGATATTTCAGCAAAAAGCTACATTTCAAAGGACATTTCATATGCAGAAGTATTCTGAGGGATTTATTTCTTCTCTCTCCTTATTTACTTGTTTTCTTTCTTTGTGTTGCAGTAAAATTCAAGGCTTAGAAAGCACTAGTTCTCTGAATCCTAGAGCTGGAAGTAAATAATTCAACACTGGGTGGCACAGAAAATGCTTTCTTCTTGCTTTATTTTTATAACCTGTATCTGTGTGGACTCCTGGATCCATGGAATCATGCTGAGGATTCTAATGTAGAGTAAGGCATGTGCCCAGCCTGAATCAGATATGCAAACCTGATACGACCTAAGTAGAGAAGGAGTGCATAAGAAAACTGAGTGATCTGAAACTCACTGGAGCTCTTGTTTTTCAATAGAGTTAGAGTAACTGGGAGTCTTTCGCAACCAGGTCCATGATAAACAGAAATATTTTGTAATGTATGATAGTTTCTATCTGGCTTCTCTCCTTTCCCTTAAGTGAACCCTGGACTTTGGATAGACAGCTCAGAGTCATAGGTATAAGTCATTGGTTAATTACTAACTAATATGTTGGATAAATGGATCCTCTGATAATTGTCTCCCCTACCCCCATGTCTTTAACAATGTATCAGGATTCACTCCTAGCTTTTACTACAAAGGCTATTATTCATAACTATAATTATGCAGCAGTGCTATGACCTTTTACACATCCATGCTGCCTTTATCAAACAGATTCTGTGTGGCTATGAGTGTGGAGGCACAGTAGCAATTGGGTAGAGACAATTGTACTGATGAAGACAATCCTGCAAATGGCATGTGTTGTCAATGACTCTCTCATGTTTAGTTCATTGCATTCAAAGTGATTTTTACCTGCTGATATTCATATATCATATGAATATATCATAGGTCAAGAGGCTATTTCTAGAACCATACAATGTCACCATGTTCGAACAAATGGCATGCTGGAAAAATCAGAAATTAATATTTCCTTGATCAATCCCACTCAAGACTTGATATAGAAAAAAAAACCTCTTTGCCCCTCAAGTGAGATTATTCTTAGGAGTACATCTACTAGTTGCCATCATTTGCCACTGGAATTAAGTGGCAGTCACTCAGTGTAGTAAGTGGACTAGTACTATTCTATTTTGTGGGGTTTTTAAAAATTCATTTATTTCCCAGCTTGTGTTCCCTGTAGCTCTTCAATAAACCACTTATTCTCAAGTCTATGTCTCTGGATCTACTTTGCAAGAATCCAAACCCAAGTCAAGACAGGTATATCCAATTAAAACCTGAAAAAGACTCCATGTTCAGCAGGAAACAGAAGGATAATTTCTTTAGAGAACCAATATTTCTTAGTATTGGACAAATAACACCCCTACAGATGCATCTCCTATTTACATGCTTCAAGGGAGACAGAGATAGAAGATGGTCTAAGCTCATCCACAACCTTACCTCAGTAGTCCTCAACTTATGGTAACAACCTCCAAAAGACCAATGGAAAATACAGATATTTATGATTCATTCCCCTAATTTCTTTCTCAGCCTGTTTATCCTTTGAGTAGAGGAAGGCCAAAGATTTGTTTGAGGTAATTTTATATCCAGAAACTTTGCTGAAGTTGTTTAACAGGTTTAAGAGATCTCTGGTGGAATTTTTGGGGTCACAAGTATGCTATCATATCATCTGCAAATAGTGAAATTTTGACATCTTCCGTTCCAACTTGACCTTTTCTTGTCTAATTGCTCTAAGTACTATATTGAATAGGTAGTGAGAAAGTGGGCAGCATTGTCTAGTCTTTGATTTTAGTGGACTGTTATTTTGGATACTATCTTTGTGCCCTCTGGTTAGTCTGGCTAAGGGTTTAACTATCTTGTTGGTTTTCTCAAAGAACCACTTCCTGGTTTTGTTGATTTTTTGTTTAGTTCTTTGTGTTTCTACTTGGTTGATTTCAGCCCTGAATTTGATTATTTCCTGCTGTCTACTCCTCCAGGGTATATTTGCTTCTTTTTGTTCCAGAGCTTTCAGATGTGCTGAGAAGCTGCTAGGGTATGCTCTCTCCAGTTTCTTTTTGGAGGCACTCAGAGCTACGAGTTTTCCTCTTAGCACTGCTTTCATTGTGTTCTATAAGTTTGAGTGTGTGTGGTTTAATTTTCATTGAATTCTAAAAAAGTCTTTAATTTCTTTTTCCTCTTTTTTTTAAATTAATTTTTTACACTCCATATTTTATTCCCTGTTCACCTTCCAATTGGTCCACATCCTGTATCTCCTCCCCAATCCACCACCACACCTGACCTCTAAACTCCCTGGGGCCTCCAGTCTCTTCATGGTCAGGTGCATCATCCCTGAATGAACACAGACCTGGAAGTCCTCTACTGTATGTTTATTGGAGGCCTCATATCAGCTGGTGTATGCTCTCTGTTTGGTGGTCCAGTGTTTAAGAGACTTTAGGGGTCCAGATTAAATGAGACTGCTGGTCCTGCTACAGGGTCACCCTTCTCCTCAGCTTCTTTCAGCCTTCCCTAGTTCAACAACAGGGGTCAGCTGCTTCTGTTCCATTGGCTGGTGATAAATATCTGCAGCTGACTCTTTCAGCTGCTTGTTGGGTCTTCTTGAGTACAATATTGCTAGGTCCTTTTTTGAGCACTCCACAGACTGAGTAATAGTGTCAGGCCCTTAGGACCTCCCCTTGAGCTGGATCCTACTTTGGGCCTGTCGCTGGACCTGACAGCTCCACTCCATTTCTATCTCTGTAATTCTTTCAGACAGGAAAGTCACAGAGTTGGGACTGTGGGATGACAACCCCATTCTTCACCTGATGTCCTGTTTTCCTGCTGAATGTGGGCTCTATAAGTTCCCTCTCCATAATTTCATCTAAGGTCCCTCCCTTTGAGTCCTGAGAGTCTCTCAACTACGAGGTCTCTTGTGCATTTTAGAGGGTACCCACAACTTCCTATCTCCTTAGGTTGCCTGTTTCCATTCTTTCTGCTAGCCCTCAGGGCTACAGTCTTTTTCCCTCACCCAATACCAGATCAGGTTCCCCTCTTCCCCCTACTCCCTCCCGCCTGTCCACTTTCCTTCCAGGTCTCTCCATCCCCCCCGCCACATGTGATAGATTTGTCTCTCTCCCAGTTGAGACTGAGGCATCCTTACATGGTCACTTCAGTTTGTTGACATTTTTGAGTCCTGTGGACTGTATCTTGGGTATTCTGTACTGTATCTTGGGTATTCTGTACTTTTTTTTTTGGCTAATATCCATTTATTAATGAGTACATACCATGCATGCCCTGATGGGTCTGAGTTACCTCACTCATGATGATATTTTCTAGTTCCATGAATTTGCGTGCACCACTCAGTATGTCCTCATTCTTAATAGCTGAGTAGTATTCCATTATGTAAGTGAAACACATTTTCTGTATCCATTCTTATGTCATGGGACATATTGGCTGTTTTGAGCTTCTGGCTATCACAAATAATGCCATAATGAACATAGTGGAACGCGTTTCCCTGTGGCATGGTAGGGTATCTTTTGGTTATATTCCGAAGAGTGGTTTAGCTGGGTCTTCAGGTAGATCTACTTTTTGTTTTTTTTTTTTTGTTTGTTTGTTTGTTTTTTGTTTGTTTGTTTGTTTTTGTTTTAATTGTTCAATTTATTTTTTTATGTTTTATTAGATATTTTCTTCATTTACATTTCAAATGCTATCCCAAAAGTTCCCTATGCCATCCCCATGCCCTGCTTCCCAACACACCCACTCCTGCTTCCTGGCTCCAGCATTCCCCTGTACTGGGGCATATGATCTTCGCAAGACCAAGAGCCTCTCCTCTCTTGATGGCCAACTAGGACATCCTCTGCTACATACACTACTAGAGACACAGTTCTGGGGGGTACTGCTTAGTTCACATTGTTGATCCTCCTATAGTGTTGAAGACCCCTTTAGCTCCTTGGTTAGTTTATCTCCTTCATTAGGGGCCCTGTGTTCCACCCAATAGATGACTGTGAGCATCTACTTCTGTATTTGCCAGGCACTGGCATAGCCTCTCAAGAGATAGCTATATCAGGGTCCTGTCAGCTAAATCTTGCTGGCATATGCAATAGTGTCTGGGTTTGGTGGTTATATATGGGATGGATTCCCCAGCTGGGACAGTCTCTCGATGGTCCTTCCTTCCATCTCAGCTCCAAACTTTGTCTCTGTAACTCCCTCCATGGGTATTTTGTTTCCCAATCTAAGAACGAATGAAGTATCTACACTCTGGTCTTCCTTCTTCTTAAGTTTTATGTGTTTTGCAAATCGTATCTTGGGTATTCTAAGTTTCTGGGTTAATATCCGCTTATCAGTGAGTTCATATCATCTGTGTTCTTTTGTAATTAGGTTACCTCACTCAGGATAATATCCTCCAGATCCATTCATTTGCCTAAGAATTTCATAAATTCATCGTTTTTAATTGCTAAGTAGTACTCCATTGTGTAAATGTACCACATTTTCTGTATCCATTCCTCTATTGAGGGACATCTGGGTTCTTTCCAGCTTCTGGCTATTATAAATAAGGCTGCTATGAACATAGTGGAGCATGTGTCCTTGTTACCAGTTGGAACATCTTCTGGGTATATGCCCAGGAGAGGTATTGCTGGATCTCCTGGCAGTACTATGTCCAATTTTCTGAGGAATCGCCAGACTTATTTCCAGAGTGGTTGTACCAGCTTGCAATCTAACCAAGTTTGGAGGAGTGTTCCTCTTTCTCCACATCATTGCCAGCATCTGCTGTCACCTGAATTTTTGATCTTAGCCATTCTGACTGGTGTGAGGTGGAATCTCAGGGTTGTTTTGATTTGCATTTCCCTGATGATTAAGGGTTTTGAACATTTTCTTCAGGTGCTTCTCAGCCATTCAGTATTCCTCCTTTAATAATTTTGGGCTGGAGCAATGGCTCAGCTGTTAAAGGCTAGGCTCATAACCAAAAGTATAAGAATTCTTTGTTTAGCTCTTTCCCATCTTGCAAGATGGCAGGTGAAAAGGTGCCTGATACAAAGGAGAAGAAACCTGTGCCCAACAAGGCTGGCCGGTGATGCTGCTGCCTCCTGTCCCCGGGCCGCCAGAGCAGCCAAAAAGGTTCGCCCTAAGGTTAAAAAGCCCAAGAAGGCGAAGCCCATTGCAGCCGAAACCCTGTCCTGGTGAGAGGAATTGGCAGGTACTCCTGATCTTCTATGTACTCCAGGAAGGCCTTGTACAAAGGGAAATACTCGGCTGCCAAGCCCAAGGTTGAGAAGAAGAAGAAAAAGGAGAAAGTCCTTGCTACTGTCACCAAAAGAGTTGGTGGGGACAAGAACGGTGGCACCTGTGTGGTGAAGCTTCGAAAAATGCCTAGGTATTATCCCACCAAAGAGTAAGCTGCTAAGCCATGGCCAGAAGCCCTTCAGCCAGCACATGAGAAGGCTAAGCTCCAGTATCATTTCCTAGACTGTCCTGATCATCCTCATTGGGTGCCACAGGGGCAATAGAGTGGTTTTCCTGAAGCAGCTGGACAGTGGCTTGCTGCTTGTGACTGGACCTCTTGCCATCAAAAGAATTCCTCTGCGCAGAACACACCAGAAGTTTGTCATTGCCACCTCTACAAAAGTTGGTATCAGCAATGTTAAAATCCCCAAACACCTGAATGACACTTACTTCAAGAAGCAGCAGCTGGGCAAGCCCAGGCATCAGGACTGCGAGATCTTCAACACAGACAAGGAGAAATACAAGATTACAGAGCAGTGAAAGGCTGATCAAAAAGCTGTGGATGCTTTGCCAAAGATTAAAGCTGTTCCTCAACTCCAGAGCTACCCGTGATCCAAGATTTCCCTAACAAATAGGATGTATCCTCACAAACTGGTCTTCTAAATTGTTAACCCAATTAAACAGCATCATATGTTCAAAAAAAAAAAAAAAGGAATTCTTTGTTTACCTCTGTGCCACATTTTTAATAGTGTTATTTGATTTTCTGGAGTCCATTTTCTTGAGTTCTTTATATATATTGGATATTAGTCCCCTATCTGATTTATGAGTGGTAAAGATCCTTTGGCAATTTGTTGGTGGCCTTTTTGTCTTATTGACATGTCTTTTCCCTTACAGAAGCTTTGCAATTTTATGAGGTCCCATTTGTCGATTCCCGATCATACAGCACAAGCCATTGCTGTTCTCTTCAGGAATTTTTCCCCTGTGCCCATATATTTGAGGCTTTTCCTCACTTTCTCCTCTGTAAATTTCATTGTCTCTGGTTTTATGTGGAGTTCCTTGATCAACTTAGACTTGAGCTTTGCACAAGGAGATAAGAATAGATCATTTTGCATTCTTCTACATGATAACCACCAGTTGTGCCAGCAGCATTTGTTGAAAATATTCTTTTTTCCACTGGATGGTTTTAAATCCCTTGTCAAACATCAAGTGACCATAGGTGTGTGGGTTCATTTCTGGGTCTTCAATTCTATTCCATTGATCTAACTGGCTGTTGCTGTACCAGTATCATGCGGTTTTTATCACAATTGCTCTGTAGTACAGCTTGAAGTCAGGCATGGTGATTCCCCCAGAGGTTCTTTTATTGTTGAGAATAGTTTTTGCTTTCCTAGTTTTTTTTGTTATTCCAGATGAATTTGCAAATTGCCCTTTCTAACACTGTGAAGAATAGGATTGGAATATTGATGGGGGATTGCATTGAATCTGTTGATTGCTTTTGGCAAGATAGCCATTTTTACTATGTTAATCATGCCAATCCATAAGCATGGGAGATCTTTCCATCTTCTGAGATATTAGTAGATTTCTTTCTTCAGATACTTGAAGTTCCTATCATACAGATATTTCACTTCCTTAGTTAGAGTCACACGAAGGCATTGTATATTATTTGTGACTATTGAGAAAGGTGTTGTTTCCGTAATTTCCTTCTCAGCTTGTTTATCCTTTGTGTAGAGAAAGGCCACTGATTTGTTTGAGTTACTTTTATATCCAGCTACTGCACTGAAACTGGATATAAAATTAACTCAAACAAATCATTGGATATATCATTCTGTGATGGAATTCTTAGAGTCATATATATATATACTATCATGTCATCTGCAAATAGTGATATTTTGTCTTCTTCCTTTCCAACTTGTATCCCCTTTATCTCCTTTTGTTGTCTAATTGTTCTGGCTAGGACTTCAAGTACTATATTGAATAGGTAGTGTAAAGGTGGGCTGCCTTGTCTAATCCCTGATTTTAATGAGATTGCTTCAAGTTTCTCTCATATTTACTTTGCTTTGTTCTTTTGTTTTTTGTTTTTCTGAGACCGTGTTTCTCTGTGTAGCCCTGGCTGTCCTGGAAATCACTCTGTAGACCAGGCTGGCCTCAAACACAGAAATCTGCCTGCCTCTACCTCCCAAGTGCTGGGATTAAAGGCGTGTGGCACCACTGCCCAGTTCTCCATTTACTTTGATGTTGGCTACTGGTTTGCTGTATATGCTTCTATTATGTTTAGGTATGGACCTTGAATTCCTGATCATTAGAAGAGTTGATTGGGTGTTGGATTTTGTCGAATGCTTTCTCAGCATCTAACGAGATGATCATCTGTTTTTTGTCTTTGAGTATGTTTATATAGTGGATTACCTGATGGATTTCCTTATATTAAAACATCCCTGCATCTCTGTAATGAGGACTACTTGATCATGTTGGATGATCGTTTTGATATGTTCTTGGATTTAGTTTGCAAGAATTTTATTGAATATTTTTGCATCTATATTCTTAAGGGAAATTAGTCTGAAGTTCTCTTTCTTTGTTGGGTCTTTATGTGGTTTGGGTATCAGAGTAATTGTGGTTATATAGAGTGAATTGGGTAGATTACCTTCTGTTTCTATTTTGTGGAATAGTTTGAGGAGATTGGAGTTAGTTCATCTGTGAAGGTTTGATAGAATTCTGCTCTAAACCCATCTGATCCTGGGCTTTTGTTTTTGTTTGGGAGACTGTTAATGACCACTTCTATTTCTTTAGGGGATATGGGACAGTTTATATCATTAATCTGATTTTGATTTAGCTTAGGTACCTGGTATCTGTCTAGAAATTTGTACATTTCATCCAGGTTTTCCAGTTTTGTTGAGTATGTCCCTTTGTAGTAGGATCTGATGATATTTTGAGTTTCTTTGTGTTCTGTTGTTATATCTCCCTTTTCATTTCTGATTTTGTTAATTAGGATACTGTCTCTGTGCCCTCTAGTTCTTCTGGCTAAGGGTTTATCTATCTTGTTGATTTTCTCAAAGAACCAGCTCCTGGTTTCAGTGATTCCTTGTGTAGTTCTTTTTGTTTCCACTTGGTTGATTTCAGCCCCGAGTTTGATTATTTCGTGCCATCTACTCCTCTTGGGTGCATTTGCTTTCCTTTGTTCTAGAGCTTTTAGGTGTGCTGACAAGCTGGTAGTGTATGCTCTCTCTAGTTTCATTTTGGAGGCACTCAGAGCAATGAGATTTCCTCTTAGGAAAGCTTTCATTGTGTCCCATAAGTTTGGGTATGTTGTGGCTTCATTGCCATTAAACTCTAAAAATGTCTTTAATTTCTTTCTTTCTTTATTCCTTGACCAAGTAATCCTTGAGTAGAGTGATGTTCAGCTTCTATGTGAATGTTGGCTTTCTATTATTTATGTCATTATTGAAGATCAGCCTTAGTCCGTGGTGATCTGATAGGATGGATGGGATAATTTCAATATTTTTGTATCTGTTGAGGCCTGTTTTGTGACCAATTATATGGTCAATTTTGGAGAAGGTACCATGACGTGCTGAGAAGATGGTATATCATTTTGCTTTAGGATAAAATATTCTGTAGATATCTGTTCAATCCATTTGTTTCATATCTTCTGTTATGTGTCTCTGTTTAGTTTCTCTTTCCAGGATCTGTCCATGGATGAGTGTGGGGTGTTGAAGTCTCCCACTATTATTGTGTGAGGTGGAATGTGTGCTTTGAGCTTTACTAAAGTTTCTTAAATGAATGTGGCTGCCCTTGCATTTGAAGCTTAGATATTCAGAACTGAGAGTTCATCTTGGAAGATTTTACCTTTGATGTGTATGAAGTGCCTCTCCTTGTCTTTTTTGATAACTTTGGGTTGGAAGTTGATTTTATTCAATAATAGATTGGTTACTCCAGCTTGTTTCTTCAGACCATTTGCTTGGAAAATTGTTTTCTAGCCTTTTACTCTGAGGTCGTGTCTGTCTTTTTACCTGAGGTGGGTTTCTTGCATGCAGAAAATGTTGGTTCCTCTTTATGTAGCCAGTCTGTTCATCTATGTCTTTTTATTGGGGAATTGAGTCCATTGATATTAAGTAATTGTTGCTTCCTGTCATTGTTGTTTTTAGAGTTAGGATTCTGTTCTTGCGGCTGTCTTCTTTTAGGTTTGTTGAAGGATTACGTTCTTGCCTTTTCTAGGGCATAATTTCCTTCCTTGTGTTGGTGTTTTCCTTCTATTATCCTTTGAAGGGCTGGATTGGTGGAAAGATATTGTGTGAATTTGGTTTTGTCATGGATTACTTTGGTTTCTCCATCTATGGTAATTGAGAGTTTTGCTGGGTATAGTAGCCTGGGCTGGCATTTGTGTTCTCTTAGTGTCTGCATAACATCTGTCCCAGCTCTTCTGGCTTTCATAGTCTCTGGTGAGAAGTCTTATGTAATTCTCATAGTTCTGCCTGTATATGTTACTTGACCTTCTCCCCTAACTGCTTTTAATATTCTATCTTTATTTATTGCATTTTTTGTTCTGATTACTATGTCTTGGGAGGAATTTCTTTTCTGGTCCAGTCTATTTGGAGTTCTGTGGGCTTCATGTATGTTCATGGGCATCTTTCTTTAGGTTTGGGAAGTTTTCCTGTATAATTTTGTTGAAAATATTTGCTGGCCCTTTAAGTTGAAAGTCTTCATTCTTATCTACTCCTAGGTTTGTTCTTCTCATTGTGTCCTGGATTTCCTGGATGTTTTGAGTTAGGGTCTTTTTGCATTTTGCATTTTCTTTGTTTGTTGTGTGCATGTTCTCTATGGAATCTTCTGCATCTGAGATTCTCTCTTGTATCTCTTGCATTCTGTTGCTGATGTTTGCATCTATGGTTCCTGATTTCTTTCCTAGGGTTTTTATCTCCAGAGTTGTTTCCCTTTGAGTTTTCTTTATTGTTTCTACTTCCCTTTTTAGATCTTGGATGGTTTTGTTCAATTCCATCATGTGTTTGGTATTATTTTCCTAAAACTATTTAAGGGATTTTTGTGTTTAGCCACATTCTCCTGTATTTCTTTAAGTGAGTTATTAATGTCCTTCTTAATATCCTCTACCATCATCATGAGATATGATTCTAAACCTGAAGCTTGCTTTTCTGGCATTTTGGAGTATCCAGGACTCAGTGTGGTGGGAGTGCCTGGTTCTGATGATGCTGAGTGGTCTTGGTTTCTGTTAGTAAGATTCTTATGTTAGCCTTTTGCCATCTGCTAATCTTTGGCATTAGTTTTTATAGCTGTCCCTGGGTGGAGCTTGTTCCTCCTGTGATTCTGTTAGCCTCTGTTAGCACTCCTGGGAGTCAAATCACTCCTGAGTCTCAGTGGTCATAATATTCTCTGCAGGCAAGCTCTCCTCTTGCAGGGAATGTGCACAGAGGTCTGGAGCTCAGTTCTGCCTCCTGGCTGAAGATGAAGGTCCGAAGAGACCCTGTCCCAGAAGCTATGTTGCTTCTGCTCCCTGCGTGCTCTCCTGCATAGACTGGTCTCTGAGGGACCAGGAATACAAGATTGTGTTCTAACCTGGTCCTGCTGTCAGAGCCCTTCCTACAGGCCAACTCTTCTGGGTGGGAAAGTGCAGAGAGGTCTATAGCTCAGTTCTGCTTCTTGACTGAAGATGTAGGCCTGAAAGGGATCCTCTCCCAGAAGGTATGTTGCTTCTGCTTCCTGTGGACTCTCCTGCACAGAATGGTCTCTGAGGGACCTGGTATACAAGATGCAAGTAGATCTATTTTTAATTTGACGAGGAACCTCCAGATTGATTTCCAGAATGATTTTACCAGATTGCAATTCCCCCATCAATTGAGGAATGTTCTTATTTCTCCACATCCTCTCCCACATGTTTTGTCACCAGTGGTTTTGATCTTAGCCATTCTGATTGATTTATGGTGGAATCTCAGGGTCGATTTTATTTGCATTTCTCTGATCATTAAGGACTTTTAGCATTTCTTTATATGCTTTTCAGCCATTTGAGATTCCTCAGTTGTGAATTCTCAGTTTAGTTCTATACCCTATTTTTTTTTTGAAAAATTATTTTTAATTAGGTATTTTCTTCATTTACATTTCCAATTCTGTCCCAAAAGTCCCCCATGCCCCCCCCACTCCCTTACCCACCCACTCCCACTTCTTGGCCCTGGTGTTCCCCTGTACTGAGGCATATAAAGTTTGCAAGACCAATGGGCCTTTCTTTCCACTGATGGCTGACTAGGCCATCTTCTGATGCAGCTAGAGACACGAGCTCCGGGGGTACTGGTTAGTTAATATTGTTGTTCCACCTATAGGGTTGCAGATCCCTTTAGCTCCTTGCTATACCCCATTTTTGATGAGGTTGTTTGGTTTTTTTGGTGATTAACTTCTTGAGTTCTTTGTATATTTTGGATATTAGCCCTCTATTAGATGTGGGGTTAGTGAAGTTTTTTTCCCAATCTGTAGGTTGCCATTTTGTCTTATTGACTCTGTCCTTTGCAATAGCCTTACAGAAGCTTTCTGGTTTCATGAAGTCCCATATATCTATTTTTGATCTTAGAACATGAGCCATTGGAGTTATATTTAGGAAATTTCCTCCTGTGCCAATGAATTCAAGGCACTTTCCCACTTTCTCTTCTATTAGATTCAGTGTTTTATGTTCTATTAGATTCAGTGTTCTATTAAATTCTGGTTTTGTGTTCAGGTCTTTGATCCACTTGGACTTGAGCTTTGTGCAAGTTGACATATATGGTTTTATTTTCATTTTTCTACATAAAGACAACCAACTAGAGATGCACCACTTATTGAAGATGCTTTCTTTTTTCCATTGAATATTTTTGGTGTCTTTGACAAAGATCAAGTGATCGTAAGTGTGTGGTTTTATTTCTGGATCTTCTATTCTATTCCATTGATCAACATGTCTGTCTCTGTGCCAATACAATGCAGTTTTTTTTTTTTTTTTTTTTTTTTTATCACTTTTGCTGTGTAGTAAAGCTTGAGGTCAGGAATAGTGATTCCCCAGCTGTTCTTTTATTTTTAAGAATTGTTTTTGCTATTCTTGTTTTTTTGCCTTTCCAGATGAATTTGAGAACTGCTTCTTCCATGTCTTTGAAGAATTGTGTTTTCGATGGGGATTGCATTGAGGTTTTTAATGATTTCTTATATTTCCTCGTATGATATGGGCCTGTTTAGATAGTTTACCTGTTCTTGATTTAACTTTGGTATATGATATCTGCCTAGAAAACCATCCATTTCATCTATATTTTATACTTTCATTGAGTATAGGCTTTTATAGTAGACTCTAATGTTTTTTTGAATTTCCTCCATTTTTGTTATGTCTCCCTTTTCATTTCTAATTTTATTAATTTGGATACTGCCTCTCTGTCCTTTAGTTATTTTGGATAGGAGTTTATCTACCTCGTTGATTCTCTCAAAAGAACATGCTTCAGGTTTTCTTGATTCTTTGTATTGTTTTCTTTGTTTCTATTTGGCTGATTTCGGCCCTGAGTTTGACTATTTCCTGCCTTCGACTCCTATTGGGTGAGTTTACTTCTTTTTGTTCTAGATCTCTTAGGTGTGCTGTTAAGTTGTTAGTGTAAGATCTCTTCAGTTTCTTTACCAGGGCACTTAGTGCTATGAACTTTCCTCTTAGCACTGCTTTCATTGGGTATGATGTGTCAACATTTTCATTAAATTCCAGGAAGTCTTTAATTTTTTCTTTATTAATCCCCTGACCAAATTATCATTGAGTAAAGAGTTGTTCAGTTTCTACATGTATGTCAGCTTTCTGTAGTTCTTGCTGTTATTGAAGACCAGCCTTAGGCCATGGTGATCTGAAAGGATGCATGGTATTATTTCAATCTTCTTGTATCTGTTGAAGGTTCTTTTGTGAACAATTATATGGTCAATTTTGGAGAAGATACCATGAGATGCTGAGAAGAAGATGTATTCTTTTGTTTTAGGATGAAATGTTCTGTAGATATCTGTTAAATCCATTTAGTTCATTACCTCTCTTAGTTTCACTGTGTCTCTATTTATTTTCTGTTTCACTGACCTGCCCATTGGTGAGAGTGGGGTGTTGAAATCTCCCATTATTATTGTGTGGGTTTCAGTGTATGTTTTGAGTTTTAGTAAAGTTTCTTTTATGAATTTGAATGCTCTTGCATTTGGGGCATAGATGTTCAGGATTGAGACCTTCTCTTGGTGGATTTTCCCCTTGATGAATATGAAGTGTCCTTCTTCATCATACTTGATAACTTTTAGTTGAAAGTTTATTTTATTGGATATTACATTGACAAGTCCTGCTTGTTTCCTGGGACCATTTTCTTGGAAGACATTTTCCATCCTTTTACTCTGAGATAGTTCATGTTTTTGTTATTGAGGTATGTTTCTTATATGCAGCAAAATGCTGGATCTTGTTTGTGTATCTAGTCTGTTAGCTTATGTCTTTTTATAGGTGAGTTGAATCCATTGATATTAAGAGATATTAAGAAAAATTGATTGTTGCTTCCTGTTATTTTTCTTCTTAGATGTGGGATTATGTTTATGTGGCTATCTTCTTTTTGGTTTGTAGTTTCCCTCCTTGTGTTGGCATTTTCTTCTTACCTATGCCATCTGTCTATTTTCTGGGCCCTGGAGAAATACAAGCATTAATCTAGAAATCAGGAACCCTGAGCTCCCAACTGGTCTCTGCCACTCTTTTCTTTATAAAACATTGGATATCAGTTATTTTTATTTTTTGTATGGTTTTGTTTGTTTGTTTGTTTGTTTGTTGATACAGTGTCTTAATTACAGCACGACCCAAGGCAATTTATAAAGACAGACATTTAATTGGAGGCTTGCTTCCAAGTTCAGAGCTTGAGTCTATTTTATCATGGCATGGAACATGCCAGCAGGCAAGCTGGCATGGCAGTGGAGTAATAGCTGAGAGCTTTCATCTGATCTACATGTAAAAGGCAGAGCTAGCAAGAATGAGAAAGCAAGAAAGTGAGAGAGGGAGCTAGAGAGAGAGAACTGGGAATTAACAATGTGAGCTTCTTTAACCCCAAATCCTACCCCCAATAACATAGCTCCTCCAACAAGGTGAAACCATCCAATCCTCTCCAAACAATTCTACCACCTAGGGACACACATCCATATATATGAGCTCCTGGAGGCTATTCTCATTCAAACCACCACATAGTGCCTTTAAGCCTTGGCTAAAGTAGTTCTTATGTAGATCAGGCTGGCCTTGAACTCATCTGCCCATCTCTGCCTCTCAGTGCTAGGATTAAAGCTATGCAGCACCATCCCTAGCCAAGTTACTTATGTCTTTGAGCCCTTAATTCACTGTCTATAGATGGGAATAGTATGCCTACATAGACTATCCCACAGCATTGTTATAAAATAGAAAATAACTTTGTGTTAGAAGATAAACTGTCTATTTTGTAAATCTGAAGAATGATATAGCCTAAGCTTCTAGCATAATCATTTTATAGTGAAGAATTTTTAAAAAGACTCTAAAGGACATTGCCAAAAAAATAAAGGGATCAGGAATGAGGTCACAAAAGAAACACACAACTTGAGGAAAATATTGGTGCCACTTACAGGTCACTTATTCCAGTGATTCATCTGGTGCCATCTTCACACAGGTCCACAGGCACAAGGCAACCCTGAATATGAGTTGCCATGACAACTGCCAGCCAGAACCTGGAAATTCCATCAGCTAACAATATCAATCATCATGTGAAAAGGGTCAGAGAAAACTGCAAGAAGAAATTTGTAGCTCACAAAGGCTATGAGAACAACCATAGTAAGGCTATTCTGTATCAGATGTTTTTAAAGTGTTGCTACTTCAGTCACAGCATCAGTATTATCTTAGATCTGATTAAACATCCAGATTGGGGAGCCCTTACCTCGACTTGATGCATCACACACTCAAGGACTGGAGCCCAATCAAACTCTGAATGTTTACAAAAGTTACAGATGAATCCAGTGTAAGAAACAGTTTCAACTTCCACTGTACTGATACAAAATGTGGAGATATTAAAGAAACTGAAATAAACATTTTCAAATGGAAGTAAAGTATGTTTTCATATTTTATCTATGGTTCAGGAGAATAAGGATGGTAAAATATAAATGATGAAAAGTCTAAAGTTACTTATCTATTTATACACAACAATCACAAATTTGCTAATGAAAAACAACACATGTTTATTGTCCCACAACTTCTAAAGGTCAGGAGTAACACACAATTTAACTGGCTCTTCCGACATATATTTTATAATGCTATAGTCATGGTATCAGTCAAGACTGTGTTTTCATCATGGACTTAACCAGAGAGAATCTTATTTAAAGCCCCCCCCCCAGATGTTGTCAGAGTTTATTCCCTTGTATCTGTAGGATGGCATCCTGCTTTTTACAAACCAACAATGGAAAGACATTGCTAACACTGGCAGTGGATATGTTAAAGTGGAGGAGACAGTAAAGTATGAGTAAAATGAAAGTAGAAATGGGGAATAGAGGGGAGCCAAAATCATCACACTTGAATGGGATGGAGAAATAAGTGGTTGGAAGAAGGTTTAACCAAATTGAATAGCAGATGAGAAAACTATATGGAAACCCAGGCCCTTCGAATCCCCAAACAAAAGGTGTTTTGTGTAATATAGTGCAATATTGGAACTATAAGCATATTACCTATCGAGCTTTCTGTCCCTTGAAAGCAATTCGCAGGTTTAATCTACATCCAAGGTGATAAGATTATCGAATAGTGTGAACATAAGGAGGTAGAGATTGTGGCAGGTATGTTAAAGCAGATCTGCCACAGTCTTCCAGCTGGGCCCCACTGATTCATGTCTCTTTTATGTGTGAACCAAATTGTCCAAAATTTCATGACAGAGTCAGCCAAAATTCTAAACCTCATCTTCTAACATGTAGCCAAGTGTAAATTAGGTTCGCAGGTCGGTAGATTTGGTCATTCATTGGTTTCTTCACAGGAGCATAGTTTTCTTTAAAAAGGAGAATTTAGGAAACTAAAGAGACAAATTGCTGCTCTCCAGAACATCAACATCCAATAATGAGCCAGGCATGGAGCAACTGTTACACACATTACTGTTCAACCAGGAGAAAGGAAAAGTAAAAGGCAGCTAATGGTCTATGGAAACCCTGGAAGGGAGTCAGGAAATATTTAGTGTAGTGTAGTGGTTTCAAGGTCAAAGAATTGTTTTTCTTGCCTTGGAAGAACCTCTGTCCTCTGCACCCTTGGCTTCAAGCTGAATCATCTTCCTTCTTCATGAAAGAAAGCATGGTAGGTAGCTAATTTTTTCCCTCAGCTTCCTTCCTGCTGACATCAATGTGGCAATTCAACAGTCTTCATTTATTCACTTTGTACTGTTTGTGTCTCTCAGTTCAAGCTGCCTGTGCTTCTTATGAAGTAACTTTCTCAAAACCATAGTGAAGACTACATTCTAACTTTTTTTGGTATTTGCTTATTAAATGTATATAAGTGCTTTGCCTACATATATGTCTATGCACCACCTGTATAGCTGATACCTATAGAAAAAGAGGGCATTCAATCAACTGGAGCTGGGGATTCAGTGAGCTGTCAAATGCATCTTAGGAATTGAACCCAGGTCATCTGGATAAGCAATAAGTGTTCTTACCTGCTAAGACACCTGTCTTCCATGTCATTCTCTTCTTTATTAGCAAAAGGCAACCACAAAATTTTCCAAGAAAATACATTCCAATAAATTCTTGAGCTCTTATTACAAGAGACTTTATAATTAAACTGCCTATCTATTGCTGAGTGAATTACCTGTGTGACATATCCTCAGTCTATACAAGAGATTCTTCATGTGTTACAATACTCTGTCCCGAGGTTTTCTGAGATTTTAGCAAAAGGCTGTAGTCACATTAACTTTATTTCCACAGGAATAAGATATTATTTTAGTACCCTTTGCAATCTAAAAAGAACAGATTTTCAGAATCATAAATCTATGTTAATTTTTTGTACTGTCTTCATTTCTTCATCTTTCCTTGTATTTTCATATAAGGAAGTGAGGAAAATCATTTAATGCCCTTAAATGCCCTTAATAAATCACTTGTAAACCTCATAGCTAGATAAACAGGTTCAACATACCTACATAGATTCAAAAGACTCCTGCTTGGCAAGTGTTCCCATTTCTCTAGCTTCTAATTATTATGCTTTGTTTACTTTGGGCTTTTTTTTTAAAATAAAATCCTTTATTTTTTATAAGAACTTAATGTTTTTTCTAATTTACATAGTTACTTACTTTTTATTACATATTTTCTTTATATACATTTCACTTGCTATCCTGAAAGTTCCCTATACCATCCACCGTCCCTCGGCCCTGCTCCAGTACCCACCAACTCCCACTTCTTGGCCCTGGTATTCCCCTGTACTGGGGCATAAAAAGTTTGCAATACCAAGGGGCCTTTCTTCCCAGAGATGGCTGAATAGGCCATCTTCTGCTACATATGGAGCTAGAGATACAAGCTCTGGGGGTACTGGTTAGTTCATATTGTTGTTCCACCTATAGGGTTGCAGACCCCTTCGGCTCCTTGGGTACTTTCTCTTGCTCCTCCATTGGGGGCCCTGTGTTCCATCCTATACATGACTATGAGCATCCATTTCTATATTTGCCAGGCACTGGCATAGCCTCATACAAAATAGCTATAACAGGGTCCCTTCAGCAAAATCTTTCTGGCATATGCAATAGTGCCTGGGTTTTGTGGCTGGTAATGGGATGGATCCCCAGGTGGGGTAGTCTCTGGATAGACCATCCTTTCGTCTTAGTTCTAAGCTTTGTCTCTGTAACTCCTTTCATGGGTATTTTGTTCCCTATTCTAAGGAGGAATGAAGTATCCACCCATTGTTCTTCCTTCTTCTTCTTGGTTTTCTTGTGTTTTGCAAATTGTATCTTGGGTGTTCTATGTTTCTGGGCTAATATTCATTTATCAGTGAGTGCATATCTAATGACATTTTTGTGGTTGGGTTACCTCACTAAAGATGATCTCCTCCAGATACATCCATTTGTCCAACAATTTCATAAATCCATTCTTTTTAATAGCTGAGTAGTACACCATTGTGTAAATGTACAACATTTTCTGTATCCAATCTTCCGTTGAGGGACATCTGGGTTCTTTCCAGCTTCTGACTATTATAAATAAGGCTGCTATGAACATAGTGGAGCATGTGTTCTTATTACCAGTTGGAACTTCTTCTAGGTATATGCCCAGGAGACATAGTGCTGGATCTTCCAGTAGTATTATGTCCAATATTCTGAGGAACCTCCAGACTGACTTGCAGAGTTGTTGTACAAGCTTGCAATTCCACCAGCAGTGGAGAAGTGTTTCTCTTTCTCCACCTGCTGTCACCTGAATTTTTGATCTTAGCCATTCTGACTGGTGTAAGGTAGAATCTCAGGGTTGGTTTGATTTGCATTTCCCTGATGATTAAGGATGCTGAACATTTTTTCAGGTGCTTCTCAGCCATTCGGTATTCCTCAGTTGAGAATCCCTTGTTTTGTTCTAAACCGCATTTTTTAATGGGACTATTTGAATTTCTGGAGTCCAGCTTCTTGAGCTCTTTGTATATATTGGATATTAGTCGCTATCAGATTTAGGATTAGTAAAAATCCTTTCCCAATCTATTGGTGGCCTTTTGGTCTTATTGACAGTGTCTTTTGCCTTACAAAAGCTTTGCAATTTTATGAGGTCCCATTTGTTAATTCTTGATAGTACAGTGCAAGCCATTGCTGTTCTGTTTGGGAATTATTCCCCTGTACCCATATCTTAGAGGATTTTCCCTACTTTTTCCTCTATTAATTTCAGGGTCTCTGGTCTTATGTGGAGGTCTTTGATCCACTTAGACTTGACTTTTGTACAGGGGATAAGAATGGATCAATTTGCATGCTTCTACATGATAACTGCCAGTTGTGCCAGCACCATTTGTTGAAAATGCTGTCTTTTTTCCACTGGATGGTTTTGGCTCCCTTGTCAATGATCAAGTGACCATGGGTGTATGCATTCATTTCTGGGTCTTCAGTTCTATTCCATTGACCTACCTATCTGTCACTGTACCAGTACCATGCAGTTTTTATCACAATTAAGCTGTAGCTTAATGTCAGGCATGGTGATTCCACCAGAGATTCTTTTATTGTTGAGAATAGTTTTTGCTATCCTAGGTTTTTTATTTTTCCAGATGAATTTGCACATTGTCCTTTCTATCTCAGTGAAGAACTGAGTTGGAATTTTGATGGGGATTGCATTGAATCTGTTGATTGCTTTCGGCACTATACCTTTTTTTACTATATTAATCCTGCCAATCCATGAGCATGGGAGATCTTTCCATATTCTGAGATCTTCTTCAATTTCTTTCTTCAGAAACTTGAAGTTCTTATCATACAGATCTTTCACTTCCTTAGTAAGATTCACACCAAGGTATTTTATATTATTTGTGACTATTGTGAAGGGTGTTGTTTCCCTAATTTCTTTCTCAGTCCATTTATCCTGTGTATAGAGAAAGGCCATTGATTTATTTGAGTTAATTTTATATCCAGCTACTGCACTAAAGCTGTTTATCAGGTTTAGGAGTTCTCTGATGGAAATTTTGGGGTCAATTATATATACTATCATATCATCTGCAAATAGTGATATTTTGACTTCTTCCTTTCCAATTTCTATCCCCTTGATCTCGTTTTGTTGTTGGATTGCTCTGGCTAGAACTTCAAGTACTATATTGAATAGGTACTGAGAAAGGGGGCAGCCTCGTGTAGTCCCTGATTTTAGTGGGATTGCTTCCAGTTTCTCTCCATTTAGTTTGATGTTCGCTATTGGTTTCCTGTAGATTGTTTTATTATTTTTACTAATGGCCCTTGAAATTGTGATCTTTCCAAGACTTCTATCATGAAAGGGTGTTGGATTATGTCAAATGCTTTCTCAGCATCTAATGAGATGATCATGTGAATTTTGTCTTTGAGTTTGTTTATATAGTGGATTACATTGATGGATTTCCATACATTAAACCATCCCTGCATCGTTGGGATAAAGCCTACTTCGTCATGATGGATGATCCTTTTGATGTGTTCTTGGATTCGGTTTGCAAGGTTTTTATTGAGTATTTTTGCATCAATATTCATAAGGGAAATTAGTCTGAAGTTCTCTTTCTGTGTTGGATCTTTGTGTGGGTTAGGTATCAGAGTAATTGTGGCTTCATAGAATGATTTGGGTAGAGTACTTTCTGTTTCTATTTTGTGGGATAGTTTGAGAAGAGTTGGAATTAGGTCTCCTTTGAAGGTCTGATAGAACCCTGCACTAAACCCATCTGGTCCTGGGCTTTTTTTTTTTTTCTGGTTGGGAGACTATTGATGACTGTTCTTTTTCTTTAGGGGAAATAGGACTGTTTAGATAATTAATCTGATCCTGATTTAACTTTGGTACCTGGCATCTCTCTAGAAAGTTGTCCATTTCATCCAGGTTTTCTAGTTTTGTTGAGTATAACCTTTTGTACTCAGACCTGATGATGTTTTGGATTTCCTCAGGATCTGTTGTTATGTCTCCTTTTTCATTTCTTATTTTGTTAATTATGATACTGTCCCTGTGCCCTATAGTTAGTTGGGCTAAGGGTTTATCTATCTTGTTGATTTTCTCAAAGAACCAACTCCTGCTTTGGTTGATTCTTTGAATATTTCTTTTTGTTTCTACTTGGTTGATTTCAGCCCTGAGTTTGATTATTTCCTGTAGTCTACTCCTCTTGGGAGAATTTGCTTCCTTTAGTTCTAGAGCTTCTAGGTGTGCTGTCAGTCTGCTAGTGTATGTTCTCTCTAGTTTCTTTTTGGAGGCACTCAAAGCTATGAGTTTTCCTCTTAGGGCTGCCTTCATTGTTTCCCATAAGTTCGTGTATGTTGTGGCCTTATTTTCATTAAACTCTAAAAAGTCTTTAATTTCTTTATTTCATACTTGACCAAGAATCATTGAGTAGAGTGTTGTTCATTTTCCACTTAAATGTTGATTTTCTATTATTTATGTTGTTATTGAAGATCAGCCTTAGTCCGTGGTGACCAGATAGGATGCATGGGATAAGTTCAATAATGTTGTATCTGTTGAGTCCTGTTTTGTGACCATTATATGGTCAATTTTGGAGGAGGTACCATATGGCGCCGAGAAGAAGGTATATCCTTTTGTTTTAGGATAAAATGTCCTGTAGCTATCAATTAAATCCATTTGTTTCATAACTCCTATTATTGTCCATGTGTCTCTGTTTAGTTTCTGTTTCCAGGATCTGTCCATTGGTGAGAGTGGTGTGTTGATGTCTCCCACTATTATTGTGTGAGGTGCAATGTGGGCTTTGATCTTTACTAAAGTTTCTTTAATGAATGTGGCTGCCCTTGTATTTGGAGCATAGATATTCAGAATTGAGAGTTCATCTTGGAAAATGTTTCCTTTGATGAGTATGAAGTGCCCCTCCTTGTCTTTTTTTTTTTTTTGATAACTTTGGGTAGGAAGTTAATTTTATTTGATATAATAATGGGTACTCCAGCTTGTTTCTTCAGGACATTTGCTTGGAAAATTGTTTTTCAGTCTTTTACCCTAGGTAGTGTCTGTCCTTTTCCCTGAGGTGGGTTTCCTGTAAGCACCAAAATGTTGGGTCCTGTTTGTGTAGCCAGTCTATTAGTCTATGTCTTTTTATTGGTGAATTGAGGACATTGATGTAAAGAGAAATTAAAGAAAAGTAATTGTTGCTTCCTGTTATTTTTGTTGTTAAAGTTGGGATTCTGTTCTTGCGGCTGTCTTCTTTTATGTTTGTTGAAGGGTTACTTTCTTGCTTTTTCTAAGGTGTAGTTTCCATCCTTGTTTTGGTGTTTTCTCTTTATTATCCTTTTGAAGGGCTGGATTCGTGGAAAGATATTGTGTGAATTTGGTTTTATCATGGAATACTTTGGTTTCTCCATCTATGGTAATTGAGAGTTTTGCTGTATATAGTAGCCTGGGCTGGCATTTGTATCCTCTTAGGGTTTGTATAACATCTGTCCAGGATCTTCTGGCTTTCATAGTATCTGGTGAGAAGTCTGTTCTAATTCTAATAGGCCTGCCTCTATATGTTACTTGACCTCTTTCCCTTACTGCTTTTTTTTTTATTATTATTATTTCTTGGTTTTTTGACACAGGGTTTCTCTGTAATAGCCCTGGCTGTCCTGGAACTCACTTTGTAGACCAGGCTGGCCTTCAACTCAGAAATCTGCCTGCCTCTGCCTCCAAAGTACTGGTATTAAAGGCGTATGCCACCATGCCCGGCTAACTTTCCCTTACTGCTTTTAATATTCTATCTTTATTTAGTGCATTTGTTGTTCTGATTATTATGTGTCGGGAGGAATTTCTTTTCTGGGCCAGTCTATTTGGAGTTCTGTAGGCTTATTGTATGTTCATGGGCATCTCTTTAGGTTTGGGAAGTATTCTTCTTTAATTTTGTTGAAGATATTTGCTGGCCCTTTAAGTTGAAAATCTTCATTCTCATCTATTCCTATTATCTGTAGGTTTGGTCTTCTCATTGTATTCTGGATTTCCTAGATGTTTTGAGGTAGTATCTTTTTGCATTTTCCATTTTCTTTGATTGTTGTGCCCATGTTCTCTATGGAGTCTTCTGCACCTGAGATTCTCTCTTCCATCTCTTGTATTCTGTTGCTGATGCTCGCATCTATGGTTCCAGATTTCTTTCCTAGGGTTTCTATCTCCAGCGTTGCCTCACTTTGGGTTTTCTTTATTGTGTCTATTTCCCTTTTTAGGACTTGGATGGTTTTGTTCAACTCCATCACCTGTTTGGTTGTGTTTTCCTGTATTTCTTTAAAGACTTCTACCTCTTTAGCAGTGTTCTCCTGTATTTCTTTAAGTGAGTTATTAAAGCCCTTCTTGATGTCCTCTACCAGAATCATGAGATATGATTTTAAATACGGGTATTGCTTTTCAGGTGTGTTGGGGTATCAGGGACTGGCTGAGGTGGGAGTGCTGGGTTCTGATGATGGTGAATGGTCTTGGTTTCTGTTAGTAAGATTCTTACGCTTGCCTTTCGCCATCTAGTAATCTCTGCAGTTAGTTGTTATAGTTGTCTCTGGTTGGAGCTTGTTCCTCCTGTGATTCTGTTAGCCTCTGCCGGCAGACCTGGGAGTATAGCTCTCTCCTGAGTTTCAGTGATCAGAGTACTCTGCAGGCAAACTCTCCTCTTGCAGGGAAGGTGCACAAATATCTGGTGTTTGTATCTGCCTCCTGGATGAAGATGATGGCCCAAAACAGGGCCTGTCCCAGAAGTTGTGTAGCTTCTGTAATCTGCACTCTCTCCTTTGCAGACTAGTCTCTGGTGGAACCAGGACCCAAGATGGCTCCCCCAGATGCTCCACAGCAGAGCCCTCCCGGGTGGGGTGGACACCTCTCCTCTGGTGGGAAAGGTACCCGAATGTCTGGAGCCCAAAACTTGGTCTGTCCCAGAAGCTGTGTCACTTCTGCCTGCCCCAGAAGCTGTGTCACTTCTGCCTGTCCCAGAAGCTGTGTAGCTTCTGTAGTCCACACACTCACCTGTGCAGACTAATATCTGTGGGCTACTTTGAGCTCTTATCAGAAATCTCCAATTCTAGAGTTCTAACAGTTCAGCCAAGGCAATTTAGGTTTTCTTCACCATGTTTCTCTATGTTCTTTCACTGGCCACCCATTCATCAATTCCAAAGCCATTTGCACATGCTTACACATTTATCACTGAAATACCCCCTTTCTAGTGCCAAATATTTAGTTTTCTATGCTTATGTAACAAACTATCAGAAACTGATAAGTACAAAGATCATTATCATTTATAAAGTTCATATTCTAGAATCATGACATAACATTTTGAAAATGTGATATTTGAAGTGACCTCACAATTTTGTCAGGCCACATTCATAGCTATACTCTGCCACATGTGACCTGTAGGCCACATTCATAGATACACTCTGCCACCTGTGGCCTATAGTCCACAGTTTGGACATGCCTACCTGACCAGTAAATACTTACTTTCTCCATTTCTATAGGTCAGGATTAAGAGCACTGCTCAAACTTGATCCTCCACTTTGGTCTCCCAGGGGTGGCTTCAAAGTATCATTCAGGACTAGGGATTCATTAGAAGCTCCACTAAGGAGTACTTTCTTTCCAAATTCCTGTTGTCAGTCAGACTTTTTTTCCTTCATAGCTGGAAGATGCATGCAAACTTGCTTCTTCATAGGCAGCAGTGGAGAGTGAGCTGATAACCTCATTGTCTCTGCATTTTGCACCCGTCCATGTTAATATAGTCATTGATACTGCTATTGTTCCAGTCTTCTTTATGCAGCCATTTCTAGGCAAGATTGCTTCACATCAGACTTCTGAGAATTCTGGTTCTCACTGCCCTTCTGCTCCCTCCTTCTTCAGTGTTTCCTGAGACATAAACATATGAGTTGTGACATACATATGTCCATTGGGGCTGGGCTCCTAATGATCCACTGATCTCTGCATTGTGTCCAGCTGTAGAATTATGTGATGATCTCCATTTGTTGTAAAGAGAAGCTTCTTTGTGGTTATAAGATTAAGATTTGGAATATGGAAAAGAATTTTTGTGGTCAAGTAAAGTAGTGGTAGTTCTTCTCTTCCTCTTATGTCTTTTGGTCTCTCTCTGCCTCTGTTTGTCTCTCTGTCTCTGTCTTTCTGTCTGTCTCTATCTCTGTCTTGCTGTCTCTCTGTCTCTCTGTCTGTCTCTGTCTCTCTCTCTCATTATAGAGGTCAGAAAATACGCTGTGAACATTTTGGAGCTGCAGATAGAGGTATTTGTGAGCCTCTGATAAAAAGGTAAGATCTCTTGGCCCTGAGTCAGCTGTACAGACCCAATATGAGAAAATTTTATAAATGCACAATCAGAAGAAGATTGAAATTGTTGGTGTTAACTTAAAGATTATTTATAGGACTAGAGAGGTGCATTTGATGCTTTGGCAGAGAACCTGGGTTCAATTCCCAGCATGCACATGATGGCTTCAACCATTTATAACTCTAGCTCCAAGGTGTCTTGTCTCTGAGGACATCAGACGCATACATAATATATAGCAATACATTCAAACAAAGCACTGTAACAATAAAAATAAAAATTCCAGAAAACTGTTTGCTACACTGACTGTATATATGTATATATGTATATATGTATATATGTGGGTGTGTCTACACATACACATGTATGTATATATACACATATATATGTATATATATATGGTTTTTATTAGATATTTTCTTTATTTACATTTCAAATGCTATCCCCTTTCCTGCTTTTGACTCTGAACCCCCCCATACCCTCCCACTCCCCCTCTTCAGCAACCCACCCACTCCCACTTACTAGCCCTGGCGTTCCCCTACACTGGGGCATAAAGTATTCACAGGAACAAGGACCTCTCCTTCCAACGGTGACCGACAAGTCCATCCTCTGCTACATATGTGGCTGGTACCATGGGTACCTCCATGTGTATTCTTTGGTTGGTGATTTAGTCCCTGGGAGCTCTGGGGATAGTGGTTGGTTCATATTGTTGTTTCTCCTATGGGGCTGCAAGCTCCTTCAGCTCCTTAGGTACTTTCTCTAGCTCCTTCATTGGGAACTCTGGGCTCAATCCAAATGATAGCTGAGCATCCACCTCTGTATTTGTCAGACACTGGTAGAGCCTCTCAGGAGACAGCTATATAATGCTCCTGTCAGCAAGCACTTGATGACATCCACAAAAGTGTGTGGATTTGGTGACTGTATATGGGATGAATCCACAGGTAGGGCAGGCTCTGAATGGCTTTTCCTTCAGTCTCTGCTCCACACTTTCTGTAACTCCTCCATGGGTATTTTGTTCCACTTTCTAAGGAGGACAAAAGTATCCATACTTTGGTCGTCCTTCTTCTTGAGCTTCATGTGGTCTATGACTTGTATCTTGGGTATTCCAAGCTTCTAGGCTAATATCCACTAATCAGTGAGTGCATAGCATGTGTGTTCTTTTGTGATTGGGTTACCTCACTTAGGTTGATATTTTCTAGTTCCATCCATTGCCCTAAGAATTTCATAAATTCATTGTTTTTAATAGCTGAGTAGTACTCCATTGTGTAAATGTACCACATTTTCTGTATTCATTCCTCTGTTGAGGGACATCTGAGTTCTTTCCAGCTTCTGGCTATTATAAATAAGGCTTCTATGAACATAGTGGAGCATGGATCCTTACTATATATTGGAGCATCTTCTGAGTATATGCCCAGGAATGGTATTACTGGGTCCTCAAGTAGTACTATGTCCAATTTTCTGAGGAAACGCCAATCAGATTTCCAGAGTGCTTGTACCAGCTTGCAATCCCATCAGCAATGGAGGAATGTTCCTCTTTCTCCACATCCTCTCAAGGACCTGCTCTCACCTGAGTTTTTGATCTTAGCCATTCTAAATGGTATGAGATGGAATCTCAGGATTGTTTTGATTTGTATTTCTCTGATGACTAAGGGTGTTGAACATTTCTTTATATGCTTCTCAGCCATTCAGTATTCCTCGGTTGAGAATTCTTTCTATAGCTCTTTATCCCATTTTTAATAGGGTTATTTGGTTTTCTGGAGTCTATAACTTCTTGAGTTCTTTGTATATATTAGATATTAGCCCTCTATCAGTTGTAGGATTGGTAAAGATCTTTTCCCAATCTGTTGGGTGCCATTTTGTCCCATTGACAGTGTCCTTTACCTTACAGAAACTTTGCAATTTTATGAGGTCCCATTTGTTAATTCTTGATTTTAGAGCATAAGCTATTGGTGTTCTGTTCAGGAATTTTTCCCCCGTGCCCGTGTCCTGGAGGAACTTCCACACCTACTTTTCTATTAATTTCAGTGTATCTGGTTTGGTGTAGAGGTCCTTGATCCATGTGGACTTGAGCTTTGTACAAGGAGATAAGAATGATCAATTTGCATTCTTCTACATACTAACTGCCAGTTGAATCAGCACCATTTGTTGAAAATGCTGTCGTTTTTCCACTGAATGGTTTTAGCTCCTTTGACAAAGATCACGTGAACCAAGGTGTGTGGGTTCATTTCTGGGTCTTCAATTTTCTTCCATAGATCTACCTGCCTGTCACTGAACCAATACTATGCCATTTTTTATCACAATTGCTCTGTAGTAAAGCTTGAGGCCAGGGATGGTGATACTACCAGAAGTTCCTTTATTGTTGAGAATAGTTTTTGCTATCCTATGTTATTTGTTATTTCAGATGAATTTGCAAATTGCTCTTTCTAAGTCTATGAAGAATTGAGTTGGAATTTTGATGGGGATTGCATTGAATCTATAGGTTGCTTTTGGCAAGATGGCCATTTCTAATATATTAATCCTGCCAATCCATGAGCATGGGAGACCTTTCCATCTTCTGAAATCTTCTTTGATTTCTTTCTTCAGAGATTTGAAGTTCTTGTCACACAGATCTTTCACTTGTTTGGTTAGTGTCACTCCAAGGCATTTTATATTACTTGTGACTATTGTGAAGAGTGCAGTTTCTCTAATTTCTTTCTCAGCCTGTTTATCCTTTGAGTAGAGGAAGGCCACTGATTTGAGTAAATTTTATATCTAGCAACTTTGCTGAAGTTGTTTATCAGGTTTAGGAGTTCTCTGGTGAAATTTTAGGGATCACTTAAGTATACTATCATATCATCTTCATATAGTGATATTTTGAGATCTTCCTTTCCAATTTGTATAACCTCAAATGCCTTTTGTTGTGTAATTTTATGGCTAGGACACTTTTGTACTATATTGAATAGGTAGGAAGAGAGTGGACAGTCTTGTCTAGACCCTGATTTGGTGGGATTGCTTCAAGTTTCTTTCCATTTAGTTTGATGTGGGCTACTGGTTTTCTGTATATTTCTTTTACTATGTTTAGGTATGGGCCTTGAATTCCTGATCTTTTCAAGATTTTTATCATGAAGGGGTGTTGGATTTTGTCAAATGCTTTCTTAGCATCTATCGAATTGATTATATAATTTTTTTGTCTTTGAGTTTGTTTATATAGTGGATTACAATTATGCATTTCTGTATATTGAACCATCCCTGCATCCCTGGGATGAAGCCTACTTGATCATGATGGATGATTGTTTTGATGTTTTCTTGGATTCAGTTTGTGAGAATTTTATTGATTGTTTTTGCATCGATATTCATTAGGGAAATTTGTCGGAAGTTCTCTTTCTTTGTTGAGTCTTTGTGTGGTCTAGGCATCAGAGTAATTGTGGCTTCATAAAACAAGTTGGGTACAGTTTCTTCTGTTTCTATTTTATGGAATAGTTGGAGGAGTATTGGTATTAGGTCTTCTTTGAAGGTCTGATATAATTCTGCACTAAACCTATCTGGTCCTAGGATCTTTTGTGGGGGATATGGTTGGGAGTCTGTTAATGATTGTTTCTATTTCTTTAGGGGATATGGGACTGTTTAGATCATTTATCTGATCCTGATTTAACTTTGGTACCTGTTATCTGTCTAGTAAATTGTCCATTTCATCCAGATATTCCAATTTTGTTGAGTATAGGCTGTTTTATTGGATCGGATGGTTTTGTTTGTTTGTTGTTGTTGTTGTTTTTTTTTATTTCCTCGGCTTCTATTGTTATATCTCCCCTTCTATTTCTGATTTTGTTAATTTTGGTACTGTCTCTGTGTCCTCTGGTAAGTCTGGCTAAGGGTTTATCTATCTTGTTGATTTTCTCAAAGAACCAGCTCCTGCTTGATTCTTTGTTACAGTTCTTTTTTTATATGTGGTTATCTTCTTTTGGGTTTGTTGAAAGATTATTTTCTTGCTTTTTCCTAGGGTGTAGTTATCCTCCTTGGGTTGGGGTTTTCCATCTATTATCCTTTGTAGGGCTGAATTTATGGAAATATATCATGTAAATTTGGTATTGTCAGGGAATATCTTTGTTTCTCCATCTATGGTAATTCAGAGTTTTGTCTGGGTTGGCTTTTATATTCTCTTAGGATCTATATGAGATATGCCCAGGATCTTCTAGCTTTCATATTGTCTGTTGAGAATTCTGGTGTGATTCTTATATTTCGGCCTTTATATGTTACTTGACCTTTTTTCCTCACTGCTTTCAATACTCTGTCTTTGTTTAGTTTGTTTGGGGTTTTGATGATTATTTGGTGGGAGGAATTTCTTTTCTGGTCCAATCTATTTGATGTCCTGTAAGCTTCTTTTATGTTCATGGGTATCTCCTTCCTTAGGTTAGGGAATTTTTCTTTCATAAATTTGTTGAATATATTTACTTGTCCTTTAAGTTGGGAATCATCACTCTCTTCTATACCTATTTTCCTTAGGTTTGAGCTTCTTGTTTTGTGCTGGATTTCCTGGATGTTTTGGGGTTAGGAGCTTTTTGCATTTTCTTTGACTGTTGTGTCAATGTTTTCTATGGTATCTTCTGCACCTGAGATTCTTTCTTCTATCTCTTGTATTCTGTTGCTGATGCTTGCATCTATTACTTCTGATCTCTTTTCTAGGTTTTCTATCTCCAGTGTTGTCTCCCTTTGTGATTTCTTTATTGTTTCTATTTCAATTTTTAGATCCTGAATGGTTTTGTTCAGTTCCTTTACCTGTTTAGTTTTGATTTCCTGTAATTATTTAAGGGATTTTTGTGTTTCCTCTTTAAGGTCTTCTACCTGTTTACCTGTGTTCTCTTGTGTTTCTTTAAGGGAGTTATTTATGTCCTTCTTAAATTCCTCTATCATCATCATGAGATGTGATTTTAACTCATAGTCTTGCTTTTTTGGTGTGTTGAGGTAACCAGGGTTTGCTGTGGTGGGAGAACTGGGTTCTGATGATGCCAATTAATCTTGGTTTCTGTTGCTTATGTTCTTGGTTTGCTTTTTACCATCTGGTTATCTCTGGAGTTGACTGGTATTTCTTTCTCTGACTTTAGTTTATCCCTTCTGCAAGCCTGTATTTTAGTACTTCTGAGAGACCAGTTCTCTCCAGGAGGAATTTTGGTATGGAGAGTTTTGGTACAGGGTCAGTTCTGGGGTGTGGACAGAGGCCAGAAGGATTCTGTCCCAACTGATCTTTGGTCCTTGTATCCTGATGACTCTGTTTAGTGTCCTTTCTGGGTCAGGAATTTGAAGAGAAGTGATCATCTTACCTGTGCTTGCAGGTATGTAGGCACTCCTGGGAGACCTGCTATCTCCTGGCAGTATTTATGTATGTAGCTCTGTTGCACAGGATCAAATCTGGGAGCAGATGGAGACAGGAAGTCTCCTGTCCCAGGCAGCCCCTAGGTTCCTGTGTCCTGAGGGTTCCTGGTACGTTTTTCTGAGCAGCAGGGATAGTTCCATTGGCACTCACAGTCCTGTCCACACTCCTGGGAAGCTTGCTCCCTCCCAGTGGTATTTGGTTATAGAGCCATGTGGCAGAGAAGGAAACCAAAGGCTCCTGTCTCAGACTGCCCCTCTGTTCCTATGTCTGGAGAAATCTGGGAGGGTTCTTATGAATGGCGGTGGTGATCCTACCTGCAGTCACAGGCCTGTCTGCACTCCTAGGAGGCTCATTCCCTCCTGACGCTATTTGGGTATGGAACCCTGTTATAGAGGATCTGCTATAGGCCTAGATTGGTTTCTTACACTCCCTTTAGCCATCTGGTTTTTCTGGTGTTGGCTGTATAATTCAGGTGCCAGCAGGACTCCTTGAGTTGACATAGGGAGCTACCTACACTGACCTTATTAAACAACCAAGTTAATGATATTTTGAGGCGGCTCTCTTTTTGTTAAGGACATGTGTAAATCCACAGTGCAGGGCAATGCAAAGGCTTGTCCATCTTGATTCTTGAACCATTTCCACTTTAACTAGAATTTAATTCCTCAATGGGGAGTCCCATGTAAAGCTACCCAACTCCATTCTAGAACCCAAGGCCAGGATGTCCTAGCTAACTTAGCTTCTGTTAAACTGCCTATTTGTACAGAACACCCTCTAGCTAACTGCTTGTCTCAGCGTCCATTAAACTGCTTACTTTTATGAGTGACCCCTCCACTAACTCTATCTATCACAGATGCCAATCAAGATGCCAGGACATGGTTTCTGCCTTTTAAAACTCCATGTTCTGACCACTTGGGGCCACACCTAGGTCCCCAAGCAATTTGGTATAGTTCTGCTATAAATTGTGTCTGAGCTAGTGTCTTAGTGTCTCTAGTTTCTTACCCATAACTCTGCTACATCCCAAACCTAACACTTGCCCAACTAAAACATTATGTATATGTATATGTATATGTATATGTATATGTATATGTATATGTATATGTATATGTATGATGTATGATGTATGATGTATGATGTATGATGTATGATATATGATGTATTATGGTGGGTTTTGTGAGTACGGATCCCAGGCCTGAATGAAGTGTTTCTCAAGAACAGTCTTTCTCAAAGCTGCCATAGGGCCATCAGCCAGGACTGCATTCTTCTTAAAGGCTCAAGTGGGTAATACTACTCAGGTTGTTCAGGTTGTTAGTAAAATCTTTCACATGGGGCTGTAGTATTCATGCTAGCTGAGAGAGAGAGAGAGAGAGAGAGAGAGAGAGAGAGAGAGAGAGAGAGAGAGAAGTATTGTTATAAATAGTATTATTTAATTGTATTATTTAAGAGACTGAAAAAAAAAACTCAAATTTTCACTCCCTTGGCTATGCATTGCATTCACCTGGGATCTTTTAATAATGCTGAGTTTTCTTTCCAAGTGTTCTATTTCTGGTTGGTCCAACACCTATTCCAGGTGTTCTTCTTTGATTGGGATACAATAGAGTAAAATTATTAGTTTATAAGTATGATCCAATCACTAGTGTCTCCCAGGAATGAGTGCCCCAAGAGTGATTAAAAGAGTACTCATGTGAAACAAAACTATAGGATGCATATGTTGAATAAGGTTAGCTTTCGGTTACATATGTTAGCTGGCGTGTAGAAGAAAACAATCCTAACAGATTTATTCTAGTTCTCAGTCAGTATTTACCCCCCGGAGCTCATGTCTCTAGCTGCATATGTATCAGAAGATGGCCTAGTCGGCTGTCAGTGGAAAGAGAGGCCCATTGGTCTTGCAAACTTTATATGCCTCAGTACAGCGGAACGCCAGGGCCAAGAAGTGGGAGTGGGTGGGTGGGGGAGTGGGTAAGGGAGGGTGTGGGGGACTTTTGGGATAACATTGGAAATATAAATGAAATAAATACCTAATTAAAAAAAGGATACTATCTAAAAACAACAACAACAACTACAAACAAACACAC
This sequence comes from Mus musculus, assembly GCF_000001635.26. Lineage (NCBI taxonomy): Eukaryota > Metazoa > Chordata > Mammalia > Rodentia > Muridae > Mus > Mus musculus. Next base: position 14,928,489 of record NC_000086.7, on the reverse strand, counting down.
AGAAACACAAAAACCACATGTACCACTTAGCTCTGATAGACCATTTGAAACCATCTTGGCTTCACAGTACTTTTATTCTCTCAGCTGTTGTGGCAAACATATAGCTGTGTATTAGTAGCTCTTTCTGCAAATATTCTGATAGTGTATCACCTCCTGCTAGGATCTGAATTCTCTCCCTTTGGTGCTCTGTCCTATGCCCTTACTGTGGCCTTCATAATCCAGATACTCAGGCAAATCAAAACCTGTAGAGGAACCTGTTTTCTCATTGGAAATGACAGCCAATGGATAAAGCTCCCCTCTTCATCAACAGAATATTTCCAGTAAAATCCTTCAGAATTTCTGGAGGCATCTCCCCAGGGTCCAAGTTCCACTCACCTAGCATTCTGTGGCTCTTATCTCAACAGTGTGGTTTAATATTTGTTCTCCCTTTCAGCTCTGCTTTCTTTGTTCCTTCCCTGCTCCCTGGCAGAGGAAATGCAAGCAAATAAGCATTAGCAGCCTCAGGCTCTGTTTTATGCTGCATCCAACTTACAAATGTAAGTAAATTGTGCCATATCATTCTTCTTTGGCTTAACATTTTATAGTGAATTATATATTATATATTCTAGACATAAATGACATATATATATGTATGATATTTTGAATGTTTAAATATTTGCAGCATTTGAAAAGAAAATACCATGTGGAAGAGATCTCAAGTAACATTTATTTCTTTAGGGGTTTGTAGGGCTGTTTAAATGGTTTACCTGATCTTGACTTAACTTTCATTAGTGGTATCTAGAAAGTCATCAAATTCATTATAATTTTCCAATTTTGTAGAGTACAGGAAGACCTAATGATTAGATCAGATGATTCTAATGATTCTCAAATGGAAATAATTCCATTTGAGGGTATGACCAAGCAATAACTGGTCCAACTTAAAACCCACCCCATGGGCAAGAACTAATCCCTGACACTATTAATGATACTCCATTATGCTTGCAGACAGGAGTCTAGCATGACTGTCCTGTGGAAGGCTCTATCCAGCAGCTGACTCAGACAGACGAAGATACCCAGAACCAAACAGTGTATGGAGCTTGAGGACTCTTATGGAATAATAGGAAGGAGGATTATAGGTCCTGAAGGAGATAGAAACTTGACAGGAAGATCAACAGAGTCAATTAACCTGGAGCCTTGCAGATCTCAGAGACTGATCCACCAACCAAATAACATAGATGTGCTGGACCTAGGCCTCTCGACACATATGTACCAGATGTGCGGCTTGGTCTTCATGTGAGCCCTGAACAACTGGAGCAGAATCTATCCCAAATGCTGTTGCCTATATATGGTACATATTCTTTTGGCTGGCCTGCTATGTTTGCTCTCAGTGGGAGAGAAAGAACCTAGCCTTGCAGAGACTCTAAATGCTAGGGTAAAGGGAATACACAGGGAGGACCCATCTGCTCAGAGAAGAAGAAGAGGTGGGTAAGGGGCAGGATTTTGGGAGGGGTTGACCAGAACTAGGGCAGTGAGTAGGATGTAAAGTGAATAAGTAATAAATAAGTAAATAAAGATACATTCCAAACACAGTTAGTAGAATGTCATAACATATGAAGAAGACATTTTGAGGAATAGAAAATGGGTATGTAAAACTAGCATGTGAGTGATGCAAAAATAGGTAAAGGCAAATAGAAAAGTAACCTTTTAACCATGGGCTTATTGAAATATAATTGGTAAGCAATAAGTTGAAAGTATTTAGAGTATGATACTAGATAATTTGGCCATATAAATGAATTATAAACAATCCAAACAATAAACATATCCATCACTCTTCAGCATTTCTATGTGTCCTTTTGATTCTGCATTCCTTTCCCACTTCTAACTCTCCTTATAGGGAAAATCACTGACTTATTACCTGACATTATAGATTTAATTTTCTAGAATTTTACATAAATAATATCATATAATGCCTCCTAATATGCATTCTTTTGTCTACTATCTACTGCTCAGAATAATGAGTTTGAGACTCATCTACATTTTGTTGTGTACAAATAGTTCACTCCAATTGTTAGATGAAAACTACAATGACTATATTTATCTCAAGAATTAATATTTGGAGTATATCACTTCTCAACACATTTGCTACTTATGCATTAGTATTTAACTGTATTCTAAGAAACTGTTTCTATGGTTTTGTTTACATTTAGTCCATAAATACTTACAATTAAATGGTCTTAATGCAACTCTGTCTAAAAAAGAAAAGTTTGTATGTGTGTGTATGCACATATGTGCAGATATAGGTAGAAGACTGGCACTGACGTGTCTTCTTATGTCTCTCTTTATTTATTTGCACATACTCTCTTGTTAAACTTGGTGTTATGTAATTCTGATTAGTCCAGGTAGCCAGCCTTCTCCAGAGATCCCCTGTGTCTGCCTTTTGAGTACTGGATTTACAGGTGACTGCTTTATTTGCCAGTTTTTATATGCATTCTGGAGATCAAAACTCTGGAACTCACATTGCAGGAGCAAATATTTTATTTCCTGAGCCATCTCTCCAGCCCAACTCTTATTAAAGAAGAAGAAGAAAGGACCATGGCTCAAGTTGTAAAGTGCTTTCCATGAAAGCATGAGGACTCAAGTTTGGATCTCCAGCAGCCACATAAAAAGTTCTGTGTAATGCTGAATGTCTATAATCCCAGTACTAGGAAGGCAGAGAGAGAAGCACTCAAGGGTCTTCCTGACCAGATATTGTAGTGATCTCTAAGTTCAATGAAAGTCCCTATCTCAAAAAAAAAAAAAAGGTAGAAAAAAATGACTGAGCAAGACACCAGATGTTGACATCTGATCTTCAAATATATGCACAAACACCTGCATATGCACCCACAAACATGAATACACACACACATACACACACACACACACAGAGAAGGGGTAGGGGTGTAAGGGTAGACTGGATATATGTAAGACACTATAATTCTCTATCATATTTGGCAAAGAATTTTCATTTAAGTATTATGAGTGTCATTTTGTTCATAGAAATATTATAAGTTTTAAAGAAGGTTTCCCCTACCCTGGAAGCAGGGACCAAAAAGCTGTGTAATATGAGTGTAGTGATCACCTTTTATTTCTTTAAAGCATTGTTCTGGGAATACAACACTGAAGACTGACAATAGGAAAGATAAGTAACACTTCAAATATACTTAAGGAGACACCTTAGAACAGCCTTGGTCTTGTTAGTAGACATAATTTAAAGAACATGTACAGCAAAGCAAGTATAAGGTAAGGTCAGGGAAAAAGTATTATGAGAGGAATACAAGAAAGCTCATGTAAAGGTCTATTCTTCCCAGAACTTGGGGTATTATGTCTTAATTATGCATTGAAGAGGGTTTTGCTATTGATGGTAGGAGTATAGAACCTCATACGGGTGGGGTCAGCCTGATGTGTAGGCGAACCCACATCAAATATGGCAGGCTAATTGGGTCTAAAATGGACCAAGCCTCTGCTTTCAAGTTGTTGCCCAAGTTCTTGTGAGGAAAAGGAGATAATTCTCAACCTCAGACTATTTTCTTTGCCATCTCATGTAGCTTAAATATGTCCTATCATTTTATGCAGCAAAATTTAATTAGAAAACCTGATGCAATAAAAAAAATAATATGAGGGAAATAGATCAGAACAACAATATCATTGTTTGCACACACACACACCTCTGTGTGTATGTATGTGTGTGTGTGTATTATATTCATATGCATGCTGGTGTGTTTATCTATGGATACATGTGGAAACCAGAAGCTGTTATGAGGCTGACTTTTTCAAAGATTTCTACATCTTATTTTTTGAAATGGGTTCTTTCTCAGAACCTAGAGCTTCCTGATGCAATAATACTGAAGTGCAATATAATGGGAAGATGAGGCATGGTTCTAAGGATAGCTTAATTTGTATACCCAGTTCCTCAAACAGTCAGCTTTATATGCTGAAATGCCAGCTAATTTAAGAGAATAGATGACTGTTAATAGAATGGAAAACTGTTGACTCAGAATGTCCAAATAAAGACTGATTTGTTTAATCAATGTGCTTTTTTAAAGTCTAAATTTTCTCTTTACATTTTTAAAACAGTGTTATAAATTAGCATACAAAGTAATGGATTTCATTATTTTAATACTTGGTCTTATTCATACCAATTCCCCACTATTCTTCACTGCTGCACCACTATTCATCTTCCTCTTCACCATTCTCTATTTCCATATAACTCTCTTTAAAAATCCTTCTTACCCTCCCACTTCTCTTAATATATCTTGTCCATTTCTCATGATACCTTTCTTAGTTTTGTAACTACCTTCCATATAAAACATTTTTATTTGTTTTCATTTCTAAGCCTTGCTTATTTTGATTAATATAATGGTTTCAAGGTCTATCCATTTCCCTGAAAATGTCATGATTTCATGTTTCTCTATACCTGAAAAATATTCCAAAGAGTGTGTGTGTGTATAATTATAAATATATTTTTCTTTTCTAAACTATCTATCTATCAATGGACATCTAATCTGGTTTTATTTCTAACCTATTATGAATAGTATAGCATTAAATGAGGCTATCCAGGTATCTCCTTAGTAAGTCTTATTATCCTTTGGGCATATACACAAGAATTGTACATCTGAGTGATATGCTAATTCTATTTTAAATTTTTTGAGAAACCTTAATACCAGTCTCCATAGTGGTTATATCAGTTTATACTCACACTACCACCCACTATTATCCTTTTTCCTTAATGTTAGGCATTCTGAATGGGGTAAGAGTGACTCTCAAGGCACTTTTAATTTATAGTTTTGTGATGGTTATAGTAATTGATGTTTTTACAAATATTTTTGGGCCTCTGTATTTTTCTTTAGAGATAGGTCAAGCTAATTGGCCCATTTACTAATTAAAAAGCTTTATTTTTATAGTTTTTTTCCCTAGATATTAGTACCCTATATGATTTTCAGTAGGTAAAGATAGTCTCTCATTCCATGGGCTACAACTTCACTTTGATATTTCTTTTGTTATGGAAAATGAAGCTATATTATCTGACAGAACAGAATCTGAATGACCTCTACCTCAAATCTCTACATACCTGCATTCCCCTTTGATGCTTCATAAGCTGGGCTTGTACTGTCCATATTTTTCTAAGCATTCCTGTCTTCTAAGATCCCATGAGACTGGTCAAATAAGAAATTCTTACAGCAGTCAAGGGCTTTTCTAAACTGCTCCACATTCTTTCAGCAGACCAGTTCCAAAGACATAAGGACTATATGGTCAGGTCTATCACAACAATGACCCCATTCCTGCTACCAATTTTCTGTATTAGTTGCTTATCTCATTGCTTAGACAAAATATTTGACAAAAGCATTTTAAGGAAAAAGGTTTATTTCAGAGTATACTTTCAGGAGGATACAGATAATCATGATAGGGAAGGAGGTATGGCAGTACATACAGGCGATTTTTTTTGGGTGTATTGCATCCAAAGTAGGGAGAGAGAATGATGAGTATTGGTGCTCAGCTATCTTTATCCTGTTTATACAGTCTAGAAATTCAGCCCATAGAATGATACTATCAGCATTTAGGGTGGGACTTCTCAAATCAGTTAATTTAATCGTCACATTTAAGGTATTTTATTTTTGTTATTGTGAGTGATATATTTTTCTTAATTTATTTCTTGACAAGTTTACTATTGTTATATAAAAAGCTGCTATGATGATTTTCTACTACTTTATTTTAAGGTATATAGTTATCAGATCTTAGAGCTTTCTGGTGGAGTCTTTTTTGTTTGTTTTAAGAAATAAAATGCTTTATTTTTACTGACAGCCAATATGATACCAAAGCAAAGGAAGATATTTGTGGAAAGTGACATACATTTCTGTCTGCTAGAATTCATTTTAATTATATATTTTCTTCATTTACATTTCAAATGTTATCCCGAATGTCCCCTATACCATCACCTGACCCTGCCCCCCAACCCACCCACTTCTGCTTCCTGGCCCTAGAATTCCCCTGTACTAGGGCATATATGATCTTTGCAAGACCAAGGGCCGCTCATCCAATTGATAGCCTACTCGGCCATCCTCTGTTACAAATGCAACTAGAGACACAGTTCTGGGGGGTAAACATTAGTGCATATTGTTATTACTCCAATAGGTTTGCAGACCCCTTTAGCTCCTTGGGTACTTTCTCTAGCCCCTTCATTTGGGGGCCCTGTGTCCAATCCAATAGATAACTGTGATCATCCACTTCTAAATTTGCCAGGCACTGGCATAGCCTCACAAGAGACAGCTATATCAGGGTCCTTTCAGGAAAATCTTGCTGGCATATGCAATAGTGTCTGGGTTTGGTGGTGGTTGATGGGATGGATCCCCGGGTGGGGCAGTCTCTGAATGGTCCTTCCTTCAGTCTATGCTCTAAACTTTGTCCCTGTAACTCTTTCCATGGGTATTTTGTTCCCCAATCTAAGAAGAAATGAAGTATCCATACTTTGGTCTTCCTTCTTCTTGAGTTTCACGTGTTTTACAAATTGTATCTTGGATATAGTAAGTTTCTGGGCTAATATCCACTTATCAGTGAGTGGATATCATGTGTGTTCTTTTGTGATTGGGTTACCACATTCAGAATGTTGTGTTCCAGATCCATCCATGTTGCCTAAGAATTTCATAAACTCATTGTTTTTAATAGCTGAGTATTACTCCATTTGATACCATACTTTCTGTATCCATTGCTCTGTTAAGGGACATCTGGGTTCTTTTCAGCTTCTGGCTATTATAAATAAGGCTGCTATGAATATAGTGGAGCATGAATCTATACTATAAGTTGGAGCATCGTCTGAGTATCTATGCAGGAGAGGTTTTGCTGGATTTTCTGGCAGTACTATGTCCAATTTTCTGAGGAAATACCAGAATGATTTTCAGGGTAGTTGTACCAGCTTGCAATCCCACCAACATTGGAGGCATATTCCTCTATCTCCACATCTTTGCCAGCTTCTGCTGTCACCTGAATTTTTGATCTTAGCCATTCTGACTAGTGTGAGACAGAATCTCAGGGTTGTTTTGATTTGCATTTCACTGATGATTAAGGATGTTGAAATTTTTTTCAATCATTCAGTGCTCCTCAGCTGAGAATTCTTTGTTTAGCTCTATACCGAATTTTTTTAATGGGGTTATTTGATTTTCTGGGGTCCAGCTTGAGTTCTTTGTATATATTAGATATTAGCCCCCTATAAGATTTAGGATTGGTAAAGATCCTTTCCCAATCTGTTGGTGGCCTTTTTGTCTTATTGACAGTGTCTTTTGCCTTACAGGAGCTTTGCAATTTTATGAGGTCCCATTTGTCTATTCTCAATCTTACAGAAAAAAACCATTGCTGTTCTGTTTGGGAATTTTTCCTCTGTGCCCATATCTTTAAGGCTTTTCTCCTCTATAAGTTTCAGTGTCTCTGGTTTTATGTGGAGTTCCTTTATCCACTTAGACTTGAGCTATGTACAAGAAGATAAGAATAGATCAATTCACATTCTTCTACATGATAACCACCAGTTGTGCCAGCACCATTTGTTGAAAATGTTTTTATCTATTGGATGATTTAGCTCCGTTTTCAAAGATCAAGTGACTATAGGTGGGTGGGTTCATTTCTGGGTCTTCAATTCTATTCCATTGATCAACCTGTCTGACGTTGTACCAATACAATGAGGTTTTTATTACAATTGCTCTGTAATACAGCTTGAGGTCAGGCATGGTGATTCGACCACAGGTTCTTTTATTGTTGAGAATAGTTTTTGCTATCCTAGGTTTTTTATTATTCCCATAGAATTTGTGAATTGTCATTTCTAACTCTGTGAAGAATTAAGTTGGAATTTTGATGGGGATTGTATTGAATCTGTAGATTACTTTTGGCAAGATGGCAATTTTCACTATATTAATCCTGCCAATCCATGAGCATGGGGGACCTTTCCATCTTCTGAGATCTTCGTTGTATTTTTTTTCCTTCAGAGACTTGAAGGTTTATATCATACAGCTCTTTTACTTTCTTAATTAGAGTCATACCAAGTTATTTTTATATTATTTGTGATTATTGTGAAGGGTGTTGTTTCCCTAATTTCTTTCTCAGCCTGTTTATCCTTTGTGTAGAGAAAGACCACTGATTTTTTTGAGATAACTTTATATTCAGCTATTGCACTGAAGCTGTTTTATCAGGTTTAGGAGTTGTCTGCTGGAATTTTTAGGGTCACTTATATATACTATCATCTGCAAATAGTGATAGTTTCACTTCTTCCTTTCCAATTTGTATCCACTTGATCTCCTTTCATTGTCTAATTGCTCTGAATAGGACTTCAAGTACTATATTGAATAGGTACAGAGAAAGGGGGCAGCCTTGTCTAGTCCCTGATTTTAGTGGGATTGCTTCAAGTTTCTCTCCATTTAGTTTGATGTTGGCTATTGGTTTGCTGTATATCGCTTCTATTATGTCTAGGTATGGGCCTTGAATTCCTGATCTTTCCAAGACTTGTATTATGAATAGTTGTTGGATTTTGTCAAATGCTTTCTCAGCATCTAACGAGATGATCACATAGTTTTGTCTTTGAGTTTAATTATATAGTGGATTACCTTGATGGATTTCTATATATTAAAACATCCCTGCATCCCTGGAATGAGGCCTACTTGATCATGATGGTTGATCATTTTGATATGTTCTTGGATTTAGTTTGCAAGAATTTTGTTGAGTATTTTTGCATCAATATTCATAAGGGAAGTTGTTCTGAAGTCCTCTTTCTTTGTTGAGTCTTTATGTGGTTTGGGGTTCACAGTAACTGTGGCATCATAGAATGAATTGTATAGAGTACCTTCTGTTTCTATTTTGTTGAATAGTTTGAGGGGAATTGGAATTAGGTCTTCTTTGAAAGTCTGATAGAACTCTCCACTAAATCCATCTGGTCATGAGCTATTTTTTGGTTGAGAGACTATTAATGACTGCTTCTATTTATTTAGGGGATATGGGACTGTTTTGATCATTAATCTGATCCTGATTTAACTTTGCTATCTTTTTATCTGTCTAGAAAATTGTCCTTTTCATCCAGGTTTACCAGTTTTGTTAAGTATAGCCTTTTGTAATCAGATCAGATGAGGTTTTGGATTTCTTCTGTCTCTGTCGTTATGTCTCACTTTTCATTTCTGATTTTGTTAATTAGGATGCTGTCCCTGTGACCTCTAGTTAGTCTGGCTAAGGGTTTATCTATCTTGTTGATTTTCTCAAAAATGCAAGCTCTATGTTTGGTTGATTGTTTGTATAGTTATTTTGTTTCCACTTGGTTGATTTCAGCCCTGAATTTGATTAATTCCTGCCGTCTACTCCTCTTGGGTGAATTTGCTTCCTTTTCTTCTAGAGCTTTTAGGTTTTCAGTCAAGCTTCTAGTGTTTGCTCTCTTGCTTCTTTTTGGAGGCACTCAGAGCTATGAGTTTTTTTCTTAGGACTGCTTTCATTGTGTCCCATAAGTTTGGGTATGCTGTGGCTTCATTTTCATTAAACTCTTAAAAGTCTTTATTTCTTCCTTGAACAAATTATCCTGGAGCAGAGCGTTGTTCAGCTTCTACGTGGATGTTGGCTTTCTATTATTTATGTTGTTATTGCAGATCAGCCTTAGCCCGTGGTGATCTGATAGGATGCATGGGATAATTTCAATATTTTCATATCTGTTGAGGCCTGTTTTGTGACTGATTATATGGTCAATTTTGGAGAAGGTACCATGAGATACTGAGAAGAATTTATATCCTTTTGTTTTAACATAAACTGTTCTGTAGATAGCAGTTAAATTCATTTGTTTCATAACTTCTATTAGTTTCAATGTGTCTCTATTTGGTCTCTGTTTCCAGGATCTGTTCTTTGATGAGAGTGGGGTTTTGAAGTCTCCCACTATTATTGTGTGAGATGCAATATGTGCTTGGAGCTTTATTATAGTTTCCTGAATGCATGTGGATGCCCTTGCATTTGGAGCATAGATATTCAGAATTGAGAGTTCATCTTGTAAATTTTTACGTCTGATGTGTATGAAGTGCCCCTCGTCTTTTTTGATAACTTTGGGTTGGAAGTTGATTTTATTCAATATTAGAATGGCTGCTCCAGCTTGTTTCTTTGGACCATTTGCTTAGAATATTGTATTCCAGCCTTGTACTCTGAGGTAATGTCCGTCTTTGTCCCTGAGGTGGAAGGTTGGATCCCGTTTATATAACCAGTCTCTTAGTCTATATCTTTTTGGGGGAATTGAGTCCATTGATATTAAGAGATATTAAGGAAAAGTAATTTTTGCTTCCTGTTATTTTTGTTGTTAAAGTTGGGATTCTGTTCTTGTGTCTATCTTCTTTTAGGGATGTTGAGGGATTACTTTCTTGCTTTTTCTGGGTTGTAATGTCCCTCCTTGTGTTGGAGTTTTCCCTTTATTATCCTTTGAAGGGCTAGATTCATTGAAAGATATTGTGTGATTTTTATTTTATTTATTTATTTATTTATTTATTTATTTATTTATTTATTTATTTATTGGTCATGGAATACTTTGGTTTCTCCATCTATAGTAATTGAGAGTTTTGCTGTTTTTAGTAGCCTGGGCTGGCATTTGTGTTCTCTTATTGTCTGTATAACATCTGTCCAGGATCGTCTGACTTTCTTAGTCTCTGCTGTGAAGTCTCCTGTAATTCTCATAGGTCTGCCTGTATATGTTACTTGACCTTTTTCCCTTACTGCTTTTAATATTCTACCTTTATTTGGTGCATTTGTTGTTCTGATTATTATGTGTTGGGAGGAATTTCTTTTCTGGTCCAGTCTATTTGGAATTCTGTAGGCTTCTTGTATTTTCATGGGTATCTCTTTCTTTAGGTTTAGGAAGTTTTCTTTTATAATTTTGTTGAAGATATTTATTGGCCCTTTAAGTGGAAAATCTTCATTCTCATCTATACCTATTATCCTTTCGTTTGTTTATTTCATTGTGACCTGGATTTCCTGGATGTTTTGAGTTATGACTTTTTTTGCATTTTGCATTTTCTTTGATTGTTGTGCCCATGTTCTCTATGGAATCTTCTGCACCTGAGATTCTCTCTTGAATCTCTTGTATTCTGTTGCTGATGTTTCCTGATTTCTTTCCTAGGATTTCTATCTCCAGAGTTGTCTCCCTTTGGGTTTTCTTTATAGTTTCTACTTCCATTTTTAGAGCTTGGATGGTTTTGTTCAATTCCATCACCTGTTTGGTTGTGTTTTCCTGTAATTTTTTAAGGGATTTTTGTGTTTCCTCTTTAATGACTTCTACCTGTTTAGCAGGGTTTTCCTATAATTCATTGAGGGATTTTTGTGCTTTGTATTTAAGGACTTCTATCTATTTAGTAGTGTTGTCCTGTATTTCTTTAACTGAGTTATTAATGCCTGTCTTAAGGTCTTCTATCCACATCATGAGATATGATTTTAAATCTGAATCTCCCTTTTCTGGCATGTTGGGGTATCCAGGACTTTCTGTTTTGGGAGTACTGGGTTCTGATGATGCTGAGTGGTCTTGGTTTCTGTTAGTAAGATTTTTAGGTTTTCCTTTGCCATCTGGGAATCTCTGGTGTTAGATGTTCTGTCTCTGGGTGGAGCTTGTTCCTCCTGTGATTCTGTTAGCTTCTGTCAGCACTCCTGTGGTCCAACTCTCTCCTGAGTCCCAGTGGTCGGAGCACTCTGCAGGCAAGCTCTCTTCTTGCAGGGAAGTTGCACAGAGCTCTGGGTTCTCAGCTCTGCCTCCTATCTGAAGATGAAGGCCCAAAGAGACCCTATCCAAGAAGCTGTGTTGCTTCTGAGGCCTGCAGGCTCCCCTGCCCAGTCTGGTCTCTGAGAGACCCAGGATACAAGATGATGTTGCTCTCACTAGAACCCCATGGTCAGAGCTGTCTCTAGAGGCTGAGTCTCCTCAGTGATCCTAAGATCCTGGGTGTGCTAGGGCGCCTGAGGTGTGGAGAGTCCTCTGGGGATCGCGGGATAGCTGCTGAGTTCACGCCCAAGGTGGCCCCGGGGCTGGCACCGAAAAGAAGGAACCCAAGCAGCTGGTCAGGTAAGTTTCCTGTGTCCCTGTTCCTGCTGGCACAGGCCCCTCCCGGTTGTTTTGGAACAGATGTTTTCCACTCAGCAGTGATTCTAGGAACCTGGGTGTGCTAGGGCACCTGCTTCATGGAGAGTCTTCTGGGGACTGGCCGGGGCTGGTGCTGACCGGAACCTCTGATGGAGTCTTAAGTGTAGGTTTGTACTATCTACAAATAGGAAAAAATTCAACTTCTTCCTTTCCTACTTGTATCCCTTTTATTTCTTTCTTCCTGTTTACAGTATATTTAAGATTTAAGCATTATAATAGAGTGTAAACAGTCTTGTCTCAACCCACAGTTCACAGGAAGTATTTTCAGCTTTTCTCTGTGTAGTACTATATATTGGCTAGAATCTTATTATGCATAACCACTATTATCTTGAGGCACATTCCTTCTATGCCTACTTTTCTCAGAGATTTTTTTCATGGAATGATGTTAAATTTTAACAAAGGTATTGCCTGTGTATATTAGATGATTATGTTATTTATGGTCTTTAGTCTATTATATTATGTTTATTATGTTGGCTAAATAACTTTACATATTTTCTGCAGTGCTTGCTCAACTACCATGCTTTGGTTTATGATTGTCTTAAAATATCCTTATTTATTTACCAATTTTAAAAGACAACTTTCCCAAATGGAAATAGAAGAAAAGAGGAAAGACACTATAAATGCCAAGTCAAATCATATCAATTAGAGGTATGAGAAGTAATGCATCAAATAGTATATAATAGGTGCAGGAAAGAATGAACACTCATAAAAGGATATTCAGGTAAGATGCAAGCTATAATAAAACACGTAATTTAAGTGCATAAGTATAAATAAAAATAAGAATAAAATATGAATGAGTTCTACACTTATTTTGGGACATAAGGATTAGCATTTGTAATACAGGTAGAGTTTATTTAAGAAAGTGGTAGTAGCAAGTTCTCTGGGATGTATGACCTCACTAGCTATAGGTAATCAGTTAGGTTTTCTATTCCAGGCATGAATTCCATCCTATTGAGCAAGCCTTATGTTCAATTAGATAGCTGTTGGTTACTGCCAAAATATGAATGCCACAGTTGTAACTTTAGGTGCTAGAGAATCTCTGAAGTCCTCATGGTTGTCAGGGAAATGATCCTGGTGAGGGAAAATGAAACTCAGTTCAGCTCAATTTAGGTAGCTGGTGCTGAGCCAAATGTCTAGAGTCTGACACCTGTTGGTTTGGTTTATTTTAGCCATGTTTAAGCACAGCACAATTTTGGAAAAAGAGTTTCCTGATAACAATTAACTCAGTCTCTGTGAGTATAGCAGGGCTTAAGACATGTTTACATTGAAATATTTTACAAAGCACAGCTGGCTTCTTTCATAAAGATGGGTAATAATCATTCAGAGATAATGCCCAAGATTTAGAGTCTAGGGAGAAAAACTGAGATTTAACATCATGCCCATGGTTGTCAGGATTTACATGGCAACAAGATAACACAGACAGCACTTAGGTTGTTGTAAATACAAGTGACATCACTAATACGAATTAGTTGTATAGCCTAGAAGTGATATTCAATTTTAAGGGGAAAGTGTCTGGGGTAAGTAAAACATAAATTCTGTGAGATATGGGTGGAAAGAACAGGTAACATCTTCCTTTGAAGAAAAAAAAATGTATGTTTAACTTCTCCTGGCTTCTTCAGTGTTTGTGAGCACAAGGGCATTTTGCCCTCTATAGTTCTAGATATCTTCTTATGCTGATCACTGTTATGGTTCATAACAATCACACCTTAGTAGGATTATTGATTCCATTCCTACATTGGCAGTTTGCATAGCAGCTTCCAATATCACAGAAGATATTGCTCTGGAAGGAGGCTTTGGGTGAGAGTCCTATGTCCAAAGTGCATAATGTCTATAGAAAAACCGAATTAGATTCAATTTCTGGGAGGCAATCAAAGGCGACATCAATAGCCTATATTGTTCTGAAAGTCTCCTGGACTCCACTAATCAAAAGATCAAAAGAAGGATTCTCCTATCTGTGACTAGGTTTTTTATTAGGTAGTCTATGCTTTTTTAAGGGGAGCACAATCTCCCCAAAGAACAGAGATCATGAAAAAAAGAAGCCATAACTATTAAAAATACAGAGAAAACCTACTATAGGGGGACCAATGATAACTGATATACCTACAACATAATTCTTAAACCTAAGGCTAAAGCAACATCATAGAAGATTGAGCAAACAGATTATAAAATTCATAGTAACTGGAAGTCTGCTGTTAGATTGTGTCTTCTAGGATCCCTATCAAATCTCAGCAATATGGTTTCTTAAGTAAGACCTGAACAATGACAACACTAGTTGTCAGAATAACATGAATTGGGGAAATCACATGGGCCCCACCTACTAGATGAAGAGCTAAAGGCAATTAAAAACTGCTGAAGAGAGAAAATTAATCTTCCTCAGAAATGAACACCCTAACTGCTTCTCTGATTCTATGTTATTGGCCTTAAAAAGTTTCTATACAAACAGTACTAAATGGACTCAGCAGGTCCATGACTCCCATTTCTCGCCCCCCTCTCTTTCTCAAACACACACACATACATACACACATGTATAATTTGTATACATGTTTATATGTATACTTATGTATGGAAAATCAGAACCTCAGAAGACAACACGTGTTGGAGAGGATGTGGAGAAAGAAGAACATTTCTCAATTGCTGGTGGGATTGCAAACTGGTAGAATCACTCTGGAAATCAATCTGGAGGTTCCTCATCAAATTAAAAATAGATCTACCTGAAGACCCAGCTATACCAGTCTTGGGAATATATCCAAAAGATACCCCACCATACCACAGGGGCACATGTTTCACTATGTTCATTGTGGCATTATTTGTGATGGCCAGAAGCTGGAAACAACCCAGATGTCCCAAAACAGAAAAATGGATACAGAAATTGTAGTTCATTTACACAATGGAATACTACTCAGCTATTAAGAATGAGTACACCCTGAGATTTTCAGGAAAATGGACTGAAATAGAAAATATCATTCTGAGTGAGGTAACTCAGACCCAAAAGGCCATGCATGGTATGTATTCAATAATAAGTAGATATTTACCAAAAAAAAAAAAAAAAACAAACATACAGAATACCCAAGATAAGGTCCACAGAATGAAAAAAGCTCAACAAGCTGAAGTGCCCAAGTGAGGACATCTCAGTCCCACTTGGGAGAGAGAAGAAGGCAATCAGAAGTGGGGAGGGAGGGAAGGAACTGGGAGAGAAAGTGGATGGGGTGGGGGGAAGTGAAAGGGGGAGGGAAACCTGATCTGTTAGTGGGTGAGGGAAAAGGACTGAAGCCTGAGGGCCAGCAGAAAGAATGGAAACAGGCAACCTTGGAAAATAAGAGGTTGAGGGAACCCCCAGAATGCACCAGAGACCTGGTAGTTGAGAGACTACCAGGACTCAAAGGAGGGACCTTTGATAAAATGCCCGATAGTAGGGAGATGGAACTTATAGCGCCCACCTCTAGTAGAAAGACAGGACATTAAGTGAGGGATGGAGTTGCCATTCCACAGTCACATCTCTGACCTATAATTGTTCCTGTCTGAATTACAGGAATGGAAATGGAGAGGAGCCTGAGGAAAAGAAGGTCGATGGATAGGCCCAAAGTGGGATCAAGCTCCAGGGGAGGCCCCAGAGCCTGACATTATTACTGAGGCTAATTACATGATAGGTGCCCAAAACGAGAACTATCATGACTGCCCTTCAAAAGACCCAACAAGCAGCCGAAAGATTCAGATGCAGACATTTACACCCAACCAATGGACAGAAGCAGCTGACCCCCAATGTTGAATTAGAGAAAGCTGAAAGAAGCTGAGGAGAAGGGTGATCCTGTAGGAGGACCAGCAGCCTCAATTAATCTGGACCCCTGAGAGCCTTCAAACACTGGAACACTAAACAGGCAGCATAAACCAGCTAATATGCGGCCCCCCAACACACATACAGTAGAGGGCTTCCAGGTCTGTGTTCATTCAGAGATGATGTACCTAACCCTTAAGAGACTGGATGGAGTTTAGAGGTCGGTGGAGGGGGTATCCATCTGGAGACAGGGGTGCAGTGGGGAGGAGGTGTGGAATGTGGAGCAGTTGAAGGGTGAATGAGGGGGTGGGGAATGGAATATTGTGTGTAAAAATAAATTAAAAAAAGAATAAGACAACATAAATTTGAAAGGAAATTGAGGTCAAACTATAATAAAAATAAATGAATATAAATAAATAAAAGAAACAGAAGATATTAAAACCTCAATCAGTATTCTTCTCAGATGGAATGAATGTGTATTTTTTCACCCCCTAAACTATCCTTTGTGACAGTCCCTGCTAGTATCCCCAACACAAATACAATATTTCTTTCCAGTCGTGACAGGTATCTGTATGAGACTCCCATTTTTCCCCTCTGGATTCCAGTGTAACAGACCTGTTTAGAATTTCATCCCTGATACTTGGGACTGTAGTCTCCATATAAGGATTTCTATGACCAAGACTTAGGATGAATGTGAAGGGCCTTCAGCCACTTGTATTTACCATCTTACCTCAGTAACTGGGTGTTGTCTTCCAGGCAGCTGGATTGTCTTGTGTTTATCAGAGAATCTGTTAATTCTACTTCATGTATTCCTGTCCTGTCACTGGCACAGAATATAGAAGTGGTTCCTTCTAAAATTCTGCTCATACAGAATCCATGACTACATAATGGGAGGCCAAATCCCTATTAACTTACATAGAACTCAGTCTGGTATATTCTTCATTGATTGACAGTTTGTCCTGTTAACTTCTATATGGAGAAGATCTCACCTAGGTTTTGTTTTTTTGTTTGTTTTTTGTTTTTGTTTGTTTGTTTGTTTGTTTTATCTCTATACACACTAGTTTTTTTTTCTCATAGGAATAGAATCTATTATTTTCCCCTAGGCCCTTCTCTAATTACATTGTACAAAAGGCAGCTTCTAGTCTTCTGTCTTACCCAGAAGTCTAATTGTCTTAGTTACTTTTCTATTGATGTGATAAAACACCATGACCAAGGCAACTTATAAAGGAAGCTGTTTAATTTGTGATTTAAAACATGAGAAGGTTAGAGTCCATGGCCACCACTGTGAAAAATACTCCACTTGAGCAGTAGCTAAGAACTTCTATCTTGAATGACAAGCACAAGGCAGAAAGAGCTGAGATGGTATACGACTTTTAAAACCTCACCCTTAGTGACAAACCTCCTCCAACAAGGCCACATATTTCCTGATCCTTCCCAACTAGTTTATCAACTGGGGACCATATATTCAAAAATATGATCCTATGAGGGACATTCTCTTTAAAATCTCCACAAAAAGACTGATTCCTATTGGATTGAGTTAAAAATTGAAGACTGAAATTTTCTGTTGAGGAACTGTCTTAGGGTTTCCACTGCTGTGAAGAGACATCACGACAAAGGCAACTCTTATAAAGGACAGCATTTAATTGGGGTTGGTTTACAGACTCTAAGGTTCAGTTCATTATTATGGCAGGGTGCATGGCAGCACCCAAGCAGGTGCTTGGTGCTTCTTCTGGAGAAGAAGCTGAGAGTTCTGCATCTTATTCTGAAGGCAAACAGAAGAAGACTGGCTTCCAGGCAGCTAGGAGGAACATCTCTCAAAGCCAAACCTCGCAGACACTTCTTTCAACAAGGCCATACTTCCTAATAGCACCACTCCCTGGGCCAAGCATATTCAAACCACCACAGGAACTGCTACTATGCCATATGTCATGGCTGTACTGTCAAGATACTGATAATTCTAATGATGGTGATGATGACAATATTGCTGGTAATAATGCCTATTTGTATTTTAGTAGTAGTGATTTCATAAAATGTATCAAGAAGGAACTCAATAGAAAGGAAAGGCAACAGGCTTTGAATTCTGTTAGTTTTGGGTTCCCAAGTTTGTTATTTATAAAATGGGAATAATGATGCTCACTGTCCTTGTTTATTGTCTTCAGTCACTGAATCATAGAGTGGCTTCTTGTATTGAAACAACTTTTATAAAAAGGGCTTTGTGCTTCTAGCATTTCAGTCCTAAGGGTGAAGACATCCTTTCTATGATATGGATTTAGCAGGTAATGTTAGATTGATATCACTCCATATTCTACACTCTTGGTTTCTCTTGCTGTGAGTTCATAGAGTTTATAATTCACTATTTTTTTTCCTTACCTCATGTGGATACAGTAAAAACTGGGATACATATAAACTTCTCAGCAAAGTGTCTGTGGGCTCAGCTGTGATGTAAAGAGTATGAGCTTGTAAATAGATTCTCTTTGCCACTCCGCATTTACTCTCTAACCTTCTCTCATTGTTCTTTACTTCAGGAAACTAATGTGTATACATCTTTCAATGAATGATCTTACATTCTGCCATCTTTCTTGGCTTTAATATCTTAAGACTGGAGAGGAGCAGGCCACTAATTTTGGTAGTTTCTTTATTTTATGATTGCTTTAGGGACCAGTTGAGATTGAAGATCCTGGCAAGATAAGGTGATCTCCTCAACAACACTCTTACTGGCTCTGTTTCCTCCCTTCAGACCTGCAGGTAGAGATAGCATTTTTACAAAGTCCTAGGTTTGTACTAACTAAAATGACTTCTCTACTCCTTCTTACATTCTTATAAATAACCCCTCTATGAAGTCTTTCTCTAGTTATCCTAATTTCAACATGCCATCTGTCTCCTGTATAGCCACTGACAGATGCGTACACTAAGCATGTGGGTTTGAGTATCAAGTTTATCTGATGGTGAGTTCTCCTTCACTTATGATTTACACCAGAGAGATAGCTCAACATTCACTGAGCTAATATAATCAGACCTTTGGATCCATGAGACTGATAACCAGGCCCCAGATCTCAGGAAGTTTACAAAGAAATCAATTATTCTAAGAGTCAAACATCTGTCCTTTTCTACTGTCAAGTAGAGAACAAAAATCTATATTTTTCTTCATTCTACAGTATCTAGATTTCAGGAGTATTTTTAGACATAGATTACATGCAGATTGTTTTGTACATACCTGGTACCTTCAACATGTTAATCATTACTGTTGTTTTGTTTAATGCACCTTTGACTATATAATATGTTCTTTACTATTCCAATGATATGCAATTTTTTTCAATTCTTCCTTATGCTTTGTTATTTTGGCACAATAAGATTACGGGGATTGGGATAAAGAAAGAAGATGCAAGTGCAACAGTTATTTATGTACAGTGCACATAACTTCTAAAGCCTTAATTACAAAAGAGCCACCAAATGGAAAGGATTTTGACTTAGCACTTGTCACATACATATACTTAATGAATCAAACATGGAACTATCTTGAAACAGAAATGGCACTGGAAGTAAAACAAATAGCCTTGACAGCTTATTGAAATTAAACATTCATGGTGTGTTTGACTTAATTGTGCTCAGAAGTGCTGAAATAAAGCAACAAGGGCAGACATTGACAGATAAGACCCCTTGGGATATGGTGTGTGGTATCAAGACTTAAATCCTTCATTGCTACCTACTAACAAATAAGGACAGCTAAAGAAAAGACTAAAATTCCTTTCATTTTAGAGAAAGCCTATTCCCAGGGAGCCAAGTAGATGTGTACATACAGCAGCTGGAGTAAAATGCCTGTGATTACTTCACACTCATCCTCCCACGGGGTTTCAGTTCAACCTGAAGACTATGAGGTCCTGTCCTTTGTCCTCTTCAGGCAGTAAACAGCTTTCTACTCAACTACACATATGCACATATACCTTACCAGGTAGTGAGTCAAAACCAATATTCTTCAATTTTTTTGTGCCTCTAGCATCATTTCTCTATGAAGGTTGCTTGTTTAATATAGGACAACTTCCTCTCAAACGTTGGTTTCTTCTATGTATTATTTGATTCAAAATGTCACCTCATTGAATCTCCAAAGCAGCTCAGGGACACGGAGATGAGAAGCTACCATAAGTTGACAGAGTGAAAAAAGACTGTCAAAAAAGAACGGTGGTCATTTGCATAGGTTTGCATGCTGAGCTTTGATCTAAACTGTTTCTATGAATGGCCAGTGGACCAGACACAAAAACAGACAGTATATCATAATGTGAAGACCAATGTATCAGATGTTGTGAGTGCCCAGGAAAGTAAATAAAATCATATCTTGTCAAGGTTATAAGAGCCTTGACAGTCAAGGAGATATAGAATGGAAAATTTGCTTCATAAATCAAAAGACAAAAGAGGAACACTTAAATTTTAAATCACATAGGTATCAAGTCAAAACATATATTAAATGATGAGCCAGTTTAAGGCATGCAATTAAAGACTGGACATGCAGAGGGCCATGACATTTTAGCAATCATAATAATAAAGGAAAAATACAGCAAATTATGTTTTTGTTGGTGATAAGCTAAAACAACATAAATAGTTAAGTAGGAATGATAAAAATTGGGATTAGAAAAAATAGTGAAACAAGAAGGCTATCATCATGTATAATAGACTTAATGAGCATTTATCATTCAGTTAGCAGAAGATCTGAATTTGTGCCTTTAGGTATTAAGAAAATGAGATTCAGGTCATGTAGTAAATGTAAAATGAACCTTTACATTTTCATGCTCATACCTAGATATCTTAGATTATTTTCTCAGCTGGAAGAGCTAGTATTGTACACTGGAGTTGAGTTTCACAATTAATTAAACTGTAGTTACAAAAACATGGTACTTTTCATTTTTGGACTTCCCCTGGCCCTTTTTTTCTGAATTGTATTAAGAACACAAATTTTCTGCCAAGTAAAGAACAGGGCTCCTTATCAAATTTAAAATATGGACTGTTTTTCAGTTCTCTCTCTCTCTCTCTCTCTCTCTCTCTCTCTCTCTCTCTCTCTCTCTCTCTCTCTCTTTCTCTCTCTTTCTCTCTCTCTCTCTCACTCCTCTCTCTCTCACTCCCCCCTTTCTTCCTCTCTTTCTCTCCCTCTCTCCCTATTACATGCTCTTTCATTCCTTGCTTATTATTTCTAACAGGCTCAGCTAGAGCCCTATGGCCTTCAACTCCCTAAGTGCTGAATCAGGGCAGAGGAAGGAGCACATAAACCTAGGGTCCCTCTGGAGTAGAAAGCACTGCAGATTAGGAAGGCTTTTGTCAATTTTGTTACGTGTAATTTGACTTAACCTACTTCAAAAGGTAAGGACTGGGAACCAGAGGACCTTTGTACTCTTAAATGAACAATAATCATAGTGCAGAATGAAGAGGGAAAAAAGAGTAAAAAAAAAAAAAAAAAAAAAAAAAAAAAAACTTGAGGCAACTCTCAGCTGGGTTTCTTTTCAGATAAAGTTTCACCAATGAAACCCATAACATTTCTAACTACCAAATGGTTGGGACTTCCTAGCAGGAAAGTCTGTGCAGAAATAAACTATAGTTAATGATGATTTAAAAGACAATTAACTAATTTTTTAAGTTATTTATTTCTTCTCACATTGTTACAATCTGATTTTAGGGTAGTTTATATTAATGCATTTAATAGTATATGATAGCCAATGATTCATAATAAGTGAATTATTATTTAAGGAGGAAAGGGGAAAGTAATTTAGATAAAGCTAGAAATCACTTTAATGACTGAGATACGTGTTCTATGTCTTCGGAGTTTGGGTGGAGATATGAAATGTGAAAGACAAAACAAACAACTTTCATGCAATAAGCTTAGACATACTATTTCTGAAAGCCAGAGTAAAATGTTTTCCTGGGGTTCTCATAAACTGAAATATGAGTGACAATTTCCTCCCTTTTACCCTTCTGACAAATACACAAATTAACTTCAGTATGCAGCTTTTACGACTCTCCTTAGTCCCAACAATATAACCATCATGAAGGAAGGGCAATTAGACAGAAATGTTCATACTTGTCTCTCATGTGTTCTAAGAAAGAAGTTTCACACGTACCAATAATGGGTGGGGCACTATTGCTCCATCACTGTTAGGTATTTGCTTTCCCAGCCTAGCTCAGTAGCAAGGCTGGAAAGTAACTGTCAGGTTGGTGAAACTGGAAATAAGATTGACTTCTTGAGACTGTTGAAGCACTCTGACACCCAAACTAGTTCCCCTTCCTCTATGTGGTAATTTGCCTCAAATCTGGAGTAACCTGAAAGTCAGCCTTGAAGTCAAGGTTCCAGCAGTCTACAATTGTATAAAATATATGCAGTCAAGCCAGTTCAGCAGACAATACAAAGTGTAAGTACTAAAGGTAATCTTCACTTAGAAAAAGAAAATAAAGCCTACTAAAGGCTTTTGTAAAACTTGTCAGATATCACAAAAATCTCTGAATTTATATGTATTGTTTCCTATAGTTTTTTTCCACAGCTTCATGCATTTTACCATGAGAATATAAAGGTAATTAGTTCTTTTATAAGGATTAGAAGAAATTTTCAATATTTTCCAGGCAGTTTAGTAAGTTTCTTTGTACTTTACAATCAGTTAGAGAGGAGGATGTGCTCATGTTTAGGTTGTCAAATTTAAGTACACCTTCACTAAGTTGCTATTCTAGATAGGATGTTATTTTGGAAATTTTTTTCCAGAGCAATTTCTGGGTTCTAACATTTGCCTCTTTTTCTTTACTTACCTTTATACTCTTTTTTTTTCCTAGTTCCATGAGACAGTGGGCCCTGAGCCTTCATGTTCTAATGTGAGGAGAATCAACAAAGTAGAAGGTGGAGTTATTCTGCTAGGATAGCTATGAACTAGAAGAAAACCTTAGAAAAAAAGGCCTACAAGGATATAAAGACAGTATCTCATTATACATGACTTAACTTGATCCCTGATTGTATTATAGCTACTCAGGTACCAAGTCATAATACTTCTAGTCAAAAATCTCTTGCAGATATAAGTAAGGTTCTTAAATTAAGGAAGATTATCCTAGATTATCTGATTAAGTCCTAAATATCATTGCAAGTGTATTCTGAAAGGACAGGCATAGAGAGATTATGTATGTAGAAGAAGGGATGTAAAAAAGAAACAAAAAAAAAGGACAGTGTGTCCATTAGCCAAGGAATATCAAGGGATGTCAGTAGTACCAGAGGCCAGATGAGACAAGGAATAGTTTTTTCCCTAGAACTTAAAGAAGGTACCAATGCTGATACCAAGCTTCCAGAATTATGCTGATATCACCTTTCTATTGGGTGGCATGTACTGCCATGTCTTAGCCATGTGGACAAAAATGATATTTAATGCCTAAGAAGAAAGCTTGAAACTTGATAATTAAGCATTTTCATCCCTTAATAAAGAGTCTTCCCTACCTCTCTTCAGACAATCTCTACAGACCACTATCTTTCATTTTTCCAATTTAAAAATAAGTGTATTGGCAGTAGCCTTCTTGTATTCTGTCAATTATTTTGCATATGCAAGAGTTTTTAAAGTTTTTAGTCCATAAACACCGGAATCACCAGCATACCTGTAAAGCCAACAAGGATGATCAGGAACTTGAAGTCAATCTGAGCTAAATATAGTCACATTCTCACTATCACCTCTCTGTCTCTGTCTCTCTTACACATACACACATGCACAAACACACTCACACATAGGGGTAGAGCTCAGAATCATAGTATAATTACATTTCTATACACACAATTAGGAGTTACTATGTAAGTTTAACAAGGAAATGTGGACAAAGTTTTTTTTTTTTCTAAGACTCTAGAGAGTTTATATTATATGAGAATTTCCTGTAAAGTATCCCATGGTTTTTCATGTGATGACCTGACATCTGAAGGCTGAGGTATAGTCATTAGGGATAAGATCATCCTCATCATGACAGGAAAGCATGGCAGCAAGCAGGCATGACACGTGGAGCAGCAAGCTGAGAATGCACATCCTTTCCCATAAGCATGAAGTAGAGAAAGTACATTAGAAATAGCATGAGTCTTAACAACTCTCAAAGCCACAGCTCCTAAATCTCCTCAAACAGCACTATCAACTTGGACCCAAGTGGTCAAACGCATAAGCTTACAAGGGACTCTCTCATTCAAACCTCCACGCTGCCACTCAGTCTGGATTACACAAGGTTTACAGTGAGAAACAGAATGCAGAGTCAAGTATGTAAGTTGTGAGCTGTAAGCAAGCCATTATCATTTGAAGTCACTAAGCCTCAATAGTTGCTTCTGAGCACAGTAGAGTCTGCCTTATAATGATCAAAATTCAGCCTTTTATAGTTTAAGACAGTTGAACAGACTCCTGTAGCCAATGCTAAAGGCTGAATGTAGCCTATGAATCTCTCTCTCTCTCTCTCTCTCTCTCTCTCTCTCTCTCTCTGTGTGTGTGTGTGTGTGTGTGTATGTGTATGTGTATGAGAGAGAGAGAGAGAGGAGTGAACTGTTTGTTTTGTTTTGACATTTTTACTTTTAGTCTTAATGGTCGTTTGCTTGTTTTGATATTCATTTCTTTGGGTATATTTTCTTTTGTTTTTTGATGAGAGAGAATAATCATAGAATTGGGTGGATTGGGAGGTGGCGAGGACCTTGGAAGTATTTGAGAGGGGGTAACATGTTCAAGGTGCCTTGTATGAAAATAAACTTTTAATTAAAAAATTATACCTTTACAAATTTAAAGTACACAAACCAGTAATAATCCCAAAGGAAAGAGTTCTGAACTCAGATAGCCAACCTGAGGTTACATTTTTAAGTTTCAGGTAGAGATGAGAATGCTTCCTAAACCCTTCACAACAAGAGCAAAAGATCCAAATCCAGGCTAATGTCTTAATGAACTATGCTAACATTCATGCCTTTTACCCTACAAATGATTCAACATGGAATTCTAATTTCATATGAGAGACTAGAGTGTTCCTCGGTAAGAATTTAATCTTAATCTCTTTTAATTCTAGGTAATTTTATGAGTATATAAAGGGAAAAAAAAAGAATTATTGTCCTGGGTCTCTTCTTCAAGAGACATAAGAAATTTAATCATCTGAGAAGCCATATGAAAATAAAAAACTTATTTTTCTCAATAAAAAGCCCTAAGTTTCAGTAAAGTCAAGTCACTTGCCTAAGGTCACAGAGTTGCTAACTGGAAAAGTCAAGGGGATCCAGAATTCAAGAAGATGTCGCTGCATGTGAAGATAAAACAGTTTGAATCTTCTGTCTCTATTTTTTTTTTTTTTTTTTTTTTTGCTGCAACTTACGTTATAGGAGCAACAATAGTTACCATAGCAAAATGTACTAGTTACTTTTCTGTTGCTGAAATAATATGACAGCAAAAAAGCAATTTTTGGAAGAAAGATTTTATTTTAGATTTCTTTGAATTGTGGTTCCTGTTACATCATGGTGCTAGTAGCTGCAGGGAGTGGCAGCAAGTGGCATGGATTGCAGAGGAACCAGGAAGGTGGGAGATCATAAAGCAGAGAAACAATTGGACACGGAGTGAGGCTAAGAGCATTCAGAGACCACCCCTACTGATTTATTTCCTCTTGCTAGGCTGTATCACCTCCCCAAACAATGCCACTAACTGAGCACCAAATGGAAAAACCCATGAGCCTGTAGAAGGCTATTTTTGCATTCAAACCATTGCACACAAAGACCAAAAAGATGCAAATCTTCAAAGATGATCTTTTCTTTGAGACAAGTAACACTTGTATTTTTAAACATAGAAACATTTAATCTGTTATAAATGCTCTCATTTAGTTGCCAGCTAAATAAGCCGATTTATTTATTTGGAAAAATGTTATAAAATTGACCTCTAGAAATACAGCCAACATTATCATTTCTAAGACATTGAACCAAAGGGGCAGTGATATACTCCTCACAGCTGCATCCAGAAAAATGGAGCCTGTGTCCTTACTCTTCAACAAATTTGTAGTTTGTGACTGCATTCACAAAGATTTTGCTTAATGAAAACTAAGGGCAATTGAATTAGCAGAATTTAAAAATATTACTATATAAATTTCTACATTGAGACCAGAGCTTAAAATGTATAGAAATACAGTTCTAGTTATGCCACACTCTTTATCCAGGCTCAAATCTGCATAGAATTTGCTTTTCTTCTAAGATTAAGTTATTTAACTTAATCTTTCTTCAGATAGAGCCCTGTCATGTGTAAAATGGAGGAACTAATAATTATCTTACAAGATTCCTTGCCCCTTCCTAATTTTTGACGATTTCATACATGTATGCAATGTATTATGATCCTGTTCATCATAAGTTACCCTCTATTATCCTCTTTCTATTCCTGCCAATATCCCTTTTCTCAAGTAGTTTCTCTGTTCCTTATATATGTTTTATATGTGGGTCTTGTGTAGATAGTCACACCTTCCGTGTTCATAATTTCAACAGCCATATCCTATCCAGAAGGCAGAATTTCATAGCAATTTCCCTACCTTGCAAGCTTTCAGTCCCCTCTTCCATGCTCTTCCCAGGGACTTGGGTGTGAATGATATATATTTCCCACTTAGGGCTGAGCACTCAAAAATCACTCATTACCTGCACTTTGACAAGTTGTAAGTCTCCACATTAACTGTCAGCCACTGCAGAAAGAAGCTTTTCTAACCAAGGCTGAGAGACACACTAGACTGTAGCTATCAACATAAATACTCAGAAGGCAGTTTGATAACACATACATTTAGCAAACTATTAGTAGTAGGTCTCCACCCCTCAGGGCTGTGAATGCCCTAACTATAAGCTTTGAATTAGCTTTACAATATGAGGTATGTATTTTCTCACATATAAGAAGCCTTGAAAGCAATGATTACCCACTCCCAACAGTCATGTCACTATTACATCAGTGAGGATATCTTTCTTGGCATAGAGGTATTTTAGTATACAAGGTCCACAGCTGGGTAACACCACTGCTGATCCCCCCCCCCCCCAAGAAACCTGCCTAACACTTTCTGTAAGGTTGAATGCCAGTCAGTTTCTCTCAATTTCTCTGTGTCCTGTATTCAAAGTCTGTGGTTTCTACAATAGATTCTTAGCATATATATCTAGTGGGCAATCAAGAGCAAAAGCAACAACTTCTATTGTTTTGGGAGTTTCTGGGGCTCCCATTGACCAGTTAACTCCTAGGTTATTATAGCACACCTGGCAGTTAGATTTTTATTTAAAAGCCAATGAGTTCTATTAGGAGTATTACTTAACTATACAAGATACTTCTATTTTAAATCATATTCACTGATTAATTTTTAAAGTTGTAGGTTTCTAAGTGTATTTATTGCACATCCATAATTTTTATCACCATCCCCACTCCTCTACCTCCATCCAAATTTATGCCTTATAAGACTTTTATGAGCATTAATTAGGAGAACATTTGTCCAATTCTTCTTTAAATACTGAAAGCTCCCTGAGCTTTATCATGGGATTAATTCATTCTCTATGTTTATTAACTCTTCTTACAATAGTCCCACAGAATCCTGGGTAGTTTACTCTGCTATGTAAAAAAACATGAAAACTCCCATATGCTTTTAAAAGGCTGAAATCAGTAAGTCATCGGCACAGTGATGGTCTGAATAAGAAAGAATCCCCCAAATAAACATCTGTATTTGAATGCTTTGTCAACAGGGAGTGGCACTATTTGAGAGGGGTTATGAAGTATGGCCTTGTTGAAGGAAGTATGTCACTTTCAATAGTCCATACCAGTCCTAGTGTCTCCCTCTCTCCTGCTGCCTGTAGTTCTGAATGTTGAACTCTCCAGTACTTCACCAGCACCATACATTCCTGCGTACCACCATACTTTCTGTCATGATGACCATGAAACCTCCGAAACTGTAAACCAGCCCCAATTCGGTGTTTGCCTTTATAAGACTTGTTGTGGTCATGGTGTCTCTTCACAACAATAGAAACCCTAATTAAGACAGGAGTTGGTACCAGAGAGCAGGGTACTGCTGTGATAGGCCTAACCACGCTGCTTATTGGTGGAATGTACTTTGGACTAGAAAAGCAATTGAATGTGTTAAGTGGGGTTTAATGAGTCATACTAGTGGGAACAGGGAAGACAGTGGTGCTGATAAGGTCAATATGAAATATAGGGGGTGTTTTGAAATGTTTCAGAAAAAAAGAATATTAGTTAATCACCTGAAAATCATTCTTGCAATAATTAGGAAAAGCATTTGGCTGTTTGTTTGTTTGTTTGTTTGTTTGTTTTAATCTGCCTAAGGCTTATTAGATAAGTTTTAGACTAATGGCTTTGGCAGAAAAGATTTCAGGATAGATTAGTATTGACTGTGTTCTGTGGTTACTAGTAGCCAGTCTTATGCAGATCTATAGTGAAAAAGAGCAAGCTGAACAAGGAAAAACACAAAATGTATAGTTTGAGGATAAAAGAAAATGTAATGGGCTAAGTCCAGTGTTCAAGTAGATACATAGAAAAAAGAAAAGCCTGACGCTAAATGCAATAAAGGGAGTGGTTACCTCACTTCAAGACTCCACCCAGCTTAGCTTCCAACTTGTAAAAGGAATTAAAGAAAAGCTTAGGCAGTGAAGGGAAACATAGAAAACAAAGCTAATGAAAATGTATTTGAACCAGTAGGGAAACTTCCAGAAAACAGAAGAACCTGGCAGCTTTAGTTATTTGGTTCTGGCTTTAGAGTCAAGGATACAAGAATAGGGATGTGAAAACTCCTTCTGTGACTGAGGAAAGCCACTGAAGTCATGAGTGTCCCCATATAAAGGCCCAGAAAAGCTATTGACTGAAGCTGTGAATATGAAGTCTGGTTTTCTTTGGAGACCCCAAGATGTTGGAGATGGCACAATTGTGAGATACCTGCCAAGGATTGCTGAAGACTGGGTGTGAAACCAGCCAAAGAGAGAGAGAACTATAATTGCATTCAACAAAGTTGAAAGGAGCAGTAGTAGTTCTGAAGAGTACTTTGACATTAGACATGGAGATACAGAATTTGGACTTGGTCCAGCTAATTTCAGTTTGGATTTGGTCCAGTATTTCCTCACTCTGCTCCCTTTCCTCTCTTGTGGAATGGTAATGTGTATTCTGTGTCATTGATTGTTGGAAGTATGTGGTTTCCTTTTTTATTTTGATTTTACATGTGATTACAGTTAAAGAGATTTCCCTGAGTCTCGGAATAGACTTTGGACTTTGAAACAGTATTGAGACTGAAAGTCTTCGCAGACATTTGAAGTTGGACTGAATTCACGTTTTGCATTATGATCCAGCTGCAAGCCTATGGAGGTCAGGGAGTATAATGTGGTGGTTTGAATAAAAATAGTCCCCAACTGGTTCATATATTTGAGTGATTGGTCATCAGGGAGTGGCACTATTTGAGAGGTATTAAGAGTATGGCCTTGCTAGAGAAAGCATGTCACTCAGGATGGGCTTTGAGTTTTCAAATGTCCAAGCGAGTTCAAGAATCCCCCACTCTTTCTGCTGTCTGAGTTCCAGATGTAGAACTCCCAGTTACTTTTCCAGCACCATGTCTGCCTATGTGCTGCCATTGTCTCTGTCATGACAACAATTGACTAAGCCTCTAAAATCGTAACCAAGTCCTAATTAAATGCTTTACTTTATGAGAATTGCAAGGGCTGTGGAGTATCTTCACAGCAATAGGATACTGACTAAAAGAGACACCTATTGAATAACATTGTTTTGAGTATATAATAGAAGGTAAAACCTATTTATTATTTTTTTTATTCTAGTTTTCTGTTTCTATAATTATATTTTTGTTTAAAAGTGGCTATTTCTGGTATTTGGAAGCAGGATCTTTGTACATAGCTTAGGTGGCCTGAGACCCTCCATTGCTTAGACTAAGCCTACTGACTGTTGTAATCACAGACATGTACCACTGTGCCCAGATTCTCTTTACTTATCTTTAAAATGATCCTATACTTCTGAATTATAAAATATAGATCCTTTTTGTCCTAATTCTCACTAACACAACTCCAACTCCTGGGAATTATCAAATGACACTTCAAGAAAACATCTGAGAGGTAGTGAAATGATGGTCTTTGAAATATTAGAAATGAGAAAAAAAAGCTCAGCAACACACCATGAAGAGAAGGCAGCCACACTTGGGGAGTCCCTGTTCTTGTCCTACAGACAGAAGGCAGCCCAGACACTTCCATTCCACCCTTGGACCGAATAGGCATCTAGCTGCCAACATCAGATGAGACACCGCTTGTACAAGAGACTGTGGCAAGTTTTAGTAATGATAAGGAAGTACTCCTTGCTCTAATTGTGCCTTAGAGTTCATAGCCAAAAGATACTGAAGTGGATGAGTAAAATGAGCAAAACGTACCTTCAGTATATGAGTTGGTCCCATTCATGAAGCTTCTTGATCTTGTTGAGCCTGAAAATACACACCCACGTGAATCTTGCAATTGAACTCTCAGGCATCTATTACAGAGAAATGAAAACCTGGATCTACATTAAAAATACATGCATGTATATATGTCAGTAGCATGTGTAATTTTAATGATCAGTGTCAGAAATCAGTCTAGAAATCCTTGAAGAGATAACTGGTTAAATATAGTATGATACATATATACACAAAATGCTACTTACTGGTAAAGATGAATGAATGATTGATACATGATTGATATAGGCAACAATTATAATGAATCTTCAGCATCAACCTAAAGTGAAACAAAATGATAGGGCATATGATTCCTTTTGCAATAATGAAATGTTTATGAATGGAAAAGTGATTAATTATTGCCAAGGGTTTGAGATGACAAAATAAAATCATGTTATAATAAAAAAGAATAACAAAACACAAAGATTGAGTTCTGTTTCCACAGCCTATCTAGACCTTCCTAGAAGATAGCTATGAGCTAAAGACCTTACAGGCAAACATGAGTCAAAATATCAGGAGCATACTAAGGATCAATACTTGGAAGCTGAAGTTTAAATGTCAAGTCCAAATTGCTAGGGCAGTCAAAAAAAACCAGGAGGAACAGGAACAAGGGTCAAAAACAGGAACTGAAGTATACACCATAGAAAATTGAAGAGAGTGGCACTAAATTATTTGCTGTTTGCTCTCATTTGTCACTCCATGCTGCTTAGTGGACAAGACTAATTGACAGTTACAAGGTCAGCTGGAAAAGTTCCAAACCCACATTTTATAATATTTTTTTTAAAACAGCAGCTAACACCCAAAGGTATCACAATAGACCTTGAAATGACCAAAAGTAATCACTGAAAGAGTCAGAATTTAATAGACCTTTCAAATAAGCATTTAAAAATTGACTCTAAAAAATTGTTCAGCACCCCAGTATCCAGGAAGAACAAAGTTAGCAGGAGTACAGATCACTAGCCCTACTAGCCCAATCTGAACATTCTGCTGGGTTGTATTCCTGTGAGTACAAGACATCAGCAAGCATATCTCTAAGAGTTAGTTGGGAAATTTTTCTGGCTTCACAGGCCATGATCTATCTGTCACACACTATACTCTTGGGGCAAAAAGAAGCCATTGACCATACCTAAATAGATGAATTTAAATCTTTACCACTAGAACTTCTATATGGATATTGATATTTGAATTAAGTAGAAACTCTAGGGGTGACAACATGGTCTTGTTTTGATTTTGATTTAATCATTTAGAAATATTGAAATCTAATGCTGGAAAAACAGATCAGTAGATATGGATCTTTCCAAGAACGTAAGAGAACCTAAGTTCAGATCACGATCACCTAAATAAAAGTCTGCCCACTTGTTTCTATAATCTAAGTGCTGTGGAATCATAAGCAGGTGTAACCCTGGAGTTCACTACCTAGCCAATCTAGCTCAATTAGTGATCTTTGGGTTCAGTGAAGGGACTTTGTCTCAACTGATACAATGAAGAGATAGAGGAAGACACCCAGTGATAACCACTGACCACAACATGCAGTGGACACATGTTCATATGCTTGCATAAACACATAAATGAACATAACATAAACACACATAGACACAATGTAAAAGTTATTCTTGTGATGTGGGTCCTGTGAAAACATGCAACAGGCTCATTTCATCCTGTGGCCATAACACATTAACCCATAATATAAAAAGTACCTAGCCTGCAAATCATTAGCAAGTTGTTTTCCCACATAGCCCAGTGGCATTTATTCCTGCGATATAAACAAAGTGACAAAAAGAAGAGATAGAGATATTAAAATGACTTAATCTTTACCAGTGTCATTATGCATTTGAAATAATGCTTGAACTGGTTAAAAAAACCTATCTTTTTAAATCGACTCTATTCTTCAAATTGCTTTGCAGAAAATCTGGGATTATCTGGTCTAGGTTTCTGATGGAAAAGCTTCAGTGCCCCCAAAAGATTACCATGTGATACAGTTGAATGGAGAAGTAAGATTATTGCATACAGCTGAATGAGGGAATGGCTCTTTTCTCTGATGTTAATTATGGAGTTTAATGACTACTTTCAGCTCTGATTTTAGAAAACATCTTAAGCCATTCATTTCCCATCATTTTTATCAATCCTTCTCTAGTCTAATATCACCATCACCTGTTTCTTGGATCAATTCAAGACCTTTCTTACTTTCTAGGTTTTGCTTTGTCTTATTTTTCTGAAATTATTATATAATTGCAACATTACTACCTTCTTTTTTCTCCTTCCCAACTCTCCCATACACCCCTCACCATGCTCCTTCAAATTCATGTCCCCTTTTGGCACAAATTGTTATTACATGTAGATATGTATATACATATAAACATAAATATGATCTGTTCAGTCCATACAATCTAAATTGTATGTATGTTTTCAGGGCTGCCTGTTGGGCACTAGACAACTAATTGATATGACCACGTTTCCTTAGCTGCCTATAGTTCTGTGTTGAGGGTTGAGGGTTGAGGCTTCATGGGCTTTTCCTTGTCCACTTTGCCATTTCTACTGGTGTCATTCTTGTTCAGCTCATGTTTGGGAAGTCATGGTGGTGAGATGTTATGGGTGTAGCTTCTGATATTACTGGGAGACACACTATAACAAGTTTCTGGTCCTTGGGCTCTTACAGTCTTTTCACCATCTATTCTGTAATGTTCTATGAGTGCTATCTGTGAGTATTTTATAGATGTATCCACTGGGAATAGGATCCATAATTATGCATTTTGATAGGGTATAGTTTTATATACTGGTCTCTGTTGCAAAAGGAAATTTCTTTTCAGGGGTGAAGATTGTACTTATCTGTGAGTATAAGGGCAAATGTTTATAGATTATTGCTATGGATTTGCTGGGTTAGTAAATTAGTAGCTTGGCATGATAACCCTAAGGGTACAGTAGTGGCACGTATACCTTTGTAATAATCAACAGCTCTCTAATTGGATTTAGAACATGCTCAACAAGAGAGAAAGCATGCCTGATACTAGAAACATAGCTAACTCCTCAGTGCTAGTGAAGTCATGATTGTTAGAGGAGAATCAAATTTAAGTTTTCTATTTAGTCTCTCTTGACCATGCAGAAACCAAACAATCCCTTTAAAATAGAAATTGGAACATAACATTTCTCTGCTTAGGACAAAAATTTTATATAACAATGGTTTTCATAAAATCAAATTTCCTTACATGAGTCATTACCATCTATTTATTTGCTGTAGATTTGACTGTCTGAGAATTTACAGGGCAGGGCTTTTCCTCCTTCCCCCCGCACCTATGGAAGAGAAGGAAATGAGTATGGACAACAAACTGCAATGCACACCCAACTTTAGTTATATTCAACATTTTTCTCTGAAAGTAGAACAACTCTTTAGAGTTCTCTTGAGTTGGATCAAGTTGTGGCTGGTATACTTGCTCATTGGTTAATCATCATATGTGTGCTGACCCTGAAAGAAGTAAGACCTTACCTGAGAGAATTCTCATCAGTTAGAGCACAGCTAATGGTTATCAACTTAGTGACAAGTCTTTCAGTGAAGAAAAATTTGAGTAGTATAATAACCACCCATTCTCGTACTTTGTCTCCATCATTCCCCGCACTGAGCCAAATGGGCTCCTTTCCTTTCTCAACAAATTAAGTATAATCCCACCACACACCAGGAATGTTGTCCTTCTCTTGTGTCCCCTGGAGCACTTTTCCTCAGATACCTTCTTTGACAATGCATCATTTAACTCAAGACACCTCAGGAAAAAAACTCGCTATGGCAACCCATCCTCAAATAACAATGCCCATCATTTTGTATTTTGTACTCTACCTTTTTTTTTTAATTTTTCTTCATAGTATTTATCACTGATTCATAGAAATATTTT
This sequence comes from Mus musculus, assembly GCF_000001635.26. Taxonomy (NCBI): domain Eukaryota; kingdom Metazoa; phylum Chordata; class Mammalia; order Rodentia; family Muridae; genus Mus; species Mus musculus. The sequence goes on along the minus strand of NC_000086.7, from coordinate 14,894,261 downwards.
CTGCTCCTTTATTGGCTTATTGTTTATCTATCTTACTAGAATAAAAAATATAAATGTTTTACTTCAGGATTTTATCATTTTCACTTACAGGCCTAGCTTCAGAGTCTTGATCCATAAAAGATTAAAGAAGTCTTAAATATATAATTGTTAAATGTGTGTGCAAGAGTGAACTTTTAAACGATTCATTTTTAAATTTTTGTTTATTCATCTGTGCAAAATTTTGTGGATCAATGCATGTCTACATTGGCCAGAAAAGGGCATCATATTCCTCAAAACATGAATTACAAACACTTCTGAACTACCTAGTATAGGGGCTGGCAAACAACTGTCCTCTGTAAGAGTAGCAACTGTTTTTAACTGTTGTGCCATCTTTCCTACTCCCAAAAGTGAACTTTTTAACACTGATTCACTGAAGCCCTGACATTTTTTATCCTGATTATTTACTTTCTGATATAATAATGTTCTCTGCTTTGACATAAGTAGTTGTACACATACACACACACACACACACACACACACACACAGAGGGGAAAATGAGTAAGAGGAAGTGGAGAGTGGGGAGAGAACTGGCTACTATCAGAGCTATCTTCCCTTCCTAGGACTAGACCTTCATCTCCAGGACTGTTTTCACAATAAAGGCTGCCATTTCAGACCTTTTTCTTCCACTATATCTGTCTTAAGTTGTTGATTCATTCTTTAATTCATTTGGCACCCAACTCCAAACTAACATTCTCTGACCTTGTTATGTGGATATACTTTGGAGAGAAGAAACAAAGAAAGGGGAAAATCATGCATTATTAGTGCAACAATAACATTAAGCCAGAGACATTGAAATTTATCCTTTCATTCTTATTTCATCTAATTTTAGCCTGGAGGCTACACCTGCAATCAGTCTTCATTTTAAGACTGTCTAGGTACAAAAATTCATTTAACTAAACTAAATTCAAAGCAATTTGAACTGAATAAAATCTTTTGTTCCTCTTATGTGGTACTGAATTTAAATTTTAAATATCTCGTGTTCTCTGAGTTAGTTGAGAAAGAGTGATATCTATATACTTATTCAGTTATATTTTCTCAGGGCTAATGTCTATTATTCTGATGTTATTTAAATGATATAAATCAATATAAAATGCATTGAGTGTTATCTTTTTCAGGAACCTGGTATATTTCTGAGATTATAGAGAAGTTTATGGGTTATCTGCTCATAGGAAGTACCTTAAGATAACCATGATATAGATAAAATTAATATATAAAATAGTTAAGATCACAGAAAACTCTAAAATTAAAACGTGTGAGTACAACTCAAAATAGTAGTAGATAAATATACCATTGGCTGTCTACTTTCTATCTGGCATAAGTAAGCCAGGGAAGAACTTTCTTACCATAAATGTAAACAACAGGTCCTTGTTGACTTTTTAAGCAAAATTAAATTAATGAAGTGTACGATGGATCTGTACACATGCCTAGAAACCCATAGAATCATGCTTGGATAATAAACAAGCAACATTTTGGAACAGGAATCAAAATAATTGTGAGCCCTTTGGAGAAAAGACTTGTGTCAGGTAAATTATTATTAGTCACCATAGTTTTCAGTGTTAATTCTGCTATCACTGCAGTCTCTGGAATGACAAATCTGCTGCTGCTGCTGTTGCTGCAAATACATTCTCTTCAGTGCCAATTCATACTATTACTGATATAAGGAGACTACACTCTACTATCCTAGCTACAAGAGAAGCTCAGAAACAAGAATCTGGTATTTTGACATTGTTTGTTTGTTTTATGATAATTCTTTGTTGTTGTTTTAGAGATACCTTTTTTGAGGTACTTTGCTTTATTAATACTTAATCTTACTGATTTCATCTCCTAAGTACTAGGATTCCTTAGCACATACTACCACATTTAGCATATTTTACTGACTTTATTTTGTTATCTAAAATTGAACTAGAGCATCAGATGTTGGGCATTGGATATAAACACAAAAACTGAAACTAACAAATGTTCATATACCTGAGAAATAATCAAGCCTGTTCATGCCACTAAAGCAAGTCTATATGCATTTTTAACAACCATTTTTTTCATTTTTTATTAGGTATATTCTTTATTTTAATTAAGATGGTGAAATAGGCTTCACAAATTTACTAGCCAGTCAAAATTTCTAACTATGTACCTTGTGTTAAGGCTTGTTCATAATCTATATAACTTTAAATAACTTGCTCTTTCTAGGAGAAGAAAAAGGTGTCAAGAGTAACTGAACTGAGAGATGGGGCTATCTCTAGCTTATTCTCAAATGAGTAGTAACTGTGAGGCATCTGCCATATTTAGAACAGAATTCAATATATTGTTCATGTCCAGTAAATATTTTTAATAATGACTTCTTGGGAGAGATAACTTCCAGGAATATGACAACAGATGGTAAAACAGTTTTGTGCATTTAATTTCTGTCAAAACAACCCTCAATGTTGCCTGTAAGTCATGAAAATCAAACAAAAAATTAGAGGCAGCTAGATAGAGCCTGAGAAATGGCTGGCCCGCACTGTGGCAGTTTATTTGTTTTTCCATAATTTTAGTAAACGTGTCTTTCCTTTAGTTCTAAAGAGGAAGGAAGGGAGAAAAAACGTTATTTCTAGGATATACACAGCACGTCTCTTGAATTCAAAGAACAACTGGGGAAAAAGCAAGAATTTCATACATACAGTAAACTTGTCTCTCCCGTATTTTTGGGGAAGGAGTCACGAGAGAGAGAGAGAGAGAGAGAGAGAGAGAGAGAGAGAGAGAGAGAGAGAGAGAGAGAGAGAATTGATTGAGATTTTCTTGTTTTCAGACAAGGTCTCCTTATGTAGCCAATGTGGACTTAAATTCTCAATCCCTCTTCGGCATCCAACTGCTAGGATTATAAGCAAAGGCCACTAAAGCAAGTCTATATGAATTTTAACAACCATTTTTATTTATTTTTCATTAGATATTTTCTTTTTTTCTTTTTTTTAAATATTTTTATTACGTATTTTCCTCAATTACATTTCCAATGCTATCCCAAAAGTCCCCCCTCCCCACCTCCCCTACCCACCCATTCTGATTTTTTGGCCCTGGCGTTCCCCTGTACTGGGGCATATAAAGTTTGCCTGTCCAATGGGCCTCTCTTTCCAGTGATGGCCGACTAGGATACATATGCAGCTACAGTCAAGAGCTCCAGGGTACTGGTTAGTTCATATTGTTGCTCCTCCTATGGGGCTGCAAATCCCTTCAGCTCCTCGGTTCCTTTCTCTAGCTCCTCCATTGGGGACCCTGTGCTCAGTCCAATGGATGACTGTGAGCATTCATTTCTGCATTTGTCAGGCACTGGTAGAACCTCTCAGGAGACAGCTATATCAGGCTCCCATCAGCAGGCTCTTGTTAGCATCTGCAATAGTGTCTGGATTGGGTTACCTCACTAAGGATGATATCCTCCAGATCCATCCATTTGCCTAAGAATTTGATATATTCATTGTTTTTAATAGCTAAGTAGTACTCCATTGTGTAAATGTACCACATTTTCTATATCCATTCTTCTGTTGAGGGGCATCTGGGTTCTTTCCAGCTTCTGGCTATTATAAATAAGGCTGCTATGAACATTGTGGAGCATGTGTCCTTCTTACCAGTTGGGACATATTCTGGATATATGCCCAGGAGAGGTATTTCGGGATCCTCTGGTAGTACTATGTCCAATTTTCTGAGGAACCGCCAGGCTGATTTCCAGAGTGGTTGTACCAGCTTACAATCCCACCAACAATGGAGGAGTGTTCCTCTTTCTCCACATCCTCACTAGCATCTGCTGTCATCTGAGTTTTTCATGTTAGCCATTCTGACTGATGTGAGGTGTAATCTCAGGGTTGTTTTGATTTGCATTTCCTTGATGATTAAGGATGTTGAACATTTCTTTAGGTGCTTCTCAGCCATTCAGTGTTCCTCAGTTGAAAATTCTTTGTTTAGCTCCGTACCCCATTTTTAATAGGGTTATTAGTTTTTCTGGAGTCCAACTTCTTGAGTTTTTTATGTCTATATTGCATATTAGTGCCCTATCGGGTTTAGGACTGGTAAAGATCTTTTCCTAATTAGTTGGTTGCCATTTTGTCTTATTGACAGTGTCCTTTGCCTTACAGAAGCTTTACAATTTTATGAGGTCCCTTTTATTGATTCTTGATCTTACAGCACAAGCCATTGGTTTAACTCCCATTTTAAAACAACTTTCTTTGTCAACATTTTCATTTGTGTGTAGTGTGTGTGTATATGTGTGTGTGTGCGTTTGCACACATAGGTACAGCACATTTGGAGATCAGAGGACATCTTTGTGGGGTCTGCTCTCTCTTTCTGAGAGAGTTCTGGAAATCAGTTTTTGGTCAAAAGACTTGGCGGCTGTCATGCCCAGCACTGTCATGCCCCTTCTTCACAAGATTGAGTCTTTCTCAGTGCATACTTCATTACTCTTTTTCCTTCCTTCCTTCCTTCCTTCCTTCCTTCCTTCCTTCCTTCCTTCCTTCCTTCCTTCCTTCCTTCCTTTCTTCCTTCCTTTATACCTTCCTTCATTTTTTTCTTTTCTGTAATTTTTCTTGTAGAAATCCTCCATTCATTCACAACTACCCTCTATATTTTCTGATTACAATAAACAATGCAGCAGATTTATCTTTCTGTCAAAGTATATGATTATGTTATATTTTGAATTGGTTATTTCTGGGATGCGATCTAATTACATTTCTTCCTTTTCTCTCCTCCCTCCAAACTCTCATATAACCTTCTCCTCACTTAATATTTTGACTTCGGTATATTCATTTTTATTTTTTAAGATTATAACATAATTAGATAATTTCCCCTTTTCTTTTCTCCTCCAAACCCTCCCATTCAAACTCCTTCACTTAACTCTCTTTCAAATGCATGACCATGTTTTCTATAGTTGTGAAAATGAAAAGAGAGCATTGTAGGAGGTGGGATTAAGCAAGGAATAGCAGGCCATGTGATCTGATGGGAGATATGGAAAAATGAGTGGCCTCTAATAAGGAAAGGAGAGGCAGATTTATTTTACTTTTAATCATGTCTGTGTGTAGATAAGTGCACGTGAATGTAGCTGTCTGATGAGGATAGAGGTCTCAAATCCTTGTAGAGCTGGAGTTACAGGTAGCTATGAGCAGCTATTGATTCTAACCACTGAGCTATCTCTTCAGGCCCATTCCTCAACTTTTAAACCCACTATATTGACTTCTTCCAATCAATTTGTATATCCAAAACATAGAAATGTAACTTCACACCCTAAATTTAGCTTTTAGAAAATTTTGTAAATATCCATGAAATTGTATTTTAACTTAAAGGGACTATATAATGTAAACTGTGATAGAACAATTGATGAATATTAAGATTGGAGGCATTTTGGACAAATGAAAGGAGGTTGAAAAGAGGGAAACTAATGATACATAATAATAAGTTGAGGGGAAAAAGCAATGTGTATAAATATTTAATCTGCCTCCATTTCTTCAAACTGAAATGATTAGGTTTCACACATCTGACAAATGGCTGAGGGTCCTTTTTAATACTGGAAAGCTGACACTGACGGCCAAGTTTTCCCTCCATTTTTTAGCCCCTACCTGTTACAAAGTCCTCATGGCTGGCATGCCTCATCCTTTCCCCTTCCCGTGAACTCTCCAGTCCAGAGGCCTGGCTGAGCTGCCCTTTCCTATATAATCCAACCATTTTTGGTTACCCACTCTTTCACTGTACCTTTGGGCCTCCTGGATACTGAAGCTGGTTCTCCCCCTTCCTTTCCCATTCCCCCTCCCTACATGGCCCAGCTCAGACTAGTCATGTCCACTCTGGACTCTCCTTATGCTCTGACACCCATCTATAGTAAACCTTTTCCTCTACCATAACTGGGTACAATCATGCCTCCTTTCCTTTTTATTTCTTTTTTTAAATTAAGAAGTAGAGATTGATTTCATTATTAGCATATTTGACTATGAGAATAATGATGAGCCTATCATTTTACTGCCTCCTTAACTAAACTCTGAGCCCCATGAGGGCAGGGACTGCATGTTCGCTTTTATTGGCCATCTTCTAGCTTCTTAACAAATACCATCTGCTTCAAAAACAAAACAAAACAAAGAAATAACAACAACAAAATTAATCAACCAACTAAACTATAAGAAAGAAACCAACTAACCAACAAACCAACCAAATAAACAAAAACTTAACAGAACTCACTGGAAAGCAAGACCAGAACGATAGAACAAAAAAATGAAAAAAGGAAAAGCTATATCCCACCTCTATCCCACTAGATCAGGTCTTTTCTGTGCCTCTAAGCCATGTGTTAGGCTGGAGGTTTGGGGACAAAAGTAAGATGGCCTGAGCTAAGAGGTCTCCACTCTTGTCTTCTGTCCTGGCTTGCAAAAGTCCCCATAAAACACTGGACAAAGCCAGCTCCTAGTTCTGGATTCCAAAGTTAGCACTGAACCCATCTATAGGGCCCTAAACTCACCAAATAAGGCTATAACCCCAGGACCCTACCATCAAATCACAACTCATGTAACCCCCTACTCTTCTTTAAGAAGTTCTTACCCTAGGCTAGCCTTACAACATCATTCACCTGCTCTTATGAGGTTGATAAACCCACTCCAGAGCTGCCCCAATAAACCTGCTTTTTTTTTTTTAAATAAACTTGGCTCAATTTGATTTATTCCATCCATGGAGAAGCTATTCATCATGTACTTCTATTACATAAGTCATAATAATATTTTCAATTAAGGCTTAAATAAACTTATACTGAAGTTCTTTCTTTAAAGACATACAATTGAGAGAATATTTTAATGTTTTAAATTATTTTCGGAGAAGAAAAATAAATAAATAATGACCCCCTCCTCAGGAAAAAAAACAATAAACAAAATGCTGGTTAACAATAATCCAGCATATACAAATGCTCTATAGACAGCATGTGTCTAAGTGTGCTGTTCCTTGCCTGCATTTACCTGAGAGCTCCTAAAGTTCCACCAGCATCATCAGTATCATCTTAGAGATTTTGACACTTTTCCCTCAGTCTTGCTGCCAGTCTCATCAATTTCCCTAATTAAGAGAGTGCTGAAAATGTGCTAATCAAGAAACCTTCAGTTTTATGGCCAAGCTGCTATTATCTTCTCCCAGTTGACATTCCCAGAGCAGAAAGCAACCACATACATACACAACAGATGCCATAGGTTGGAAATGCTTTCAACGATGCAAAATGAAACTATAAGTTGATGGAGTGTCATTTCCTATCTAAGCTGCCACATTGTGCCTGGATCTTTGGCTCAAACAATTAATAACATTATTGCTTTGATTGCACAAGAAATAAGTCAATTTCATGAACTTTTTAGTTTTTCATAGCAGTCATTTTCTTTTCTTCCTGAAGATGCAATAGAGCCACTGAAGATGTCATTAGGACTTTGAGCTGAAGGATTGGGGAACAGTCATTCATTCAGTGACTATGTCCTTGACAAGAAAAATGAAGCTCGTTGCCTGAATATTTGAGTTGTCTGTTGCTATGTGGCAAACCACTACAGAACTTAGTACCTTAACATCACTTAACTTGTCATTTTCACAGATCCATGCCACCTAAACTGTACTCAGGAATTTTGCTGCTCTTCTTTAGGGTCTCTAATGTGTCAGCACTTAGCAGACAGGTTGATTGTGCTGGCTTTGGTAAGGATTCTGGGATTAGAGTGTTTTTTTTTCTTCATGATGTCCTATAGCCTCTCCATTTTAAAGTGCCCCTTCTACATGATGTCTCTATCCAGGTGGCCTTCTCAACAGAGAAGTCACATCCCTTTTATATTATCTTAGTTGTTCAAGAGCCCAAAGATATAGATACTAGGCCTTAGGTTCCAAACCAATACAGCATCATTGCCACCATATTCTTTTGGTTCAAGCAAATATAAGGCCAGTGACAAGAACAAAACATAGAAGGTATAAATAGCAAGAATTGTGCTTCACTTGTAACCTCAAATTCAACAGATGAATATAATATGAATATAATATTAGCACCAAAGAAAATCTTTCTTTCCTCTCTCTTTGTCAACCACATACACGCATATGCAAGCACTTGTGCATGCACACACACGCACACACACACACACACACACACACACACACACACATTCTTGCATGTAAATTAGGATGGCCATCATATGATTAATATTATCATCTATGTACAGCAGAGAGAAAAAGAAAGGGAAGGGAAGGGAAGGGAAGGGAAGGGAAGGGAAGGGAAGGGAAGGGAAGGGAAGGGAAGGGAAGGGAAGGGAAGGGAAGGGAAGGAAAGGAAAGGAAAGGAAAGGAAAGGAAAGGAAAGGAAAGGAAAGGAAAGGAAAGGAAAGGAAAGAAAAAAGATGAGAACTAAACACAAGAAAACAGAATTATAACTGACATTTTCATGTTACATAATCTCTTTGGATTTCAGTATTTTCATCCAAAAAACAGTAATAGTTATGCATGTCCACCTACTTAAAATGTTTATTATATTAAGAAAACATCTGTGAGATTTTATTTCAAAGTGTAAATCACCATATCCAAATAAGCTGCTATTTAGAGCAGCTGATGGATTCTGTGATTCCCATTTTGTGTTCTGTTTGGAAGCTTCTGTGGTTATTGGAAGATAATTGTAATTTTGGAGAGCATTCTTTCAGCTAACTTTTAGTCAGATCAAAATATTAATGCTTCTGCAGTTCTTATTATCTAGTCTCTTTTTTCAGCAACTAATTTGGACAATGGCTTTTTAACCACAAGAGAATGATTTAGATATTATGCAGCTCCTTCACTGATTTTACTGATAAACATTGTGAAGCCTGTGATTAAATAATTTCTCATGCTCTTTGTCTAATCGTGTAAGACTACAATAATTTTCTGCCAAAGGTATTATAAAAAGCTTATTAATATCTTAGTTATTTATAGAATGTTTATGCTTATTATTTAAGCTTGCACTATTTGCTGTACCATTAAAAGTAAAAATGACAAACCTGCATTTTATTTACATATATATATAAAATTTATTTTTTGAGACAGAATATATATATATATATATACACACACACACACATATATATATATATATACATATATATATATATATATATATATATATGCACACATATATATACACACACACACACACATACACTAGGTTGGCCTGAAATGCACTATAAAGTTCAGACTGGACTAAACATCCTAGTCCTCTTGCTAAGAGTCCATTCCCAATTTGAACAGCAGAAGAGTTACACAATTGGAAGCCTTGGAGTGCAAGAAAAGGGGATTGCAGAGACTGACTGCAGTCTTCTTCAACTACAATATGGACATTTTGAAAAAACATCATCAGTGTTGCTTACTCTCTGCTGCTAGGAGACGAGCTAAGCATAGGAGAAAGGTTGGCAGCCTGTGCCTTCATTTCCGCAACCAGCCAGCTGGGCAGCAATTCCTGCTGGAACCATGTACTGCTGTTTGGTTCCATTGAGAATCACTGCTGGGAATCACAGGCCAGAGCATCTGATGCCTCCTCCAAGCGTAAGATCTCCATATGCTACACAAGTTGTCCATGTCAATTTTACCAAAGGGGAGAATTTTCAGTCTAATGTTCTCCTGAATTTGTATGAGTTATACATTTACTTTAAGTAGCTGATGAAGATGTCAGCTTTTCAAGAATTATAAAGATAGGGGAAAATGTGATTTTTATTTTGTCTCCTCCCCCTCTTTCCTCCCCTCCCCTCTCCCCACCCTCTTTCATCATATGGAAGGTGAGTGACAGAAAACAGATTGAAAAGTAAAAATGTAAAAAAACATAAATTCACATTTTAAGAAGCCTTTTAATTCCTAAAATTAATATACCATTTTATAAGTCTAAAATACATAAATTAAAACATACTCCTTTTAAGATCATAAATTTATCACATTTCACATGAAATTTAATAATAAAAACAGGCTAGAGAAATGAGAATGTGTTAAGAGCGTTGGCTGCTCTTCCAGAAGACCAGAGTTCTATTCCCAGCAACCACATGGTGGCCCACAAATGTCTGTAGATCTATTTCGAAGGGATCCAATGTCTTCTTTTAACCTCTATGTAGATAAAGTGTGCTTGTAGTGCATAGACATACATGCAGGCAAAACAACCAAGCACATAAAATAAAATAAAACATATAATAAACAATTACATCAAATGCACATATAATACATAATCTCAATCCTTATAATGAGATGAAAAAATAAAAGAAAAAAGAAAATGGAGAAGCTGAACAACTTCCCCTAGCTCCCATAGTCTTTATGTGACAGAGCTAAAATTCAAACTCAAACCCTCAAGCTTGGAACTGAATTTACATTGATGGTGACAATTTAAAAAAAAAAAATTTATTTCCCTTAAAAAATACTCTATAGTCCAAAAATCATTTCTTGAACTGAACATATTATAAAACTAGTTAAAAACAGAACCCACAGCTTCCAAATATTAGGAAATCTTATACTTTTTAGAAAGTTTGTTTGGCTTGGATTTTTGTGTCTTTGGTACTGCATACAAAGAACCTAGGGTCATGTGCATCCTGGGCTGGTAGTTTACCATCAAATCCCATATTTATTTAAAGATCTTAGAGCTAAGGAGATGGTACAGGCTTTAAAAGCACCTGCTGATCAAAAAGCACCCTCAGATTTGATTACCAACAATCGCACAGTGGCTCACAACAAGCTATAACTACAGTTCCAGAGACTTACATCCTATCCTCTTCTGGACTCCACAAGTACCAGACCTGTGTATATTGCACATACATCTATGCAGGCAAGCAAACACACACACACACACACACACACACACACACACACACACACACACACAGAGTTAAAGATAAATAAATCTTTTTTTAAAGATTAACATTTATTGTTTTGTGACCTATTCTTGCTGTATTACAGAATATATCTAAATTGAGAGCAAATACTTTCTGCAAAAGAGCAAAGGAGAAGCAACCATAATTCTGTGGGGAGTGATTGCCATTGGGAGTTTTAGTCATTCATTTTCAGGAGACCATCATTACTACTTTTCCTATTATTTCTCAAAGTTTTTGTATTCAGTAAATGAAATAAAATTTCATTCCACTACCTTTTTGTTTTGCGGCTTTATTAAATGAAAGTCATATACTAATACAAGCATCTACTTTTATCTATAATGACATTGTAAAAATTTCTTCCTTACCCAATAATGTATAGGAAAAATAATAAAATATTTAGGAGGATTTTGCTTAATTCATCAAAATTAAATGACTGGAATTTTGTAGTGTTACTTTTTGAAATTGGTCCATCTTCATATTATTTGCTTGTTTGTTTATTATTTGAGGGGGTCTCCCTATGTAGTCTTATCTATATTAGATCTTACTATATAGACCAGGCTGACTTTGAACTCACAAAATATCTGTCTGCCACTGATAGTACCTGAGTCTTGTTTTTTTTTTAATTAGGTATTTTCCTCATTTACATTTTCAATGCTATCCCAAAGGTCCCCCATACCCACCCCCCCAATCCCCTACCCACCCACTCCCCCTTTTTGACACTGGCGTTCCCCTGTACTGGGGCATATAAAGTTTGCAAGTCCAATGGGCCTCTCTTTGCAGTGATGGCCGACTAGGCCATCTTTTGATACATATGCAGCTAAAGACAAGAGCTCCCGGGTACTGGTTAGTTCATATTGTTGTTCCACCTATAGGGTTACAGTTCCCTATAGCTCCTTGGGTAATTTCTCTAGCTCCTCCATTAGGGGCCATGTGACCCATCCAATAGCTGACTGTGAGCATTCACTTCTGTGTTTGCTAGGCCCCGGCATAGTATCACAAGAGAGAGCTATAACTGGGTCCTTTCAGCGAAATCTTGCTAGTGTATGCAATGGTGTCAGCATTTGGAAGCTGATTATGGGATGGCTCCCTGGCAGTCACTAGATGGTCCATCCTTTCGTCACAGCTCCAAATTTTGTCTCTGTAACTCCTTCTATGGGTGTTTTGTTCCCATTTCTAAGAAAGGGTAAAGTGTCCACACTTTGGTCTTCGTTCTTCTTGAATTTCATGCATTTGGCAAGTTGTATCTTATATCTTGGGTATCCTAAGTTTCTGGGCTATTATCCACTTATCAGTGAGTACATATTCTGAGAGTTCCTTTGTGATTGGGTTACTTCACTCAGGATGATACCCTCCAGGTCCATTCATTTGCCTAGGAATTTCATAAATTCATTTTTTTAATAGCTGAGTAGTATTCCATTGTGTAAATGTACCACATTTTCTGTATCCATTCCTCTGTTGAGGGGCATCTGGGTTCTTTCCAGCTTCTGGTTATTATAAACAAGGCTGCTATGAACATAGTGGAGCATGTGTTCTTCTTACCGGTTGGGACATCTTCTGGATATATGCCCAGGAGAGGTATTTCGGGATCCTCTGGTATTACTATGTCCAATTTTCTGAGGAACCGTCAGACTGATTTCCAGAGTGGTTGTACAAGCTTGCAATCCCACCAACAATGGAGGAGTGTTCCCCTTTCTCCACATCCTCGCCAACATCTGCTGTCACCTGAGTTTTTGATCTTAGCCATTCTGACTAGAGTGAAGTGGAATCTCAGTGTTGTTTTGATTTGCATTTCCCTGATGATTAAGGATGTTGAACATTTTTTCAGGTGCTTCTCTTCCATTTGGTATTCCTCAGGTGAGAATTCTTGGTTCAGCTCTGAGCCTCAATTTTTAATGGGGTTATTTGATTTTCTGGAGTCCACCTTCTTGAGTTCTTTATATATATTGGATATTAGTCCCCTATCTGATTTGGGATAGGTAAAGATCCTTTCCCAATCTGTTGGTGGCCTTTTTGTCTTATTCACGGTGTCTTTTGCTTTGCAGAAGCTTTGCAATTTTATGAGGTCCCATTTATAGATTCTTGATCTTACAGCACAAGCCATTGCTGTTCTATTCAGGAATTTTTCCCCTGTACCCATATCTTCGAGGCTCTTCCCTACTTTCTCCTCTATAAGTTTCAGTGTCTCTGGTTTTATGTGGAGTTCCTTAATCCACTTAGATTTGACCTTAGTACAAGGAGATAGAAATGGATCAATTCGCATTCTTCTACATGATACCGCCAGTTGTGCCAGCACCATTTGTTGAAAATGCTGTCTTTTTTCCACTGGATGGTTTTAGCTCCCTTGTCAAAGATCAAGTGACCATAGGTGTGTGGGTTCATCTCTGGGTCTTCAATTCTGTTCCATTGGTCTACTTGTCTGTCACTATACCATTACCATGCAGTTTTGATCACAATTGCTCTATAGTGCAGTTTTAGGTCCGGCATGGTGATTCCACCAGAGGTTCTTTTATCCTTGAGAAGAGTTTTTGCTATCCTCAGTTTCTTGTTATTCCAGATGAATCTGCCGATTGCCCTTTCTAATTCGTTGAAGAATTGGGTTGGAATTTTGATGGGGATTGCATTGAATCTGAAGATTGCTTTTGGCAAGACAGCCATTTTTACAATGTTGATCCTGCCAATCCATGAGCATGTGGGATCTTTCCATCTTCTGAGATCTTCTTTAATTTCTTTCGTCAGAGACTTGAAGTTCTTATCATACAGATCTTTCACCTCCTTAGTTAGAGTCACACCAAGATATTTTATGTTATTTGTGACTATTGAGAAGGGTGTTGTTTCCCTAATTTCTTTCTCAGCCTGTTTATCCTTTGTATACAGAAAGGCCATTGACTTGTGTGAGTTAATTTTATATCCAGCTACTTCATTGAAGCTGTTTATCAGGCTTAGGAGTTCTCTGGTGGAATTTTTAGGGTCACTTATATATACTATCATATCATCTGCAAAAAGTGATGTTTTGACTTCTTCCTTTCCAGTTTGTATCCCCTTGATCTCATTTTGTTGTCTAATTGCTCTGGCTAGGACTTCAAGTACAATGTTGAATAGGTAGGGCAAGAGTGGACAGCCTTGTCTAGTCCCTGATTTTAGTGGGATTGCTTCCAGGTTCTCAACATTTACTTTGATGTTGGCTACTGGTTTGCTGTAGATTGCTTTTATCATGTTTAGGTATGGGCCTTGAATTCCTGATCTTTCCAAGACTTTTATCATGAATGGGTGTTGGATTTTGTCAAATGCTTTCTCAGCATCTAACGAGATGATCATGTGGTTTTTGTCTTTGAGTTTGTTTATATACTGGATTACATTGATGGATTTCCGTATATAAAACCATCCCTGCATCCCTGGGATGAAACCTACTTGGTCAGGATGGATGATTGTTTTGATGTGTTCTTGGATTCGGTTAGCAAGAACTTTATTGAGGATTTTTGCATCGATATTCATAAGGGAAATTGGTCTGAAGTTCTCTATCTTTGTTGGGTCTTTTGTGGTTTAGGTATCAGAGTAATTGTGGCTTCATAGAATGAGTTGGGTAGAGTAACTTCCGTTTCTATTTTGTGGAATAGTTTGTGAAGAACTGGAATTAGGTCTTCTTTGAAGGTCTGATAGAACTCTGCACTAAACCCATCTGGTCCTGGGCTTTTTTTGGCTGGGAGACTATTAATAACTGCTTCTATTTCTTTAGGGGATATGGGACTGTTTAGATGGTCAACATGATCCTGATTCAACTTTGGTACCTGGTATCTGTCCAGAAATTTGTCCATTTCGTCCAGGTTTTCCAGTTTTGTTGAGTATAGCCTTTTGTAGAAGGATCTGATGGTGTTTTGGATTTCTTCAGGATCTGTAGTTATGTCTACCTTTTCATTTCTGATTTTGTTAATTATGATTTTGTCCCTGTGCCCTCTAGTGAGTCTAGCTAAGGGTTTATCTATCTTGTTGATTTTCTCAAAGAACCAACTCCTCATTTGGTTAATTCTTTGAATAGTTCTTCTTGTTTCCACTTGGTTGATTTCACCCCTGAGTTTGATAATTTCCTGCCTTCTACTCCTCTTGGGTGAATTTGCTTCCTTTTCTTCTAGACTTTTTAGGTGTGTTGTCAAGCTGCTAATGTGTGCTCTCTCTAGTTTCTTTTTGGAGGCACTCAGAGCTATGAGTTTTCCTCTTAGGAATGCTTTCATTGTATCCCATAAGTTTGGGTATGTTGTGACTTCATTTTCATTAAACTCCAAAAAAGTCCTTAATTTCTTTCTTTATTCCTTCCTTGACCAACGTATCATTGAGAAGAGTGTTGTTCAGTTTCCACTTGAATGTTGGCTTTCTATTATTTATTTTGTTATTGAAGATCTGCTTTAGTCCATGGTGATCTGATAGGATGCATGGGATAATTTCAATATTTTTGTATATGTTGAGGCTTGTTTTGTGACCAATTATGTGTTCAATTTTAGAGAAGGTACCATGAGGTGCTGAGAAGAAGGTATATCCTTTTGTTTTAGGATAAAATGTTCTGTAGATATCTGTTAAGTCCATTTGTTTCATCACTTCTTTTAGTTTCACTGTGTCCCTGTTTAGTTTCTGTTTCCATGATCTGTCCATTGGTGAAAGTGGTGTGTTGAAGTCTCCCACTATTATTGTGTGAGGTGCAATGTGTGCTTTGAGCTTTGCTAAAGTTTCTTTAATGTATGTGGCTACCCTTGTATTTGGAGCATAGATATTCAGAATTGAGAGTTCCTCTTGGAGGATTTTACCTTTGATGAGTATGAAGTGCCCCTCGTTGTCTTTTTTGATGACTTTGGGTTGGAAGTCAATCTTATCAGATATTAGGCTGGCTACTCCAGCTGGTTTCTTCATACCATTTGCTTGGAAAATTGTTTTCCAGCCTTTCATTCTGAGGTAGTGTCTATCTTTTTCTCTGAGATGAGTTTCCTGTAAGCAGCAAAATGTTGGGTCTTGTTTGTGTAGCCAGTTTGTTAGTCTATGTCTTTTTATTGGGGAGTTGAGATCATTGATATTAAGAGATATTAAGGAAAAGTAATTGTTGCTTCCTATTATTTTTGTTGTTAAAGTTGGCATTCTGTTCTTGTGGCTGTCTTCTTTTAGTTTTGTTGAGGGATTATCTTCTTGTTTTTTCTAGGGCGTGGTTCCCGTCCTTGTATTGGTTTTTTTCTGTTATTATCCTTTGAAGGGCTGGATTCGTGGAGAGATAATGGGTGAATTTAGTTTTGTCTTGGAATACTTTGGTTTCTCCATCTATGGTAATTGAGAGCTTGGCTGGGTATAGTTGCCTGGGCTGGAATTTGTGTTCTCTTAGTGTCTGTATAACTTCTGTCCAGGCTCTTCTGGCTTTCATAGTCTCTGGTGAAAAATCTGGTGTAATTCTGATAGGCTTGCCTTTATATGTTACTTGACCTTTTTCCCTTACTGCTTTTAGTATTCTATCTTTATTTAGTACATTTGATGTTCTGATTATTATGTGTCGGGAGGAATTTCTTTTCTGGTCCAGTCTATTTGGAGTTCTGTAGGCTTCTTGTATGTTCATGGGCATCTCTTTCTTTAGATTTGGGAAGTTTTCTTCAATAATTTTGTTGAAGATGTTTGCTGGTCCTTTGAGTTGAAAATCTTCATTCTCATCCACTCCTATTATCCGTAGGTTTGGTCTTCTCATTGTGTCCTGGATTTCCTGGATGTTTTGAGTTAGGATCTTTTTGCATTTTCCATTTTCTTTGATTGTTGTGCCGATGTTCTCTATGGAATCTTCTGCACCTGAGATTCTCTCTTCCATCTCTTGTATTCTGTTGCTGATGCTGGCATCTATGGTTCCAGATTTCTTTCCTAGGGTTTCTATCTCCAGTGTTGCCTCACTTTGGGTTTTCTTTATTGTGTCTACTTCCCTTTTTAGGTCTAGTATGGTTTTGTTCATTTCCATCGCCTGTTTGGATGTGTTTTCCTGTTTTTCTATAAGGACTTCTACCTGTTTGGTTGTGTTTTCCTGTTTTTCTTTAAGGACTTGTAACTCTTTAGCAGTGTTCTCCTGTATTTCTTTAATTGAGTTATTAAATTCCTTCTTTATGTCCTCTACCATCATCATGAGATATGCTTTTAAATCCAGGTCTACCTTTTCAGGTGTGTCTGGGTGCCCTGGACTGGGCGAAGTGGGCGTTCTGGGTTCTGATGATGGTGAGTGGTCTTGGTTTCTTTTAGTAGGATTCTTACATTTACCTTTCGCCATCTGGCAATCTCTGGAGTTAGTTGTTATAGTTGTCTTTGTTTAGAGATTGTTCCTCTGGTGATTTTGTTACCCTCTATCAGCCGACATGGGAGACTAGCTCTTTCCTCTGAATTTCAGTGGTCAGAGCTGTCTTTGCAGGCAAGCTCTCCTCTTTCAGGGAAGGTGCACAGTTATCTGGTGTTTGGACCTCCTCCTGGCTGAAGATGAAGGCCCAAAACAGGATCTTTCCCAGAAGCTGTGTTGCTTTGGCCAGGAAGGTGGCCCGTTGTCTGGAGCCGAAGATGGTGCCGCCTCAGAAGCTCTGTGGCTCTCGCCTGTCCCAGAAATGGCTGGCCTCTGTATTCCACACCGTCATCCGTGCAGCCTGCCCTCCGTGGAGTCCCGGAGCCAAGGAGGCTCCCGCCGGGGCCTGAGGCACAAACCTCTCGGGCTGGGCGGACCCCTGTGCTCTCACCAGGAAGGTGGCCGGTTGTCTGGAGCTGAAGATGGCGCCGCCTCAGAAGCTCTGTGATACCTGAGTCTTAGTATTAAAAATATGAGCCAACATGCCTGACTCCATCTTCATATCTTAAATGAATAAGAATAATTTAAAGTCACACCAAAGTTTTCCGTTTCTAAAATGTGTTGATTCGCTTTAATAAAATAAACCAAATCTGTATTAAGCCCCTGATATTTATCTTTTTTATTATCCCTTTTTACTGAACACTTGATGTATTCTGATAAAACCAGTATAAGTCTCTCAATTATATTAATGTATATAACATGAAGTTTTTCAATATTAAAATTTATTTTGTCTACCGAACTATATCAAATTTATAATTATTTATGAACTTGTTTGAATAACTTTTTCCTAAAATACTTATTTGAAAATTTCTACATTGCCTGACATAAATCATTTAATATTGAATCAATCTTGGCTGCACTTTTGTTCCCATAATCTCATTTAAACTGATATATCCTTCATTCATATATATATATATATATATATATATATATATATATACACATATATGTGTGTGTGTGTGTGTGTGTGTGTGTGTGTGTGTGTGTGTGTATGCTTGGCAAAGCTTTCAAAAGGTTCAATTTATTTTTGCCATTCCATTTCAAACTGACTTTGTTAAAAAGCCATTCTTTCCCCTTCATTTAATTTAGAGGGCACTTGTGCCCTCTTGGTCTCTGTTGTCATGAACATATCTGTGGAGTCATTTTTCCTGAGACACACATGATCATTCTAATCGGCTTACCAAGAACTATGAGTATAATTTGCTTATAAACTGGAAACTTATTTTAGGAAATATATGGAAACATGTATATGTTTGCTGTGTTATTTGTTTTAGCAGATCAGTAATTAAGTGGTCATACCCATGAACTTTATCTGGTCTTGAGAACATGCATAGTCAGCGTGAGCAATGGGTACTGCTCCTTTGGAATCCTTAGAGATGCCTCAGCTGAATATAGCTCTCAGCATCTTGGCCAAATAACTGGCTAGGGTATTCACAGGGCCCACGACTATCATGAAAAACAAACTTAAACAGGTTTTGCCTACCTTCCATCCCCTTAGTGTGACTTTTAAAATATTGTGTGAGAGGCCCTTCTTGTGGCAAACATACATGAATGTATTTTGTCAACATGAATTTGTTTATGCCTCTGGGCTATTGTCCTCTGGAGTTTTGAACTCATACATCCCTGACATGTTCCTCCCTCCACTCCTTGACACAGGATGTTGTACTGGACAAGTTACTGTAGCCCAGTTTTTGTCAATGTTTTAAATTGCTCTGTAAATATATATATATATATATATATATATATATATATATATGCCTTTTGATCAAATGAACTGCCAATTCCCAAATTCCCACCCCTCTAATTTCTCTCCTGTCCCTGCATGACCTTTTCTCTCCCAATGTCATATGTTTTATTTTTAATTTAGATTCAACTTGAGTGATGTCTGTATGTGCACAAATTTGAGACCATCTACTGGACCATGGGTAGCCTTTTAAGGCTTTCATCCCCAAAGAAAACTGACTCTTCTGACGCCAGTACCCATCAATTGCCAATAAATCTTTGGCTATGTATGAGACTGTTGAGTATCTTCCTCATTTGTGCTGAGAATTTTGATGGCTTAATATTCTGCAAGTTTTGTCCATGTAGTTATAGACCCTTTGAGTTTATATAGGCAAAAGTTCTGCTATGTTCAGAAAATATTATTTTACTGCAGACTTCCAGTATTACTGGATGTTCCAATATTTCTGCCCTCTCTTCTACAATGATCCCTTGGGGGAAGAGGTGTGAAATAGATGTCCAATTGAAAGCTGACACTCCCCTTGTTCCTGTTAGGGCTTGATAACCCAGTGTAGGGGAATGCCAGAATGGGGAAACAGGAGTGGGTAGGTAGTGAAGGGAACACCCTCATAGAAGTATTGGAAGGGGGGATAGGATAGGGAGTTTTCAGAGGGGAAACCAGGAAAGGGGAAACATTTGAAATGTAAATAGAGAAAATATCTAATAAAAATTTCAAACAAAGAAAAACAGAATGAAAGCTGATACTCCACTGTCTCTTTTACTCTTCCCTTTGGGTTTCTGTGTTAATCACAAAGGTAGTTTCTCTGGTAAAGATTGAAAGATGAACTAATCTATAGGCATAAAAATAGTGATTTTAGGGGAATTTTATTACTATGTCCATTTAGAAGACTAATAGTAGTAGATTCTTCAGGGACTACAATTTGGCCAGACATAGGATTATATTCAAATAAACAATACCTAACATTAATGGTGTCTTGTTAAATAGACTACCCTACAGTCTTTGGGCAATTATAATAAAATAAAATATATCTTACTCTAAGAGAAATATATATGCTTATATTTATCTAAACAGGCAATCTACTTTTGAGGTACATCTTCAGCTCTTATTCAAATTGTTACTTCAGGACATAGAATCACTAGGTTGCCTGGGCTGGTCATGAACCCATTCTAATGCATTGAAAGGTCTTGAACTTGTGTTCTTTCTGTCTAAGTTTTCCAAGTAGCTATAGTTACAGGCTTGTGGCAACAGGCTCCTTCTCATTTCTACTCATTCTCTTATTGGTCAAAAGAATATCTTACTTGTCCCTCTGGTCTGTGTTTCTTAGGGCTCCTAGGAAACTGAGAAAACAGGTCCTCTATGGGCCTAGTCCAGTCAGTGTGTAGACATGTAATCTGACCTTAATAGTCAGAGCTTTGTATGGGAGCTCTTTTATTATGGCAAGAAGCCATCCAGGGTTTTGACAACCACAGTGTGAGCCTATCTTAAGCCCTATCTTATT
Source organism: Mus musculus (assembly GCF_000001635.26). NCBI lineage: Eukaryota > Metazoa > Chordata > Mammalia > Rodentia > Muridae > Mus > Mus musculus. The sequence goes on along the minus strand of NC_000086.7, from coordinate 14,873,835 downwards.
GCAAGAAAAAAGCAAGTAGCCAAGATTCATGGAGGTAGGAGAGACTGAGTTGGTAGATGGAATGTAGTATAAGCTGACTACAGTATACAAGATATTGGATTGACTCTGTAACAGTGAACTAGACATAGAGAAATCGATAGAGATAATTCTTATGCTCAAGTCAAACTGGTAGCTGTCTAGATGTATGATTTAGGGAGTGCCTACTGACGCGTACAATTGATATGATTAATGGAAAATACCAGTATTTGAGCTTATCCTCTGTTCAAGGCTCTGAGAGATTCTGAGCAGATATAAACATATTATCACATGTGAGCCATCATATTGAGCCACTGGTCCTTATTGCTGTATTTGTAGAGTAAGGCTCTGTGGTAAACTTTGAAAAAACTAAGATTTGTCTGGGTAGAGGCAAGTAAAGTCTAATGCTAAAACTTCCCACTCTTGGCTAAACATGCTAAAGAATGATCTATCTTAAGCAGTGTTATTGTCAAATACATTAAGCTTAAGCTATTTCAAGTATGAATAGCTAATCAAGAAGTTCTGATTATTGGGTGATAGCTAAGGTTGTAAAGAAAAAGTAGAAAGAATTGTATGTGACCTGTTAAAACCACTTTTGCTTTGCTTTGATTCCCATTTCCAACAGTCAAATGACAAGATGCCACATGGAGCCCTGGCTTCAGGCCTTTCTTTACTTAAGATTCTCTGAAATTTGGTTGGTCAAGCATTCCATTGAGTGATAATCTCCCTTCTGTCACAACTACATATTCACCACCCTCAACAAACCCTGTCAAACAAACCCTATCCAGGAAACCCAAGATCCAAGCTTAGAAAAGAAAAACAGGTTAAGAAATTTGAAATTCCTGAGCAGAAAAAACTCTAAATGAGTGTCTCTATATTCAATCAAATATTCTGTTTCATAGTGCAATCTCAGCTCACACTTAAAAACACAGACAGAGACATAAGCACATATACAGACACACACACACACACACACACACACACACACACACACACACACACAAACACAGAGATACTCCAAACAATCTTCAAGAAAAGTAACACATTTTTATTGTTTATAGAGTTGCAGGATTTTTATGATCACATTGTGGCCAATTTGTCATTTGCTATCAGTTGTAAAACTCAAGGTTATGGTAAATGTGAATCTTCAGGCCTATGTCTATTACAGTTTCTAATATTTTCAAGATTCTTCTTTCTGTTTTGTTTACAGATTCAAGTCATATATTTTCTCTTAAGCACCTGCACTGATTTCCTATACCACTCATATTCTGCATTTAGAAGAGACCTCTTTGTGATACCAAATGTTCGATGTTACTAAAAGCATGCGATTAATAGTCATATCAAGTATGTCTTGGGGCTCATATTTAGTGTATCTATTAATAAAAACTGCATTTTCCTCTTTTATGGCTTGTGAAAAATAATTTATAGAAACACAAATGGTAATATTAAAGCTATCAACAATAAAAGTCAATACTTGAGACCAGCAGGTAATTGAAGAGTTGCATCTGTTGAAATTCAGATTTTGAGCTTTCTAAATGTACATACATTAGCTGAACACCAGAAGCAACAAGCTGTCAAATGATAGAGCATGAATTTTATGAAAATGAACTTTTTTAGAAAAGTGGGAAAATTGCCAAAGTGAGGCTAGTACATAAAATACGTACACCTCGCCTCTCCACTAAATTGTCTTTAGGTACATGCATAACACTTTGTATATGCTGCAAAATCCCTCTCCACTCCAAAAGCTTTCAATTTAGCCTTAAAGTGAAATATTTCAAAAAAGAAAGAGAATTTTTCTTGTGATTTCTGGAAGCTTATATACAAATAATATAAAGTATAAATTATACTTTTTTAAAGTTCAAATTATATTAAGATAGTTAATCATGACAGGATTACCATAGTAAAAAATCGCTATCTTACTGAAAGCAATCTACAGATTTAATGCAATCCCCATCAAAATTCCAACTCAATTCTTCACAAAGTTAGAAAGAACAATGTGCAAATTCATCTGGAATAACAAAAACCTAGGATAGCAAAAACTATTCTCAACAATTCTCAACAATAAAAGTACCTTTGCTGGAATGACCATCCCTGATATCAAGGTCTACTAGAGCAAGTGTGATAGAAACTGCATGGTACTGGTACAGTGACAGACAGGTAGATCAATGGAATAGAACAGAAGACCAGGAAATGAACCCACACACCTATGGTCACTTGATTTTTGACAAAGGGACTAAAACCATCCAGTGGGAAAAAGACAGCATTTTCAATAAATGGTGCTGGTTCAACTGGCAGTTATCATGTAGAAGAATATGAGTTAACCCATTCTTATCTCCTTGTACAAAGTTCAAATCTAAGTGGATCAAGGAGCTCCACATAAAACCAGAGACAATGAAACCTAGAGAGGAGAAGGTGTGGAAGAGCCTTCAAATATTGGGACAGCGGAAATTTTATTAAAGAGAACAACAATGGCTTGTGCTATAAGATCAAGAATTAACAAATGAGACCTCATAAAATTGCAAAGCTTCTGTAAGGCAAAGGATACTGTGAAAAAGCCAATAATGCAACCAACAGATTGGGAAAAGATCTTTATCCATCCTAAATCTGATAGAGGGCTAATATGATATATATCATATATATATATCATATATATATATATATATATATATATATATATATATATATATATTCAAGAAGTTGGACAACAGAAAAACTAGTAACCCTATTTTAAAATGGGGTACAGAGCTAAACAAAGAATTTTCAACTGAGGAATAGGGAATGGCTGAGAAGCACCAAAACAATGTTCAATATCCTTAGACATCAAGGAAATACAAATCAAAACAATCCTGAGATTGTACCTCACACCAGTCAGAATGGCTAAGATCAAAAACTCAAGTGACAGCAGATGCTTACTAGGATGTGGAGAAAGAGAAACACGTCTCCATTGCTGATAGGATTGCAAACTGGTACAACCACTCTGGAAATCAGTTTGGCAGTTCCTCAGAAATGTGAATATTGTACTACCATAAGATCCAGCAATACCACTCCTGGGTATATACACAGAAGATACTCCAACATATAACAAGGACACATGCTCTACTATGTTCATAGTGGCCTTATTTATAAAAGCCAGAAGCTGGAAAGAACCAAGATATCTCTCAAGAAAGGAATGGATACAGAAAATGTGGTACATTTACACAATGGAGTACGACTCGTCTATTAAAAACAATAAATTTATGAAATTCTTAGGCAAATGGATGTATCTGGAGGATACAATGAGAAGACCAAACATAAGGATAATAGGTATAGAAAAGAGGGAAGATTTCCAAATTAAAGGACCAGTAAATATCTTCAACAAAATCATAGAAGAAAACTTCCACAACCTAAAGAAAGAGATGCCAGTGAATATACACGAAGCCTACAGAACTCGAAACAAATTGGAACAGAAAAGAAATTCCTCCTGTCAAATGATAATCAAAACACTAAATGCACAAAATAAAAGAAAGACTATTAAAAGCAGTAATGGAAGAAGGTCAAGTACCATATAAATGCAGACCTATCAGAATTACACCAGACATCTCACCGTAGACTATGAAATCAGAAGATCCTGGGCAGATCTCATACAGATCCTAAGAGAACACAAATGCCAGCCCAGGCTACTATACACAGCAAAAATCTCAGTTACCATAGATGGAGAAACCAAGGTAATCCATTACAAAATCAAGGTAACACAACATCTTTCTACAAATCCAGACCTTCACAGGATAATAAAGGGAAAACTTCAACACAAACAGGGAAACTTAGTTCAAGAAAAAGCATGAAAGTAGTCTTTCAACAAACCTAAAGAAGACAGCCACATGAACAGAATTCCAATTCTAACAACAAAAATAACAGGAAGCAACAATGACTTTTCCTTAATATCTCTTAATATCAATGGATTCAAATCCCCAGTAAAAAGACATAGACTAACAAACTGGTTACATAAACAGAACCCAAGTTTTTGCTACATACAGGAAACATAACTCAGGGACAAAGACAGATATTACCTTAGAGTAAAAGGCTGGAAAACAATTTTCCAAGCAAATGTTCCCAAGAAAAAAGCTGGAGTAGACATTCGAATATCAAATAAAATTGACTTTCAACCTAAAGTTCTTAAAAAAGATAAGAAGACAAACTTCTTACTCATCAAAGGTTAAATTTACCAATATGAACTCTAAATTCTGAACATCTATGCTCTAAATGCAAGGGCATCCACATTCATTAAAAAAAAAAAAAAAAAAAAAAAACTTTGCTTAAACTCACACAGTAATAGTGGGAGACTTCAACACCCTACTCTCATCAATGGACAGACCCTGGAAACAGAAACTAAACAGAGACATAGTGAAACTAACAACAGTTATGAAACAAATGGATTTAACTGATATTTATAGAACATTTCATCTTAAAACAAAAGGATATACCTTCTTCTCAAGACCACATGGTATCTTCTCCAAAATTGAGCATATAATAGGTCACCAAACTGGCCTCAGCAGATACAAAAATACTGAAATATCCCTTGCACCCTATAAGATCACCACGGACTAAGGCTGATCTTCAATAACAACGTAAGTAATAAAAAACCCATACACATGTGGAAGCTGAACAATGATCTATTCCATGATAACTTGGTAAAGGAAGAAATAAAGAAAGAAATTAAAGACTTTTTAGAGTTTAATGAAAATAAAGTCACATCATGCCCACACTTATGAGACACAATGAAAGCAGTCCTAAGAGGAAAACTCATAGCTCTGAGTCCTTCCAAAAAGAAGCTAAAGCAAGCATACACTAGAAGCTTGACAGAACACCTGAAAACTCTAGAACAAAAGGAAGCAAATTCACCAAAGAGTTGTAGACCTCAGAAAATAATCATACTCAGGGGTGAAATCAACCAAGTGGAAACAAAAAGAACAATTCAAAGAATCAACCAAACCAGGGGCTGGTTCTTTGAGAAAATCAAAAAGACAGATAAACCCCTAGCCAGACTAACTAGAGGGCACAGAAACAGTATCCTAATTAACAAAATCAAAAATGAAAAGTGGAATATAGCAATAGAATCTGAAGAAATCCAAAAAAAACATCAAATTTCTACTACAAAAGTCTATACTCAGCAAAACTGGAAAACCTGGATTAAATGGACAATTTTCTAGACAGATACCAGGTACCAGGATCAGATTAATGACCTAAACAGTCCCATATTCCCTAAAGAAATAGAAGCGGTGATTAATAGTCTCCCAACGGAAAAAAAAAAAAAAAAAAAAAAAAAAAGCCCAGGACCAGAAGAGTTTAGTGAAGAGTTGTATCACACCTTCAAAGATTCAAAGATGACCTAATTCCAATACTCCTCAAACTATTCCACAAAATAGAAACAGAAGGAACTCTACCCAATTCATTCCATGAAGCCACAATTACTCTGATACTTAAACCACACAAAGACCCAACAAAGAAAGAGAACTTCAGACCAATTTCCCTTATGAATATTAATGCAAAAATACTCAATAAAATTCTCACAAACTGAATCCAAAATATATCAAAATGATAATTCATCATGATCAATTAGGTTTCATCCCAGGGATGCAAGGATGGTTCAATATATGGAAATCCATCAACATAATTCACTATATAAACAAACTCAAAGAAAGAAACACATGATCATCTCATCAGATGCTGAGAAAGCATTTGAAAAAGTCCAATACCACTTTATGATAAAAGTGTTGGAAAGATCGGGAATTCAAGGGCCATAATAAAAGCAATATACAGCAAACCAGTAGCCAACATCTAACTAAATGGTGAGAAACCAGAAGCAATCCCACTAAAATCAGGGACTAGACAAGGCTGCGCACTCTCTCCCTATCTATTCAAGATAGTATTTTTAGCTAAGCAATTAGACAACAAAAGAGATCACATGAATACAAATTGGAAAGGAAGAAGTCAAAATATCACTATTTGCAGATGATATGATAGTATATATAAGTTACACTAAAAATTCCTCCAGAGAACACCTAAAACTGATAAACAACTTCAGTGATGTAGCTGGATATAAAATTAACTCAAACAAATCAATGGCCTTTCTCTACACAAAGGAAAAACAGGCTGAGAAAGAAATTAGTGAAACAACACCATTCAAAATAGTCACAAATAATATAAAATTCCTTGGTGTGAATATAACTAATGAAGTGAAAGATCTGTATGATAAGAACTTCAAGTCTCTGAAGAAAGAAATTAAAGAAGATCTCAGAAGATAGACATATCTCCCATGCTCATGGATTGGCAGGATTACTACAGTAAAAATGGCTATCTTGCCAAAAACAATATACAGAGTCAATGCAATCCCCATCAAAATTCCAACTCAATTCTTCACAGAGTTAGAAAGGACAATTTGCAATTTCATCTGGAATAACAAAAATCCTAGGATAGCAAAGACTATCCTCAACAATAAAAGAACTCCAATCACCATCCCTGACCTAAATCTGTACTACAGAGTACGTGTGAAGAAAATGGCATGGTATTTTTACAGTGAAAGACAGGTAGATGAATAAACAGAACAGAATTGAAGACCCAGAAATGAACCCACGCACCTATAGTCACTTGATCTTTGACAAAGGAGCTAAAACCATCCAGTGGAAAGAAGACAGCATCTTCAACCAATGGTCATGTCTCAATTAGCAGTTAGCCTGTAGAAGAATGCAAATTGATCCATACTTATCTCCTTGTACAAAGCTCAAATCTAATTAGATCAAAGAACTCCACCTAAAACCAGAATCATTGAAACTTATAGAGAAGAAAGTGGGGTAGAGCCTAGAGCACAGGGCAAAGATTCATGAATAGAACATTAATGGCTTGTGCTGTAAGATCAAGAATGAACAAATGGGACTTCATAAAATTGCAAAGCTTCTGTAAGGCAAAGGACACTGTCAATAAGACCAAATGGCGACTAACAAATTAGAAAAAGATCTTTACCAATCCTAAACCTGTTAAGGGGCTAATATCCAATATACATAAATAAATCAAGAAGTTGGAATATAGAAAACCTAATAACCCTTTTAAAAATGGGATACAGAGCTAAATAAAGAATTCTCGACAGAAATACCGAATGGCTGAGAAGCACCTGAAAAATGAACATCCTTAATCATCAGGGAAATGCAAATCAAAACAACCCTGAGATTTTCCACCTCACACCAGTCAGAATGGCTAAGATCAAAAATTCAGATGACAGCAGATGCTGGTGAGGATGTGAAGAGGAACACTCCTCCATTGCTGGTGGGATTGTAAGCTGGTAGAACCATTCTGTAAAACAGTTTGGTGGTTCCTCAGATAATTGGACATAGTTCTACTGGAAGATCCAGAAATACCATTCCTGGGCATATACCCAGAACATCAGAACATGGTCCAACATGTAATAAGGATACATGCTCTACTACGTTCATATCAGCCTTATTTATAAAATCCAGAAGCTGGAAAGAACCCAGATGTCTCTCAACATAGGAATGGATACAGAAAATGTGGTACATTTACACAATGGAGTACTACTCAGCTATTAAAAACAATGAATTTATGAAATTCTTAGGAAAATGGATGGATCTGGAGGATATCATCCTTAGTGAGGTAACCCAATCAGAAAAGAACACACATGATATGCACTCACTGATAAGTGGATATTAGCCCAGAAGCTCAGAATCCTCTTAGAAGGGGGAACAAAATACCCATGGGAGAGTTACAGAGACAAAGTTCAGAGCAGAGACTGAAGGAACAATCATCCAGTGACTGCCCCACTTGGGGACCCATCCCATAAACAACCACCAAACCCAGACACTATGGCAGATGCCAATAAGAGTCTGCTGATTGGAGCTTGGTATAGCTGTCTCCTGAAGGCCTCTGCCTGTGCCTGGCAAATACAGAAGTGAATCCACAAAATCATCCATTGGACTTACCACAAGGTTCCCAATGAAGGAGCTAGAGAAAGTACCCAAGAAGGTGAAGGGGTCTGAAGCCCCATAGGAGGAACATCAATATGAACTAGCCAGTACCTCCAGTGCTCCATAGAATAAAACCACAAATCAAAGAAAACACATGGTGCAATTTGTAGTTATAGCTGTATATGTAGCAGAGGATGGCCTAGTCTGTCATCACTGGAAGGAGAGGCTGCCTTCAGATCAAAACATAGCATTCTCAGTTCAGTCTCCAGTACCATGTTTGCCTCCAAGCTATTGCACTTTCTGCCAAGATGATAATGGATTAACCTTTTGAAACTGTAAGCCAGTCCCAGTTAAATGTTACCCTTTACAACAGTCATGACCTTAGTCATGGTGTCTCTTCATAGTGATAGAAATTCTAAATAGGACAAGTGTTATGTTTAGTTTTAAAGAAATGAATTGAAGTGAGTTTATTCAAAGTGATGTGAGGTTTGGGATTAATTTTAAAATTCAGACCAAATCAAACATATATTTGCCTACACTTTTCCAGCCAATGGGTACAAATGAAGAGGAAAGCTAGATGTTATTTTCATTTTTATAAATCTTGTTTTACAGACATTGCTCTCCACAACTGATCTTTCTAACTTACTTTTACTTATTTTATTTCTTTTAATATCAACAATGTTTGTTTGCAATAAAGTATACATTTCTGTATGCAGATTCTTGACTGCAATAGCTTTTGTGTGTTAATTTAGAAAGATGTGGAAAATACTTTGGCTTCCCTAAGTTGCACAGTACTACCTGCTTGGGGGAAACAATGATTCTTGCATAAGGTACACCATTCCTGTAAAACACACAGAAACCCCCTGCAGTTGCTGTATAGTGAAAGCTTCTCACTAGCAATTATATTATATCTAAATGGCCTTTAGAAGTGCCAGGCCTGTATCTTTATAAGTCATCTACAGGTTGAATCTACCTTACCTGAGATGTTTGAGACTACAAGTGCATTTTTGTGTTTTCTTCTGATATTATATCCAAGTCTAAAGAGAAAACATCCTTGTTTATTTATTTAGTTTTCACATACATTTTTATAAACAGATTAATGATAATTTCATGCAATATTTTTAGAATGCCTGTTTGATTACAACCTATTACATGAGGACATGTGTGTAATTTTCCACTTGTTGCATCATGTAGCTACTGAAAATTTTTCAACTTTTACATTTTAGATTCCAGAGTTTGGGATTAGGGATGTTCAATCTTAATTTATGATAGTTTGCCAAATCTCAATACATATAAATAAAATGAAGAATGGTTAAGAAAAATGAAAACTTTCAGTACTGATAAAAAATGACAGATAATCTGGAAATGCCTATGAAATTTCTTTATGCAAAATACCCTCTGGCATAGTAATATTGCTTTGAAGAATATAAATGGATGCTGTGTTAGCATGCTTCCTGAAACATTTTTTTTAAAGGCAAGAAAACCCAGGAAAGAAATTGCATGTCCATCAGTAAAATAATGAATGAATAAATTACACTATATCTAAAAGATACTATTCTGCAACTATTTTGAAAAGATTGAGGTAGATATATTTTGATTTGGGAGTACCCATGATTTACATATCATTTAGTAAATCATCAGATGGCAAAAGAAAGTATACATAATAGTATATTTTGTAAAAAAAAAAAAACAGAATCAATTTGTAATTCAAATATTTTAATGAAAGAAAAACTTAACAGGAAACAGGAGACCCTCTTGAGAAGTGTGTGCCCACTCTAGATGTAGCCTTCTGTCCTTCACTTACATGTCTTTCTCCCCCTCTTAATATTCACCCTTAAAGCTGTATTAAATATCCTTTCATCAGAAACAAAATTGCTTCAAAAACATGAAAGCAGAAGGAAGCAGAAAACTCAGTGGAGTGCTACATTAAAGGGTATGAAATAGGTAATACATAATTATGGAAACCAACACTATTAAGCAGGTTTTTGGTGCCTATAATATGCTTACCATGGAGGTCAGCTTCAGGAGGAACAGCAAAGTGAAATAAACTATCTTTGTTCTTCAAAAATCCTGCCTGCCTACGAAATGCACATAATACCTAAAAGACAATGCTTTGTTCATGGCTGGAACACATATGTGTCTCTCTAATTAGAAAGAAAATAAATACAGATTCAGTCATCTGGAGTAGATTCTATAGTTAAAACTGAAACTGCCATCTTCCATTTCACTTCCCAGTCATTACCACATCACTGTATGCCAGTCTAACTTTTAATTGCGAAGAGGAGCATCTCTGGGTTGAGTGTTTTCATGGTGATGGAGCCAATACTGGAGGTTAACCCCGGGCCCTAGCAAGTCAGAAATACTTGAAAGTTATTGCCGTCCTCAGTCAAGGACCCAGGTCAATTGGTAAAAATCTCCAGTTTCCTTGTTCCTTTTATAGATTAAATATAAGGTGAACAGTCTACATTGTCTTCTTGAGTTTTCCAGTAGGATTATATTTCAATTTCTATAATGACAGCCAGCTTGATAGCATCTGTTGCACTGTCCTTGATCATCTTTCCTTCCCTTCCCTACCCCTTCTGATTCATTCTAGAAATCCTTGCAGACAAACTCTAATCTACAAAACGCAAGTGAAGGCAGTGGGGGCTGACAGACTTGTTTTCTACCTTTGGACTTCATAGCATTTATATTTACCTTTATTCATTTATTCCACAAATATGTACGAAACACCCTATGGATCAATGCCTAGACAGAAAATTAAACCATTGTAGGTATTATAAAAGAATTATTATACAAAAATAATTGTAATAATTTTATATTATTGATATGAGGAGCTGGCACAAATTTAGTAATAACACAAATTGGTCTTACATCTCTGGAAGTCAAAAGTCCATAGTTAGAATCCCTAGGCTAAAGTCAAGGTATACAACAGACTGCCTTGTTTCTTCTGGAGGCTGGATGTGGACATTATCATTTTGTTCAGTAAATTTTGCATGTCAGCTATTATATTCTTTACTTTCAGAACTACAGAATTACCATTTGATTTCCTTAAATTATTTACTTTTTGTTTGTTTATTTGGGGGATATGTGCACACATACACACATGGCTACCCATGTTGTACAGTATAAGTGCAGAGATCAGAGGATAATTTTTAGAAGTCAGTTCTTGCCTTTGAGTTTGGTCAGGCAATTTTTCTTGCTGTCTGTCTGCTAGGCTAGCTGGCCTTTGAGATTCTGAGGGAACTTCTTGTTTCTGCCACTCATATTGACATAAGTAGTAGATGAATTATAGACACATACTACTAGATCAAGATTTTGCATGGGGGCCATCTTGTATCCCAGGTCCCTCGGAGACCAGTCTGCACAGGAGAGCATACAGGCTGCAGAGGGAACATAGCTTCTTAGACAGGGTCCCTTTGGGGCCTTCACTTCAGCCAGGAGGCAGAGCTGAGCTCCAGACCTCTGTGCAACTTCTCTGCAAGAGGAGATGTTGCCTGCAGAGACTGCTCTGACCACTGAAACTCAGGAGAGAGTTAGCCCCCCAGGAATGCTGACAGAGGCTAAGAGAATCACAGGAGGAACAAGCTCCAGGCAGAGACAGCTATAACAACTAACACTAGAGATTACCAGAGGGCAAAACAAAAAATGTAAGAATCTTACTAACAGAAACCAAGAAAACTCAGTATCATCGGAACCCAGCACTCCCAAAACAGTGAATTCTGGATACCACAACACACCCGAAAAGCAAGATTCAGATTTAAAATCATATCTCATGATGCTGGTAGAGAATTTTAAGAAGGGCATTAAAAACTCACTTAAAGAAATACAGAAGGACACTGCTGAAGAGGGAGATGTTCTTAAAGAGGAAGCACAAAAACCCCTTAAAGAAATACAGGAAATTTGTGCATTTCATCCAGGTTTTCCAGTTTTGTTGACTTAGCCTTTTGTAGAAGGATCTGATGGTGTTTTGGATTTCTTCAGGATCTGTAGTTATGTCTACCTTTTCATTTCTGATTTTGTTAATTAGGATTTTGTCCCTGTGCCCTCTAGTGAGTCTGGCTAAGGGTTTATCTATCTTGTTGATTTTCTCAAAGAACCAGCTCCTCATTTGGTTGATTCTTTGAATAGTTCTTCTTGTTTCCACTTGGTTGATTTCACCTCTGAGTTTGATTATTTCCTGCTGTCTACTCCTCTTGGGTGAATTTGCTTCCTTTTGTTTTAGATCTTTTAGGTGTGTTGTCAAGCTGCTAGTGTGTGCTCTCTCTAGTTTCTTTTTGGAGGCACTCAGAGCTATGAGTTTCCCTCTTAGAAATGCTTTCATTGTGTCCCATAAGTTTGGGTATGTTGTGACTTCATTTTCATTAAACTCTAAAAAGTCTTTCATTTCTTTCTTTATTCCTTCCTTGACCAAGGTATCATTGAGAAGAGTGTTGTTCAGTTTCCATGTGAATGTTGGCTTTCTATTATTTATGCTGTTATTGAAGATCAGCCTTAGTCCATGGTGGTCTGATTAGGATGCATGGGACAATTTCAACATTTTTGTATATGTTGAGGCCTGTTTTGTGACCAAATTATATGGTCAATTTTGGAGAAGGTACCATGAGGTGCTGAGAAGAAGTTATATCCTTTTGTTTTAGGATAAAATGTTCTGTAGATATCTGTTAAATCCATTTGTTTCATAACTTCTGTTAGTTTCACTGTATCCTTGTTTAGTTTCTGTTTCCATGATCTGTTGATTGATGAAACTAGTGTGTTGAAGTCTCCCTCTATTATTGTGTGAGGTGCAATGTGTGCTTTGAGCTTTATTAAAGTTTCTTTAATGAATGTGGCTGCCCTTGCAATTGGAGCATAGATATTCAGAATTGAGAGTTCCTCTTAGAGGAGTTTACCTTTGATGAGTATGAAGTGTCCCTCCTTGTCTTTTTTGATAACTTTAGGTTGGAAGTCAATTTTATTAGATATTAGAATGGCTACTAGCCATCAACCAAGTGGGGACAAAAAGAAATCGACAAGAAAGATAAACCCTTAGCCAGAGTAACTAGAGGGCAAAGGGACAGTAGTCTAATCAACTAAATCAGAAATGCAAAGGAAGACATAACAACAGAACATGAGGAAACCCAAAACATCATCAGACCCTACTAAAAAAGGCTATATTCAACAAAACTAGAAAACCTGTATGAAATGTACAAATTTCTATACAGATACCAGATAACAAAATTAAATCAGGATCAGATTAATGACCTAAACAGTCGCATATCTCCTAAAGAAATAGAAGTAGTCATTAATAGTCTACACACACACACACACACACACACACACACACACACACACACACAAACAAACACCTGGACCAGAAGGGTTTCGTGCAGAATTCTTATCTGACCTTCCAAGAAGACCTGATTCCAATTTTCCTCTAACTATTCTACAAAATAGAAACAGAAGGTACTCTACCCAATCCGTTGCATGAAGCCACAATTACTCTGATACGTAAACCACTTAAAGACCTAACAAAAAAAGAGAACTTTAGATCAATTTCCCTTATGGATATTCATGCAAAAATACTCAATAAAATTCTTGCTAACTTAATCCAAGAACACATCAAAACAATCATCCATCATGACCAAGTAGCCTTCATCCCAGGGTTGCAGGGCTGATTTAGTATATGGAAATCCATCAAGGTAATCCACTATAGAAACAAACTTGAAGACAAAAATCACATGATCATCTCCTTAGCTGCCAAGAAAGCATGCTAGAGGAATTAGACAACACAAGGAGATCAAAGGGATACAAACTGGAAAGGAAGAAGTCAAAATATAAATATTTGCAGATGATATGATAGCATATATAAGTTATGCAAAAAAAATGCACCAGAGAACACCTAAACCTGATAAACAGCTTCACTGAAGTAGCTTGATATATTATTAACTGAAACAAATCAGTGTCCTTTCTCTACTGAAAGGATAAACAGGCTGAGAAAGAAATTAGGGAAAAAAGACCCTTCACAATAGTCACAAATAATATAAAATACCTTGGTGTGATTCTAACTAAGGAAGTGAAAGATCTGTATGAAAAGAACTTCAAGTCTCTGAAGAAAGAAATCAATGAAGATCTCAGAAGATGGAAAGTTCTTCCATGCTCATTAACTGGCAGGATTAATATAGTAAAAATGACTCTCTTGCCGAAAGCAATCTACAGATTCAATGAAATCCCAATCAAAATACCAACTCAATTCTTCACTGAGTTAGAAAGGGCAATTTTCAAATTCATCTGGATTAACAAATAACCTAGGATAGCAAAAACTATTCTAAACAATAAAAGATCCTTTGGTGGAATCACCATGCCTGACCTCAAGCTGTACTACAGAGAGATTGTGATAATAACTATATGGTACTTGTACATCAACACACAGGTAGATCAATGGAATAGAATTGAAGACCCAGAAATGAACTTACACACCTATGGTCACTTGATCTTTGACAAGGAACTAAAACCACCCAGCAGGAAAAAATTCAGCATCTTCAAAAAATGGTGCTGGCACAACTGGTGGTTATCATGTAGAAGAATGCAAATTGATCCATTCTTATCTCCTTGTACAAAGCCCAATTCTTAGTGGATAAAGGAACTCCACATAAAACCAGAGACACTGAAATTTATAGAGGAGAAAGTGGGGAACAGCCTCAGTGATATGGACTCGGGAAAAAATCCTGATCAGAACAACAATGGCTTGTGCTGTAAGATAGAGAATCTACAAATGGACCTCATAAAACTGTAAAGCTTCTGTAAGGCAAAAGACAACATCAATGAGACAAAAAGGCCACCAACAAATTGGGAAAGGATCTTTACCTATCCTAAATCAGATAGGGGACTAATATCCAATACATATATAAAGAACCCAAGAAGATGGATTCTAGAAAGTCAAATAACCCTATTTAAAAAATTGAGTACAGAGCTTAACAAAGAATTTTCAACTGAGGAATACTGAATGACTGAGAAGCACCTGAAAAAATGTTCAACATCCTTAATCATCAGGGAAATGCAAATCAAAACAACCCTGAGATTTCACCCCACATGAGTCAGAATGGCTGAGATCAAAAATTCAGGTGTCAGCAAATGCTGGTTAGGATGTGGAGAAAGAGGAATACTCCTCCATTTTTGGTGGGATTGTAAGCTGGTACAACCACTCAGGAAATCAGTCTGGTGGTTCCTCAGAAAATTGGACATAGTACTACAGGAAGATCCAGCAATACCTCTCCTGGGCATATACCCACAAGATGTCCCAACTGGTAAGAAGGACACATGTTCCACTATGTTCATAGCAGCCTTATTTATAACAGCCAGAAGCTGGAAAGAACCCAGATGTCCCTCAACAGAGGAATGGATACAGAAAATGTGGCATATTTACACAATGGAGTATTCTCAACTATTAAAAACAATGAATTTATGAAATTCTTAGGCAAATGGATGTATCTGGACGATACCATCCTGAGTGAGGTAACACAATCACAAAAGAACAAACATAATATGCACTCACTGATAAGTGGATATTAGCCCAGAAACTGAGACTACCCAAGATACAATTTGCAAAATACATGAAACTCAAAATGAAGGAAGACCAAAATGTGGATACTTTGTTCCTTCTTAGAATGGGGAACAAAATACCCATGGAAGGAGTTACAGAGACAAATTTTAGAGCCTAGCCTGAAGAAACCACCATCAGACACTGCCCTTCCTGGGGATCTATCCCATATACAACCACCAAACCCAGACACTATTGCATATGCCAGCAAGTTTTTGCTGACAGGACTCTGATATAGCAATCTCTTGTGAGGCTATGACCATGCCTGGCAAATACAGAAGTGGATTCTCACAGTCATCTATTAGCTGGAACACAGGGCCCTTAATGAAGGAGCTAGAGAAAATACCCATGGTTCTCAAGGGCTCTACAACCCTATAGGAGGAAGAACAATATGAACTAACCAGTACCCACCCCCAGAGCTGTGTCTCTAGTTGCATATGTAGCAGAGGATGGCCTAGTCGGCCATCAGTGGGAGGAGAGGCCCTTGGTCTTGCAAAGATCATATGCCCCAGTCCAGGGTAATGTCAGGGCCAGGACTCAGAAGTGGGTTGATTGGGGAGTAGGGAGGGTATAGGGGATTTTCGGGATAGCATTTGAAGTGTAAAAGAAGAAAATATCTAATAAAAAATTAAAAGATTTTGCATGGGTTCCCAGGATCAAACTCAGGTCCTCAGGCTTGTATAGCAAGAGCGTTTACACTTATATGCATCTTTGGACCCACTGGTTCAATTTTTGAATGTCTCTTTTTATTCGAAGCCTGTATTTTTCCATATATAATTGACTTTGTTTCCTCTAATTCCTTGTTTATAATTTTTAACTCCTCTAGCACATTTAAGGCAATTGCCTTAAATCCATTTATTGCATTTAAAATAAGATCAGTTCCTTTACATTTCTATCACTCCTGTTGAATGGGATACAATTTGCTATTTCATTGTATACCATGAACATGAAATTTTTTTGTGACATCTGGAAAATTTCATATTGTAATAAGGTGTTATCTCTGTGGTTTAGATTCTGCCTTTACACAGGTTTTGCTATTGTTTGACATTTGATAATTGTTTGTTGTGGATAATATTTCTCTATTATGACTTTAATAAAGGACATTTACAAAAACTTTAATCTTTCTTGTGTGTAGTCATTGAAGTTTTAGTGTTATCTCAGAGGTCAACCAGTGGCTTAGCAGAGATTTCTTTAAATACTCAGAACCAAACTGGATCAAAGAAAAACAACCAAAACCTGACCGTCTTAGTCTTTCAATATTGACTATAATAACAACATTCATTCCACTCTAATCCAGGCTACCTATAAGTGACTCTGCTTTTGCTTGCTGCTTGTGCAGAATCAAAGGATCGGCTAGGTATGAGCTTGATCCTTCAAGGATTTTTGTAAATGCACAGAAGCCCTGGGCTCACATGTTGTACTGAGGATCCCTAGTATATGTGGAAGCATTGCAGAACCCTTATTCTTCCAAGAAGCATCCTCCTTATTCTCCTTTCCAGACCTTTCTGCTGTCTGCTGTTTGCATCATGTATATGTTCCCTCACCTCAGGCAAATAGCTACATGTTTTGGGTACATTCCATCTAGATATTTTTTTCTGTTTTTTTTAACACAGGGTTTCTCTGTGTAGCCCTGGCTGTCCTGGAGCTCACTCTGTAGACCAGGCTAGCTTCAAACTCAGAAATCCACCTGCCTCTGTCTCACAAGTGCTGGCATTAAAGGTGTGCACCACCACTGCCCGGCTCCCAATTAGAAATTTGATCTTGCACAGTGTAATAAACATTAAATTGGTAAAATTTTCAAATTGTTCACGTTTTTATTTATGTTTGTGTATATATTCACCTATATGTGGCTTATGGAGGCCAGAAAAGTGTATCAAATCTCTTGGAGCTGGACCTACAAGTGACTGTGAGCTTCCAGGTTCACAGTGTTAGGAACCAAACTCCAGTCTCCTCCAATGTTAGAAAATGTTCTTAACCGCTGACCCTACCCCATATATTTGTAAAGTGTCCTGTGCTGTTTATGCTTATTGAAAGTCAACTCTGGGAACAAGATGAGAACCCCATTCTTTATCTTTGACTCAAACACATTTACTTCAAAGTCTTTCCATATATTTTCTAGAGATAGGAAGACCCTATAAATCTGTGGCAAGGAGAAATAGGCATTACAATCAACTAAGGGTCCTATTTGAAATTAATGGAACTTTTAAGAACTGGTGGCTAGTGGAAGGAAGCAAGGTCACTGGGGATGGATGCAAAGCCTTAAATTCATTGGCCTCTGCGATACATTCAACATCTAAAGTCTATTGCTAGCCACTGTAATGGACAGAGTGGCAGTATATTCTGTAGTCAATTTAAAATTTTTATAATGTCAATTGCTTTTGAACAGTGGAATACATGGTAAAAATCACAAATTTTATAAGCATGAGAGAGAAAAAGCCACACTTTTCCTCTAACATATGGTATTTGATGGCAAGTAATGCTATGTAAAATTATGGAAGAGTGAATGGTGTGTGATATAAGCCTGTGAATAGTGATATTGGCAATAGAATTCTATGGATAAATATGAATATAAATTCAGATTGCATATATATCTCATTAAGGACAAGTAGCTTCTCTGTGTCTGGTGGAAGAGGTTGACATTCATCTGTTCTCCTACACCTGTATTCCCAGTGAATAATGGTATATCATTATTTCTAGTACTGCTAGGCAGATATCCAATAGTGATCCTAATAGGAAGAGCTATTTTATATGACAAAGTCGAACTTTATTTTACCTACTTAGGGGGAAGGGTTTATTATGGATTACAACTCAAGGATATTCATCATTGATTTGGACCTATCATGACAAGGAAGTCATGGTGGTAGGAGCTTGAGAATTCAGATAATCACTTTGCATCCACAATCAAAAAGTAGCAACTGACAAAACCTTGCATTGAATTTCTCCTTTTCATTCACCCCAGGGTCCTAGCCCATGGAATGATACCACGCCCATTTAAATTAGATCTCTCCCCAGTTTGCCTAATCTAGGTAAACCCTTTTAAGTATACCCAGAGGTTTGTTTCTTCAGGGATTCTGGATCTTGTCAAATTGATGATGATCATAACCATTAAACCATGCCTAACCACCATCACTTATTACCTACTTTGCAAACGGAATGATCTTACTCAAGGGAGCTTGGAAAAGAAGGCAAGTGACATCCATAGGATGGCTACTTGAAATACCAGCTTTCCCTCAGAGAGTGAAAAATGGATTGGATTTGTATGGGCAGATGGAAAAGAAGAGGTGTTAGTTTAAGCAAAAGAAAATTAGAGATAATCATAGAGTTTGGCAAAGCATGGGAATCACATCCTGACCAGGGTGTTTCTCCTATGGGAAACATTGATCACAAAGGAAAAGTTAGAAGGGAAGGGTGTGATGAAATTCTATTAATAGCAACATTATCAATACTGACTAGCTCTAAAATATTTACCCAAGGCTTTGCTGTCTATTATGTTAAGTGATTCATGTGGATTGTTTAATTTAATCGTCTATAAAACTCTGTGAATTGATATGCACTCACTGATAAGTGGATATTAGCCCAGAAACCTAGAACACCAAAGATACAATTTGCAAAACATAAAAAAATCAAGAAGAAGGAAGACCAATGTATGGATACTTCATTCCTCCCTAGAATAGGGAACAAAATACCCATGGAAGGAGTTAGATAAGGCAAAGTTTGGAGCTAAGAAGAAAGGATGGACCATCCAGAGACTGCCCCATTTGGGGGTCCATCCCATAATCGGCCACCAAACCCAGACACTATTGCATATGCCAGCAAGATTTTGCTGAAAGGACCCTGATATAGCTGTCTCTTGTCGGGCTATGCAAGTGGCTGGCAAATAAGAAGTGGATTCTCCAAACATATGGGACACAATGAAATCATTTCTAAGAGGAAAACTCATATCTCTGAGTGCCTCCAAAAAGAAACTAGAAAGAGCACACACTAGCAGCTTAGCAACACACCTAAAAGCTCTAGAACAAAAGGAAGCAAATTCACCCAAGAGGAGTAGACAGCAGGAAATAATCAAACTCAGGGGTGAAATCAACCAAGTGGAAACAAGAAGAACTATTCAAAGAATCAACCAAATGAGGAGCTGGTTCTTTGAGAAAATCAACAAGATAGATAAACCCTTAGCCAGACTCACTAGAGGGCACAGGGACAGCATCCTAATTAACGAAATCAGAAATGAAAAGGGAGACATAACAACAGATCCTAAAGAAATACAAAACACAACCAGATCCTTCTATAAAAGGCTATACTCAACAAAACAGGAAAACCTAGATAAAATGGACAAATGTCTAGACAGATACCAGTTACCAAAGTTAAATCGGGATTAGATTAATGACCTAAACAGTCCTATATCCCATAAAGAAATAGAAGCAGTCATCAATAGTCTCCCAACCAAAAAAAAAAAAAAAAAAAAAAAAAAAAAAGCCCAGGACCAGATGGGTTTAGTGCAGAGTTCTATCAGACATTCAAAGAAGATTTAATTCCAGTTCTTCTCAAACTATTCCACAAAATAGAAACAGAAGGTACTCTACCCAATTCATTCTATGAAGCCACAATTACTCTGATACCTAAACCAGAGAAACACCCAACAAAGATAGAGAACTTCAGACCAATTTCCCTTATGAATATTGATGCAAAAATATTCAATAAAATTCTCACTAACTGAATCCAAGAAGACATCAAAACAATCATCCATTCTGACCAAGTAGGTTTCATTCCAGGGATTCAGGGATAGTTTAAAATACAGAAATCCATCAACATAATCCACTATATAAACAAACTCAAAGACAAAACCCACATGATCATCTTGTTAGATGCTGAGAAAGCATTTAACAAAATCCAACAGCCATTCATGATAAAAGTCTTGGAAAGATCAGGAATTCAAGGCCCATACCTAACTATGATAAAAGTAATCTACAGCAAACCAGTAGCCAACATCAAATTAATAGGTGAGAAGCTAGAAGCAATCCCATTAAAATCAGGGCTTAGACAAAGGCTGCCCACTTTCTCCCTACCTATTCAATCTAGTACTTGAAGTCCTAGCCAGAGCAATTCGACAACAAAAGGAGATCAAGGAGATACAAATTGGAAAGGAAGAAGTCAAAATATTACTATTTGCAGATGATATGATAGTATATATAAATGACACTAAAAATTCTACCATAGAACTCCTAAATCTGATAAACAGCTTCAGTGAAGTAGATGGATATAAAATTAACTCAAACAAGTCAATGGCCTTTCTCTACGCAAAGGATAAACAGGCTGAGAAAGAAATTATGAAAACAACACCCTTCCCAACACTGACACCATTGTATACACCAGCAAGATTTTGCTGAAAGGACCCCGATATAGCTGTCTCTTGTGAAGCTATGCAGGGCCTGGCAAACACAGAAGTTGATGTTCAAGGTCAGCTATTAGATGGAACACAGAGCCCCCAATGGAGGAGCTAGAGAAAGTACCCAAGGAGCTGAAAGGGTCTGCAACCCTATAGGTGGAACAACAATATGAACTAACCAGTAACCCCAGAGCTTGTGTCTCTAGCTGCATATGTAGCAGAACATGGCCTAGTCGTCCATCATTGGGAAGAGAGGCCCCTTGGTCTTGCAAACTTCATATGCCCCAGTATAGGGGAACACCAGGGCCAAGAAGTGTGAGTGGGTGGGTAAGGAAGCAGGGTGGGGGGAGGGTGTAGGGGAATTTTGGGATAGCATTTGAAATGTAAATGAAGAAAATATCTAATAAAAATATTTAAAAACTCTGTGAAGTAAATCCTATCACTGGCCTAATTTCACATTACAGTTTCTTGAGATTAACTAAATAATTTCACAATTGTCACATTGTTTGGTGCACAGAAACTTACAGAATGTTTACTACTAGGTTATTCTACTTTGATATCCCACGTCGATAATATGAATTACAATGTTATACAAAATCTGCCTTAGCAGGCTTATGCAAAAGGAAACCCTTAAGAATTTCAATTATGGGACTCAGGAGCATGTTTAAAGCACTTGCTTCCTAAGTGTGAGGACTGGAGTTTGGATCCCCAGATTTTGCATAATCGCGGGGTTGGTGTTGTGGCCTGCCTATGAATGCAGCCTCAGAAGGAGAAGATGGAGTTTCTAGAGCATGCTGGGTAGCCAGGTTATGTGAGCTCTGGGTTTGATGACCATTAATACCTGAATTAGATTAAGAAATTCTACCTCCATGAACAAGGCAAAAGAGAAATTAGCATGTTTTTCAATATCAATCTCTGGCCCCAACACATGCATGCAAACATGCATTCGCATGCATGCACACCACACACACACACACACACACACACACACACACACATGCCAGAAAGAAAAAAATGCTAATCTGCTAATGTAATATAGAGTAGAACACAGTTACCCGTGATATTTGTCGGGGATTGACTCCAGAATTGTTGAAGATACCCAAAGTCAAACTAAAGGAACGCAAGTCCTTTTTGGAAAATGTACAATACAAATACTACATAGTCTCATATTATCTAAGGTACAATGGCAAGAAAAAAATCCATGTGTACATTCAGGATAGACACATTGTATTTTTCCAACATTTTTCAGTCTGTGATTGGTCGAATTTGTAAATTATTAACCTCTAGGTATAGAGAGCCAATTGGTGCTTATTTCTGTGTTAAAGATCTTTTCAATATTTAAGTAGTTTATGACATTATTTACCAACATAGATAAATGAATCAAAAGTATGCATACATGTAATGTGATGAATTTTAAGAAGTTATTAAGAAGTATATATGGAAACAATTTGGGTCTTGGACACAGTCTCATGTTCATCTCTGCCATGTCCCATAAGAAACTATGACCTATAACTTAAGAGTGTGTGCACCCCAATTTCCTCATTAGTGAAATATAAATACTAGGTGAGGTAACCCATTATCATAATACTCACCTGTAATCCTAGTACTTGGAAGGAAGAGGCAGCAGAATCAGAAATTCCATACATCCTGAATACAAAGTGAGACTCAAAAGTAATGAAGCTAAAATGAACCTAAAACCAAACAAAATAATACATGAGAGTATATAATGTACTTGGTACCTGGTGCAAATATGGTATTTTATAAATATTAATTCTTTTGCCTTTTCTTCTGTTACACTCTAGTAGAACATATTAGAACAGAGTGTAGAAAGTTTTCAAATTATACATACCATTGTAAGATTTGTTAAATGGAATTATTTAAAAGAGTGCGATGAGGTGGAAACTTCTAGCTTCTTTGCAAAGTTGGTTATGTCAAATGATACTTTGCTGGGGCACACTGGTGAAAGGATGTCTTCTTAAACAGACACATGAAAGAATGTTTTTCTGAA
The DNA here is from genome assembly GCF_000001635.26 of Mus musculus. NCBI lineage: Eukaryota > Metazoa > Chordata > Mammalia > Rodentia > Muridae > Mus > Mus musculus. The sequence continues at coordinate 14,850,901 of NC_000086.7, read as the reverse complement.
GGAGACACATGAAAAGGATGTTTTGTTATAGTAGACACCTGAAAGGACCTATGAAGGAGGAGTATAAATATGACACCAGAGACAGTGGTAGACAAGCACAGAGCTTTAGTTTGATTTGCTCCAACTCCCTAAGGAGTCGCTAAGGACACACATTGTTCAGTTCAACGTGTAGTAATGCAGCCATTGAGAAAAGCTCATCAAAGAACTGTTTTTTAGATTCTTATGGCAGTTTGTTGATTTGGTGGCCTCATCTTAAATCGGTTGGTGAGCCTGGTGGTTTCTTCAGGATTAAACTACACCTGCTTGGTTTCTGCTTGGTTTCTGCTTGCTGAAAGGACTGAACTGTAGCTGTTGGTTTGTGCCTGGGGTCTGCCTGCCCAGAGGACTGGTCTGCAGCTGCTGAATTGTATTTGGTGTTTGCTACAGAACTGAACTGTTGCCAAAGATCGAATTCACCCCCAAAGAACTTTTGCTGGACAGGTCCACTTCCCCCATATCCTAATAACTTTTCTCTTCCACTACCTCTGCTGTGTGGTGGGCTAGAGGAGTGATTGAACCCTTATTAAAAGTAGGTCGCAAAAAATTTATGCATACAGTAAGAAGACAGCCTGCATAAAAATTCATTCACTAAACATGTATTTGTTATCAATTATGTGGTCTTTTTCTCACTGTTGGGTTTTAAGGAAAGAAAATAAAGTGGGCCATAGTCTCTAGATGAATAGACAAGTCTAAGCCAATGACGCAAGCATCCCAGTAGAAGATATACCAGAAGGAGGAAGAAATCAGAGAGAGGATACAAGAATCTATGACTGGTTTTTACAGTGGCATTCATTGATTTTAAAGTTCAAGAAAAAAATTTCTTACAACTCACTCCACTAGATCCTCATGTTATCCTACTAAGAATAATTGACTTTCCTGTCTTTCTTCTCCTGCCTCAAAGCAAATGATGTGTGGAGAAAATGAAGCACACTGGCCACTAGAGTGGTAATTTCTGTATCACTGGCCAAGAAAGCAGGTGGTAAAAGCCAAGTATCTTCCCAAGGAACCTATACAGTATTCCTATCACTCAAGGGATGCAAGACAACACTAAAAGGGTAAAAGAGGAACTTTAACAATTATCAATTATGAGGGAACTTAGAAATTATTGATAAAACAAGAAAAACACTTCCTGTTTTGTTTTGTTTTGTTTTCTTGTGCTGAGAGTATGAATGAGGAGAAAGGAGTCAGGAGCAAAGACAGAGTTGGCCATAATGTATCTGTGAGAAATTTGGCACTCTCTCTGTGTCTCTCTGTCTCTCTGTCTCTGTCTGTCTCTCTTCCTTTCTCCCTCCCCTCCCCCCTCATTTCCATTATGCCTCCTCTCACACTTCTGTCCCTATATTCTTCCTTTTCTCCCTCACCTTTCCCATTTTAGACATCTTTCTGTGTATCCTATACTTAACCTTGAACTTAGGACCCCTCTGCATCAGATCACCAAGGCTGGGCTCACAGAGGTATGCTGCCACACTCAGTTCTACTGTCATGGATTACTACTAACTTGGGAGTTTTCTGCTTGTTAGTCCCTTCACTAATGCTTTGGGAACCTTCTAGCCTTAAGTGGAACTATGGCAACAGAAGAAGGACAGGGTACTAGATGAGAGCTTGGAAGGTTCTATCACAGGCTTAATCATTGGTTTTCACATAGATGTTAAACTAAGAACCACAAGCCCATAGAATAAAAGGATCTCTACAGCACTGTGATATAGACCACTGGAGCCCAAATTCTGTAAAGCTTCTTTTTATCCCCCAGAAAAAGTTGAATTTTGAAAAGTAGAAGAGGCAAACCTTAGGGTTTTGAGTCTATCTTTCATTTTCCTTTCTTTAGACATGTCTCATTTATCTTTTTGTTTTTGTTTTCCTTTCTGAACAGAATTACTATAAAATGCTACCAATTCCTTAGTGAAGAAGTATGACCTTTGCACTTTCAGAACTACTTATGGAATTAAGTTCTTATATATGGACTCAGTACATTAGAATATCTTGTTCACAGAAGTGGATGCTCACAGTCACCTAATGGATGGATCACAGGGCTCCCAATGGAGGAGCTAGAGAAAGTACCCAAGGAGCTAAAGGGATCTGCAACCCTATAGGTGGAACAACATTATGAACTAACCAGTACCCCGGAGCTCTTGACTCTAGCTGCATATGTATCAAAAGATGGCCTAGTCGGCCATCACTGGAAAGAGAGGCCCATTGGACACGCAAAATTTATATGCCCCAGTACAGGGGAACACCAGGGCCAAAAAGGGGGAGTGGGTGGGTAGGGGAGTGGGGGTGGGTGGGTATGGGGGACTTTTGGTATAGCATTGGAAATGTAAATGAGCTAAATACCTAATAAAAAATTAAAAAAACAAAAAAAGAATATCTTGTTCAATGTAATATACAAAAATAAAAATAAAGATGTTTTCAATAAGCCTCACCTGCTCCCAGTTGAGAGTCTTCTACCCCAAGGGAAATTCAGGCCAAGAACTCCAGTAATGTCTTGTTATTACTCATTTTGCTAAGGATTCAGTGGCACATGTGTGTAAATTATCAGTGATGACAGCTGCCTGTCTAGAATGAAATATTTTTAAACAAGGACAAATTTTGATACAAGCTCCTAACCTACCTTGTCAAAATTTTCAATATTTTTAAAGGTTAAAATGAAACCTCATATGGTTTCATTAGCAGAGAGCTAGTCCATCTTGCAAAGTAAATAATATAATTCAGTGTTTCTCCCACAGTCCCCCCCTATAGGGAGAATGTAAATTTACATGACCCAATTTTATTCCTGTGATGTGTATCATATCGTTATTTTAGAAATGCTGACTTTAATATCTGGAAATGCTTTGCCAAATCTAAGACTTGATATAAAGTTATATACAGACATGTACATCATCCCTTCTTTCCCTTAATTGCTCACACCCAATCCCCACCAATCCATAGAAATGTCTATGTGTAGCCAGTCCTTGCTACTTCATGGGTTCTTTTTCTTACCTTTTATCCTCCAGGTTTCATCCCCCTATCACTGGATAGGAGAGAAAGGAGGATAGAGGGGAGATAGATGGTGATCTCAGAACTTAATTTCTTTCTTCTTTTTTCTTCTTTAAACATGCTACTAGCAAACTGAGACCAACGCCTCTGAAGGACAAGAAAACACCAACGCCATGTCTCAGAACTCTAGTATTTATATACACTCTGAAAAGCTCCCAGAATTCCAAGCATCACACAATCACAGAAACTCTCTGAATCTGGCAAAACCACACCTCTGCTAGAGCATGAGATAAATCACAGCTGCTGACACTCTGAAGGAGCTCCATATCCCACACCTGGGATTAAAACAAAAGTCCATTCTCATATTTCTGTCTTTAAAAGAACCCATAACTCCAGAATTGTCACTATGCCTATGCGTCAAAAACTGAATACTTTGCTCATCCATAAACCTTATCTGTTTCATTTCTAGGAAAGGAATCAACAATTCTCAACCTTTTCCCCATTGTGTGTATCATATAAATAATGGCAATACCACCACCACCACCACCACCACCACCACCACCACCACCACCATCAACAACAGCACCTGGACAATAACACAGCTTACACAACCAAGTCAAGCTTTTGGCAATACACAGCAAGTCTACAAAGAAGTAAACTGGTGTAAAAAGAAATACACATAAGCAGAGAAAACAGTGCTAGTGAGGTGTGGTTCCCTCTGAGCAACTCTTGAGAGCTAAATTCTTTCCTACTCAGCAAAGGAGTGAAAATGAATCTTTATAGGTATGACCTTGGATTTCATCTAAATTTAAACATGTGAGTCATTTTCAAACTTTTATGCTTTGTTATTATTTGCTATGGACCACACAGATGCTGCTATACTCCTCCCTACTCTTGTATGCTGATCTGCTCACCCCCACCCATATCACAATGTGATGTAAAATCTCATCATCTAAGGTTCAATATAAATGCCACCTCCTCTGATGAAGCAGATGCTATCTGTACCTCAGCCAAACTTCATCTTCACAAAACAATCGAGTATACAATCTTTTGTCTGTGCCCTTCACAAGATGAACAGGCATAGATTCAGCCCATATTTAGGGCAGTTCACAAGCCTCAGGAAATTAACATCCTTTGGCATTAACTGAAAGTAAGGAAAATGGTGTGATGAATAAATGCATCATAACTCTGACTCCAATAAGAATAATATTAACTTATATTCTTAACCATCTCCAGTGCTTCTCACTGGAATTGAGATCTTACTGCTCAGAAAAATAAGCAGCTTGTTCATGTACTCTGCATGGCTTCCTGGATTACCTTTTAAGTAGACCTTATGCGCTAGGGTTACATTTAGGTATCTGCTTTGGCAGAATCCAACATAAGACTTCCTGGAAGTCATTTCAAAGTGACTCTCATAGAAAGGAGTCTTTACCTTTTCTAGGCTCCACTCACACTTTGATACACTGTGCAACAAGTCCTATGGTGTATGAGAAAGAAGCAAAGAATCATAACTATACCATTCTCCCATTAGAAACTTGAAAGTAAAAATTATGATGTATATGTATACCCCCAAACTACTGAGAATTTCACTTTTTATATTCCTTAGTACTTAAGAAAAATTAGTTAATTTGCATGGCTATCAACAGACTTGCAGCATTATGAATAGAAAATAGTTTATAATGTTTCTGCTGCCTTGGCAATTAGTAAAAACAACTAGAAGAGGATGGAATAGCCAAAGTGCTTGATTCTTCTCTTTCTCATATTCCCTTTAAAAATATATCTTAGCTGATAAAAATACATTGTTGAGACATAATACAATAGTTGATGTAACACAATGATGAGAAGATGATAGCATGATGAACCAAGGGCTCCTCCTGATTACAGAGTGGATGCAGGAAAGAATTTTATCTAAGTATACTACATATGAACATGGATAAAGAATCATACTTACTAGCCAATATATGCTCAAACAATATCTGCCCCTTTCTCCCTCTCCTCCCCTACCTCTCGTGTGTGTGTGTGTGTGTGTGTGTGTGTGTGTGTGTGTCTGTGTGTGTGCTGAAGGTGGATGTCTTAACCTTATGTAGGCAAGCTAAGCATTCTACAACTGAACTGTATCCCCAGATCCACAAGGTGCAAAGAGGTAGAAGGAAAGATTAGGAGCACCACATCAAGCACTAAAAATATAACAGGACAAAATTTAATGCAATTTTTTTTCACTAAATGACAGTCTTTGAGTTGGGATATCATCTTCTCAACTTTTCTCCATCTTCCTTCTACAGAGCTCCAAATGCCATATGATGAACAGTAGAAATTGGTGGGAGGTGTGAATGATGGATCATTGCATCCTGGAACATCCTTTAAGGCAAAGCAAGCTATATGCAGGCAAATGACAGGGTACATCAGGACACACCAACTAGGGCAACTAAAATACTGGAAAAAAAATTCACTCAGGTCAAGAGAAGAGACTTCAGACTCAGCTAGGTCATATACTAAGTGATCTTGATTTTTTTTTCAAAATTTTGAGTTACTTAATCTAGCTATACTTTTGCTTCCTTATAAGTAAATGGGACAAAATAGCAGCTGTCTCAAAGAGTTCTTGCCAGGACAAAATGAGATAATTAATGTAAAGATCTCAGAGAAATGTCTGGTACAGTAGTGATGATCATTTCTTCCTCCCACTCTCCTCCTCCCTTTTCAACACTGTCATTAGTCATACATTCTGCAATTACAAAGAGTGTGAAAGATAAAGAGAAGACATTCTCAGCTCAGGTCATCACACTAACAAGAAAAGAGAGATTACAGGGGAATAAATTTGGGACTTTGAGCTTTGCAAATGAAAACAGAATCCTACTCTATAATTAAAATTTCTATTAGCTTCCAAGTAAATAAGATTAATCATATTTGTATCTGTTACAAAGACTAGTATAGATTATCCCCATTGAGTATGACTGAAAACAAGACAGTGGATGGTATGGAGCCCAGGAAACGTTCTGCTTTATGTAGGAAATATGGCAGTCCCCTGATAATTCAAGAGAAGAAAAGAAGGACCCACTGAAAGCACTGCCAGAACTGAACGCAACATTTTCAATAACTTCTGCTGTGATCTAATAAAAATTTTCTTAATGTTTGTCTTCTTTCATTTTTAATACTATAACAAGTAATTTATAAACAGCACACATTTATTCTTCTAATACTGTATTCCTGGATATTCAAGGTGCCCACATGAGGTATCTGTTGAGAGCCACTTCCTCAACTTGTAAATTTCAAAAGGAAAAAAGGTATGGACTCTTTCTGGTGTCTGTTTTATAAGGATATTAAATTGTTCATAAAGACAGGGATCTTACAATTTAATCACTTCCCAAAAGGCCCCACCACTTAATAACTACATGATAAGGATTAAATTTCAATATAAATCTTGGAAGAGACACATTCAAATGACAGCACTGCTAATCTAGAAAAAACCTTGTGATTTTTTTATTTATTTTTATTTATTTATTTTTATTACATATTTTCCTCAATTACATTTCCTATGCTATCCCAAAAGTCCCCCGTACCCTCCCCCCCCCCACTTCCCTACCCACTCATTCCCATTTTTTTTTTTTTTTTTTTTTTGGCCCTGGCATTCACCTGTACTGGGGCATATACAGTTTGCAAGTCCAATGGGCCTCTCTTTGCAGTGATGGCCGACTTGGCCATCTTTTGATACATATGCAGCTAGAGTCAAGAGCTCCGGGATACTGGTTAGTTCATAAAGTTGTTCCACCTATAGGGTTGCAGATCCCTTTAGCTCCTTGGGTGCTTTCTCTAGCTCCTCCATTGGGAGCCCTGTGATCCATCCAATAGCTGACTGTGAGCACCCACTTCTGTGTTTGCTAGGCCCCGGCATAGTCTCACAAGAGACAGCTACATCTGGGTCCTTTCGATAAAATCTTGCTAGTGTATGTAATGGTGTCAGCGTTTGGAAGCTGATTATGGGGTGGATCCCTGGATATGGCAGTCTCTACATGGTCCATCCTTTCGTCTCAGCTTCTTTTTCTTTTTTTTAAAGGATATTGTGTTATCTGTTAAAATATTGTTTGTGAAGGCATTATAAAATTATAAAAATAATGAAATGATTTTTAAAATGACAAGCAAAACTGACTCGTGCAACAAGAAACTATGATATATATAAAAGTGTCCTTTCAGAATGCAAAGGGGAAGACAATAAACAAAGTGCAGGAAGAAAGGAAGGAAGTCTAGTAACAGAGACATAGAAGTGAGGCATCGTTTACAAATTCAACACAGGTTATAACTGCCAAGACCATTCCCAGGGTGAAAACAGAGATTCTTTAGAGGAACTGAGAATATTGAACACACACACTGAGGATCATTTACCTTACATCACATATCAGGGCTCCAGGACCAGGATGTTACTATTGATGTGCCCTGTCTGTCTCTTGGCAGGTGTCTCCTAATAGAAATGACACTATTTCCCACTTCTCAGTTTACCCAAGTTATTTCCATCCATTAAAGTCCCATCTCTTCCCAAAAAAACAACAATCAGATCTCTGGGTAAGACCTTTTCCACTCATTCACATCTCTGATACTGGTCTTCTTTACGTGTGTGTCTGTGTGCTGGTGATGATGGCATCGAGGACTGTGTCTTATTTTCTTATCAGTGCTAAATTCTCAATTAATACTGGCCTAGCAAATGTGAAGTTCAGTTTTGATACTTTCCTCAGCACAAAAAGAACAAATGGATCTCAAGACTAGATCTTTAAATTAACCTTTCTTTCTGTGTAGAATCTACACCCATACAATTTCAACAATATAACTGACTAAACAAGACCTGAACATTAACAAGACCACTTGACATGTCAACCTGGATGTGAGACATCTCAACATGGAGGTTCTAGTTTAGGCACCAGCTCAACCTCTGCATGCTCAATGAGTTGTTTGATTTCTGTGTTCAGCAGTGTGTCTTGCTGTCAGTTTGTGAAGAGCAACCCATATTAGCAACACCCTGGGTTGTTGGGTATTTCCAGGGAACCCTACGTACTAGCAACATTTATGTCAATTAAGGCATATTCAGTAATTTAACAACAAATACTACTAACTTATCAAAACATGTTCAAGAAATTGAATGATACTATCTGAAATTGCTGAAAGAAATTACATTAAACTGGGATAGTTTTAAATGGGATTTTAACATTCTTAGATTTGGTCACTATTTTAAATATTAACAGAATAATTCAGAAATTCAGGTCAGGAGAATGGGATTTCTAGAAAGCTCCAAATTGTGTGTAGGGTGCTTATGTGTATGTGTGATGGTTAGTAGCTTGATCGTTGTCCTGCAAGCAACCTATATTTAAAGTCTTGCTTGGCCACTTCTGTAAATTTACTTAAAGAACCTAAGATCCAGAGAGCCTCAGGGTAAATAATGCTTACCTTAGAGCACTGATATGAAAATTGAATGACATAATGCAAATAGTTGATTTATTGTGCACTTACTATTTGCCAGGTAATTACCTAAGCTCCTTGGATGCATTTAATTTGCATAGCATCCTAATAAACTATATACAGCCATTAGCCTTATTTTGATAGTGAATGGTGCTAGATATAGATAGTGGCTAAATAACTTAGCTACAAGAATGGAACTAGAGAGAAGCATAGCCAGAATTGGAAGCTAGGATTTTGGATCTAGGCTTAACATTTTCTGTCACCCTGGAAACAGTGTTCATTTATATATACAGGTGACCCTCCATATCCTGAGCATCTGCACCTACAGGTTTTATGAACCACAGATTCAAGATATTTTTTTAATTGCATTAGTAATGAATATAAAGGCTCTTTCTATTGTTACCAGTCCCTTAGCTATACAGTACAACATTTACACTGTATTAGATATAAAAAGTTACTGGAAGTGATTTAAAGTATATGGGTAAATATGCATAAATTGCCTGCAGACACTATGCCATTTTATGTAAGACACATATGCCTCTATGGGTTTAAGTATATACAGGGCTCTTGGTAACATTTCCCCATGAATATGACAGATGACTGCTTATAAAATACCTAAGTGATCTTCACATTGCTTGGATCACCTTAAGAACAGAATGTATTCCAAATGCTTATTCCTCATGTGCTAGTTGGAGTCACAAAATTATTTTAAGCAACAAAACACAGGTCTCCTAGGAGGTGAGAGACACTCAGGACTCAAAGTGAGGGACCTTAGATGAAATACCAAACAGTGGGGAGAGGGAACTTGTAGAGTCCACCTCCAGCAGAAAGGCAAGGCATCAAGTACAGGAATGGGGTTGCCATCCCAGAGTCAGAAACTCTGACCCAGAATTGTTCCTGTCTAAAAGAACTGCAGAAACAAAAATGGACAAGAGACTGAGGGAAAGGCAGTCCAGTGACTGGCCCAAATTGGGATCTATCTCAAGGGTACACTCCAAGGCACGACTCGATTACTGATGCTGTGGTGTGCTTGCAGACAGGAGCCTAGCATGGCTATCCTCAGAGAGGCCCAACAAGCATCTGACTGAGACAGATGCAAATACTTACACTTAACCAATAGACTGAAGTTGGGGACCTCTGTGGTTGAATTAGGAGAAACCTCGAAGAAGCTGAGAAGGGCGACCCCATAGGAAGACCAGCAGTCTCAACTAACCGAGACCTTTAAGATCTCTCAGACCCTGAGCAACCAACAAGGTAGCATACACCAGCTGGTCTGAGCCCCCTTTCCCCCCCCAACATATAAAGAAGAGGACTACCTGATCTGGTGACAGTGAGAGAAGACGTGCTTAACCCTCCAGAGATTTGAGGTCCCAGGGAGTGGGGAGGCCTAGCAGAGGGGCTGTTAGGAGGGAGACATCCTTTTGGAGACAGTGGGAAGGAGGAATGGAATAAAGGGAGATTTGAAGGTGGGTAATGACTGGACTGTAAAAACATACACATAAAAGTAATAAAGCAAACAAACAAACAACAACAAAAACAGATCTCTATGCTGCCAAACTAGAAACCCCACTTAGAGCTCCTACACTTTGGACTATTCTGCATGACTTAAGTAATTGAGAAAAGAGGACAGAAAAACCCATAGGCCTGTGCAGTTGATTTACTTCTGTGCTTCTAGAATGGAGCAGATACAACGCCCCTCCCCCTACTTTTTTGCTTCTGAAAGTCCTCTCTGTGTAGCAACAAAAAGTTGGGGTCCCACACCAGCTTGGGGCTAGGGCCGCTAGGCAAGGCAGAACGCAGGAGGTCTGACTGTGCCTCCAACCCCATGGAACCGCTAGGTGGGCATTGGACTGTGGGAAGCTGCAGGATCCCACACCAGGGATGAGGGAGGCACAGTCTGGGGTCCCCGTGGACCTGCCAGAGTCGGGCTCTGACTCTTGGGTACCACAGAGGCTAAGCACCGTGGAAAAGCCTATTCTGGGGTTCCTGGGCCACAGGGAGGCCTGGGACAACAGGTTCTTGCTCTCAGACATCCCAGACACTGCTGTATGTAGTGGAAGAGCTGAGAATAGAGCCTCAGACAGACTCTGGCCTGGGGGTCGAAGGGAAAAAGGCAGGGAGTAGACAGCTCTGGCAGGTTACCATGGGGAGGAGAATCCTAGTCTAGCTCAGGCTGCTTGCTCAGCCACTGACTTGGACGACTTGGTTTTCATGCTGGCAGCTGTGTCTGGAGCACAGGGAGGCTTCCCAGCAGGCGGCTAGTTAGAGGGAAACCTGCTCCATTGCTCCAGCACAGCGGATACCAATGAGAGGTGGCAGCCCATGGTTTTAAGGTATTTATTGTAGAAAGGCAGAGAGAGGGAGAGAGTAGAGAAGCAGAGGGAGGCCATGGCCATGTGGGGGGGAGGAAGGGGGAAGAGGGGGGCAAGAGGCAAGAATAAGAGCAAGGAGGGGACAAGCAGCTCCCTTTATAATGGGCTGAGCCATTCTGCCTGTTGCCAGGTAACTGTGGGGCTGGAGTCTGGACTGCCTATGTAACTGAAGTCCACAGAATTATGGAGCTAGTCAGGAGCCTAGTGTCTGGGAGCATGTGACAAATTGTCCCTTGCAGATTAATCTACGGCGTCTCTGGGGTTTAAACCTAGCTCGACCATAAAACAGGCTGCCTTTCAAGGTCCCACATCTGTAGACATGAAATCTCAGCTTCTACCACCCCAGCTCAAGCACCTCAGACGCAGTTTCTACATGTAACTTCTGTCGGACTTGCTTCAGTTTCGTGACTTTCAATTTGAAACAGCAATACTCACACGGGGGTATGTCTTAGAGCTACCTGGAGGGCTTATAGACAAACACCCCAGAATTTCTGGGGGAAAGCTGTATTTCTTAGATGTTTCAAGGGAATGGAGCTGAGCCAGGAAACACACTTATTTTGCTAAAATTCTGCAGGTCTGGCGTTCTGGAAAGGTTCAGCAGAGTCATCAGTTTGGGTTGCTGTTGTTGTGATTGCTGCTTTCCATCTGATCCAGGAAGTATCCACTGAGACAGCTGAGGTAGCAGATTCACTGGATTCACTCCCAAGTTGGCTTTTAAAACTCATATCCTTGTATTACAGAGGTCCTTGACCACAGTTTCTCCACAAATTCCACTCCATCTTTTAGGGTCTCTCCTGGAGGTATGTCTGGACATCCTTGTCAGTCTGTTAGGACCAAGGGTAGATAGTTTTGTTAGAGCAGAGGGTTTTTCCAAGCAAGTCTCACAGCAGACTGAAACAAGAAATGTAAGGCTTTTTATAACTTAGCCTCAAACATCACTTAAAGCATGTTCTACGGGTAAAATAGTACAGTAAAACTTGCCCTGATTCAAGGACACAACAATTATATTCTACCCATTGAGAAAAGAAGGGAGAAATCATTTACCATGTCTCATATGTCACAGACACAAATGGGTAGTGTTCTCTGTGCTTCCCATTTCCTTCTTTTCAAATAACTCTTTCATTTCCTCTATCTTGGCTTCTGCCTTGTTAAACAGCCCTCTCATATGTTAGATGTATACCAGAATTACTGCATTTAATAGAAGTATTTAGGTCTCAAAATGAGACACACAGACACATTCCTTTTTCTCTGGTTTCTGGGAAACAGCATTCACATATTCTCTTTGTTTTGTTTTATATAAGCTCCGTTTCCTCTATGGTCCATTACATATGAAGTTCCAAAAGGCAGATGGGATCCTACAGTGCTTTTTACTCTCTAGATCAGAAGGATACAAATGGCAGCCTGTAAGCCAGCCACTTGTTTTGGTAACTAATGTTTGTATTAGAACACATCAATGCTCATTTCTTGTTGTATTGTCTATGATTACTTTTAAGTTACAATGACAGGTTAGCAAGGATTGTGTGACCTTTCATTATATTATATATATATATATAATATATATATATATATATATATATATATATATATATATATAGAGAGAGAGAGAGAGAGAGAGAGAGAACATCAAATATTGTGCACTCCAGTTACTCCACTCAATTTAAGAATCTAATATGTTTTCAAGACAGCCTAGGAAATAGGAAGAGTTTTCAAGTTACACCACTTTACCAGTAGCTCATACAGTTGCTGTCAAGAAGGCATCAGACACACAGGAGAGGCTGGGTGTAAAAATGGAGGCAGCAGTGAAAAGGCATCATGAGAGAACAAATAGGAACAAGGAGCCATGTGCACACAGGTTCCTAGAGGATTAGCATGCTGCTTGGATTGAGAGGCATGGAACTTGATCACTTTAATTAGGCATTTGGTTAGGGATTAAAATGGAATTGTAGCCTTGTCAAAGTTTCAAATTTCTCATCATGAGGAGCCATTGAATTGAGAACTTTTATTTTATACGTCTTTGTGTTGGTATGTCATGAAAACCCCATTTACCCTCATTAGGGTTTGGCTCTTAGTATCAAGGAAAACTTGTTGCTTTAGTCATCAAGAATTTAGCCAGAACTTATATAAGAGACTTACAGAATCTTAATTATCAAGAATGGGATAGGAAATGGATGGTGGACAACAGCAGAAGCAACAACAACAGCAACAACAACAACAACACACACACTCACACAAAGGGGAAATCATAATACCTTAAAAACTTTTTCAAATCTTGCCTCTGTAATTTCATTATCTCCCCCCTTTCATACAGAGGTGTATGAGCTTTGTGTGAAAATAAAGCCCAGCAGATCCAGTGGGTTTGGGTTTTTGTTTTTGAGTCAGCAAGAGTATCTAGAGATGAGAGGACAGGATGTATTGTATTATTAACAGGAAAGGAAGGTGTTTCTCTTTTCAATAGGAGCATCTGCACTCTTAACAGATTCACAGGATGTGGTTTGGGCCAGATGATAGACGGACAGACAAAATGAGCTACCCAACTGTTCATCAGTGCCACGGGCTAGATTTCCAGAGTGATCCTGAAAAGCATGAAATCAATAGGAGCAAGGTTTTCCAGCCATTGGAGCTACCAGTCATGCTGAGCAGATGGAGTCTTACACTATGTGTGATTAAAAACAAAACCAAAAAATTAAAAACCTAAAAAAAAAAAAAAAAAACCAAAACAAAAACAAAATCCTACTTACAAGATAGTCCCTGGTTCCATTTAGAGAACAGGAATCATGGAAACATGGAAGCAACATTTTAATTCTTGTATTTTGTTTTGTCATAAGACTATAAGTTTGAGAGTTGATTAATTCATTAACCAATTACACCATTAGATACATTGTATAGTTAAGATAAATAAGACAGCCTGGTGGGAGCAGATACTGAATGAAGGAAGAAAGGCAATAAAACACAACATAAATGCCAGGTGACATTTGTTTCCCATAGGGGTTTATCTTCTGACTAGAAGAAAACTAGAAAAAAAGAGCAGGAGGAAGCAGAATGATTTTGTTTAACATCTTGCTTTGAAAGCAGATGACTTTGCTAATTAAATGCTAATAGACTCAAATTAAAAGAGACTTTGCAAAGAGGTCTCTGTTCTCTGATATCTTCTTCTTTTTTTTTTTTTTTTTTTTTTTTGGATAAGAAATTTTGTCCTTTGTGCTCCTTCTGGACATTAAATGTATATTCTAGAAGAACCAGTCACTTTAAGAAGTCAAGAGTTTGGGGGACAACCAAAGACAGCCTAGGAATAATGAACAGGTTTCAAGTTACCACTTAACAGTCAATTCATATAGTTGGTGTCAAACAAGCAGTCTGAGGCATGGTGCTAATTTGTTTCTAACTAAGTTTAATTTAAAAAAAAAAAATCGTCATCCTGGCTTGAATATACGGAGTTGCTATAGAAACAGATCCTCATCCTGACTCATATTTTACTGTTCACAGCATTCTCTGTGAAATAGCAGTGTCGATTTTTGACTGATTGAAGAGGCAGTTTCTACTATTTTTTAATACTGTTCATATTATCACTTGCACAGCCTATGTAGACTGTTGGTTCCTCCCCCTTCTTTGCACACAGTGAGATATTTCAATGGAATACTTATAATAAACAATTCATCCAATTCAGGTTTACTATCTCATCTTTGCTTTCTTTTCCTAGAGCATTAGAAATCCATCACCGGTTTGAGATCTCTTTAAAAATGCATGAAGGGAAGAGAATTGGCAGCACAGTTAAATGAATTTAATTCAGCCAGATTTTACATTATTAACTCACTTCCGAAGTGCTGAATACAAGGAATGATGGAAGAAGAAAGTGGGACTAAAATTGGACCATTGATCCTGGCAGTCTGTGTGCCAAGCAGACGTGGGAAACAGGCTAGCAAAACTGTAAATGTCTTTTGACATTAGAGGTACAGAACATTCATTTATTTGAATCAGAATAAGATGTGTATTGCCCACCCCCACGTACTACCCACTACACTCTAATCACAAGTTAACTGATGCCAGAGTTGGCAGCCTCACCATTCAGGATTGTTAAAATGGCATATTAAAACCATAGGACTTCCCTCTCCTCTGTTGGTAAAAGGAAACAGTGGCTGCCTGGAAACCAGTAGAAGAGGATACTGGGCTCTCAAGCGATTATACTCATGCTCCAAGGCTTTTCTTTTGAAAGAAAATAGAAAAAGTCAATATACATGATAAAGTATTCAGACAAGAAAATAGTTTTAATGCATTTTCTATGTAATTTTTCCATGGTTAGAGCTGCAGAAGCATTCCACCCCCATACATTATGTGAAATGAAGACTTTTAGAAACAAGGACTCTTCTACTGTCTTGTTTAGACTTTGACATAAAAACAGACAGTGTTTCTACAAAGATGAACACCTTTGCAGTCTCTAACACTCTGTCCATCTGCTAAGTGATGCATTCTGTATATTTGAAATGTTTAAAGCCAAATAGCTACCATTTTTCTAGCATTCACAGAAATGAGTTTTCAGAGTGAAAATTCATGCTAATCATAATTGTTATAGCCTGCTGCTCTTCAGGGAGTATGGACAGGACTGTACTTCTCTTCCTACTTTCATTTCAGATAAGATCAATGACTCACTTTGGACAATGGGAACTTATTGACTGAAGTCTGTTCCTTCATGGTGAAAGAGTCAGAGTAAGTGTATGATTTCATATGTATCTTTTCTCTGCTACAGTTGTAGCATGAGCATGGAATCCTGCTGCACAATATCCATAATCCTACAATAAGCAGAGTCTTGATGATAACAAATGTTTGGATAATCAGAATAGAAAACAAACCTATGTGATAAAGGCTCTGAAAGTTGGAGGGTAACTGTTATTTACTTATCTCATATTGAATGCATTTGTGTTTTCATTAAAATGTTCTCAAAAAGAACAGAATAAAACAAATCAAAAGCAATAATGAAAATGAAAATATGAGTAATGTCCAAAATATGAGTAATGTCTTCAGACCTTCAATTAATTATCAAAATTAATTATCAAAATTAATTATCAAAAATTAATTATCAAAAGCAATAATGAAAATGAAAATATGAGTAATGTCCAAAATATGAGTAATGTCTTCAGACCTTCAATTAAACACAGCAGTTATAGGATCCAACTTATGAAAAATATTATGAGTATTTAATGTAAAAATACAGTAGTATGTGAATGATTGAATTTTCACTAGGCCATTGATTCATCCATCATCTTATTTTTTTTAATTTATTTTTTTAAACTAGGTATTTTCTTCATTTACATTTCAAATGCTATCAGAAAAGTCCCTCAGACCCTCCCCCTGATTCCCCTACCCACCCACTCCCACTTCTTGACCCTGGCGTTCCCCCATACTGAGGCATATAAAGTTTGCAAGACCAAGGGGCCTCTCTTCCCAATGATGGCCAACTAGGCCATCTTCTGCTACATATGCAGCTAGAGACATGAGCTCTGGGGGTACTGGTTAGTTCATATTGTTGTTGCACCTATAGGGTTGCAGACCCCTTTAGCTCCTTGGGTACTTTCCCTAGCTCCACCAATGGGGGCCCTGTGTTCCATCCAATAGCTGACTGTGAGCATCCACTTCTGTTTGCCAGGCCAGGCATAGCCTCACAAGAGACAGCTATATCAGGGTCCATTCAGCAAAAACTTGCTGGTGTATGCAATGGTGTCAGGATTTGGAGGCTGATTATGGGATTAATCCCTGGGTATGGCAGTCTCTAGATGGTCCATCCTTTTGTCTCAGCTCCAAACTTTGTCTCTGTAACGCCTTGCATGGGTGTTTTGTTCCCAATTCTAAGAAGGGGCAAAGTATCCACACTTTGGTCTTTGTTCTTCTTGAGTTTCATATGTTTTGCAATTTGTATCTTGTATCTTGGGTATTCTAAGTTTCTGGGCTAATATCCACTTATCAGTGAGTACATATCATTTGAGTTCTTTTGTGATTGGGTTACCTCACTCAGGATGATGCCCTCCAGGTCCATCCATTTGCCTAGGAATTTTATAAATTCATTCTTTTTAATAGCTGAGTAGTACTCCATTGTGTAAATGTGCAACATTCTCTGTATCCATTCCTCTGTTGAGGGGCATCTGAGTTCTTTCCAGCTTCTGGCTATTATAAATAAGGCTGCTATGAGCATAGTGGAGCATGTGTCCATCTACTGGTTTGAACTTCTTCTGAATATGTGCCCAGGAGAGGTATTGAGAGACCCTCCAGTAGTACTATGTCCAATTTTCTGAGGAACCACCAGACTGATTTCCAGAGTGGTTGTACAAGCTTGCAATCCCATCAACAATGGAGGAGTGATCCTCTTTCTCTACATCCTCACCAGCATCTGCTGTCACCTGAATTTTTGATCTTAGCCATTCTGACTGGTGTGAGGGGAAATCTCAGGGTTGTTTTGACTTGCATTTCTCTAATGATTAAGGATGCTGAACATTTTTCCAGGTGCTTCTCAGCCATTCGGTATTCCTCAGATGAGAATTATTTGTTTAGCTCTAAGCCCCATCTTTTAATGGGGTTATTTGATTTTATGGAGTCTACCTTCTTGAGTTCTTTATATATATTGGATATTAGTCCCCTATCTGTTTTAGGATAGGTAAAGATCCTTTCCCAATCTGTTGGTGGCCTTTTTGTCTTATTGACAGTGTCTTTTGCCTTATAGAAGCTTTGTAATTTTATGAGGTCCCATTTGACGATTCTCAATCTGACAGCACAAGTCATTGCTGTTCTATTCAGGAATATTTTTTAGGATATCAACGTTTAAAAAAAAAAAAAAAAAGAACAGAAAGACATTTGTCTTAGATTCTTTCCCTGTTGCTGTAATAAAATACCCGAATAAATTTAACTTAAGGGAGAAAGGTTAACTTCAGCTCACAAATTTATCTTGACTGCTAAGCAAGGCAGCAGGAGCCTGAAGTACCTGGTAAAATCACATCTGCAAACTAGAAGCTAAGAGCAATGAACACTATTGCTTAGCTCTCTTTCTCTATTTTATAATCTTGCATTCCTACCTATATAATGGTTCCACTACCAATTAAAATGAGTCTGCATGTATTAATTAATCTAATCAAGATAATCTCTCATGGATATTCTGATGAAGTAATCTTTTTTATTAGTTATTTTTCATTACTTATATTTCAAATGTTAGCCCTTTTTCTTGTTTCCCCTCTGAAAAAAAACTATCATCTGCCCCCTCCCCCTACTCCCAAACCCACCTACTCCTACTTCCTCGTCCTGGCATTCCCCTACACTGGGGCATAAAGCCTTCACAGGATCAAGGAGCTCTCCTCCTATTGATGACTAACAAGTCCATTCTCTGTTACATATGCAGCTGGAGCCAAGAGTCCCTCCTCCATGTATACTCTTTGGTTGGTGGTTTAGTCACTGGAAGCTCTGGGGATGATGGATGGTTCATATTGTTGTTTCTCCAATTGGGCTGAAAACTCCTTCAAGTCCTTGGGTCATATCTCTAGCTCCTCCATTAGCAACACCATGTTCAGTCCAATGGTTGCCTGAGAGCATCTACTTCTGTATTTGTCCGGCATTGGTAGAGCCCCTCAGGAGACAGATATATCAGACTCCTGTCAGCAAGCACCTGTTGGCATCCACAATAGTGTCTAGGTTTGGTGACTGTATATGGGATGGATACCAAGGTGTGGCAGTCTCTGGATGGCCTTTCCTTCAGTCTCTGCTCCACACTTTGTTTCTGTAACTCCTGCCATGGGTATTTTGTTCCCCCTTCTAAGGATAGAGGTATCCACACTTTGGTCTTCCTTCTTCTTGAGTTTCCTGTATTCTGTGAATTGTATCTTGGGTATTCCAAGCTTCTGGGATAATATCCAATTATCACTGAGTACATACAATGTCTGTTCTTTTGTGATTGACTGGGTTACATCACTCAGGATGATATTTTCTAGTTCCATGCAGTTGCCTAAGAATTTCATAAATTCATTGTATACAATAGCTGGGTAAATGAGTAATAGCTGAGCTCCATTGTCTAAATATACCACAATTTCTATATCCATTCTTCTGTTGAGGGACATCTGTATTCTTTCCAGCATCTAGCTATTATAAATATAGTGGTGCATGTGTCTTTATTACATGTTGGAAGATCTTCTGGATTAATTAATTAATTAATTAATTAATTAATTCAGGAGAGGTATAGCTGGGTCCTCAGGTAGTACTATGTCTAATTTTCTGAAGAATGGCCAAAATGATTTGTAGAGTGGTTGTGCCAGATTGAAAGCAGACCAACAATGGAGGAATGTTCTTCTTTCTCCACATCCTCTCCAGCATCTGCTGTTACCTGAGTTTTTTTATCATAGCCATTCTGAGTGTTATGAGGTGGAATCTCAGGGTTGTATTGATTTGCATTTACCCCGTGACAAAAGCAGTTGAACAATTTTTTAGGTGCTTCTTAGCCATTCGGTTTTCCTCTGTTGAGAATTCTTTGTTTAGCTCTGTACCCCATTTATTAATAGGATAATTTGTTTCTCTGGCATCTAACATCTTGGGTTGTTTTTATATATTGGATATTAGCCCTCTATAAAGTATAGTGTTGGTAAAGATCATTTAACAGTCTGTTGGGTGCTGTTTTGTCCTATTGCCAGTGTCTTTTACCTTACAGAAGCTCTGCAAATTTATGATATAATGAAAGAAAATTAAATTCAAGGTCCATGACTCATGCAGCTTACTAGTTAGGAGGGCTTTTTGGGCCAAGGGCAAAGAACAAAGGCTGTAAATTCATCCCAGGAACCAACTAGCCATAAAGATAGGGAAGACATACAAGAATGTCTGGACTGGCCCGGTGCCTCCCTATCTTCCACCCTTCTGACATGGGTTAAATGTTAACCAGATGCTCTGCTGTTACCTTGCTCTGCACATACAGTTTGCTGATGTTTAAACTGTCCAATTGTGTGAAGCTGTGACAATTCTTCTCCTACCCCCACTCTTTTCCTATATAAACCCCTAACTTTTCAGCCTTGTAGTCGACACCTGTCTCCAGCGTGAGATATGTGTCAGTCTGGAGCTCCATCATTAAACTACCTCATGTGTTTGCATCAAGATGGTCTCTCGTAATTCTTAGGGTGCGCGCTATCTCGTGACTTGGGTCGGGGTATCCCCACAAAGATCTTTCAGTCCCATTTCTCAATTCTTGATCTTAGAGCATAAGCCATTGGTGTTCTGTTCAGGAATTTTTCCCCTTTACCCATGTCCTAGAGGTTTTCCCCACTTCCTTTTCTATTAGTTTGAGTGTATCTGGTTTTATGTGGATGTCCTTGATAAACTTGGACTTGAGCTTTGTACAAATAGATAAAAATGGGTTGATTTGTATTCTTCTACATGCTAACCACCAGTTGAAACAACACCATTTGTTGAAAATGCTGTCTTTTTTCCACTGGATGGTTTTAGCTCCTTTGGCAAAGATCAAGTGACCAAGTGGGGGTTCATTTCTGGGTATTTAATTCTATTCCATTGATCTACCTGCCTGTTACTGTACCAATACCATGCCATTTCTATACAATTGCTCTGTAGTACAACTTTAGGTCAGGGAAG
Source organism: Mus musculus (assembly GCF_000001635.26). Classification (NCBI taxonomy): domain Eukaryota; kingdom Metazoa; phylum Chordata; class Mammalia; order Rodentia; family Muridae; genus Mus; species Mus musculus. The sequence goes on along the minus strand of NC_000086.7, from coordinate 14,830,475 downwards.
GTGATTCCACCAGAAGTTCTTTTATTGTAGAAATTAATTTTCATTATCCTAGGTTTTTTGTTATTCCAGATGAATGTGCAGATTGCTCTTTCTAACACTATGAAGAATTGATTTGGAATTTTGATGAGAATTGTATTGGATCTGTAGATTGTTTTTGGCAAGATGGCTGTTTTTAGTATATTAACCTGCCAATCCATGAGCACGGGAGATCTTTCCATCTTCTAAGATCATCTTCCATTCCTTTCTTCAGAGACTTGAAAGTCTTATCATACAGATCTTTCACTTCCTTAGAGTCACACCAAGGTATTTTATATTATTTGTGATTATTGTGAAGGGTGTTGTTTCTCTAATTTCTTTCTCAGCCTGTTTATCCTTTGAGTAGAGGAAGGCCATTGACTTGTTTGAGTCAATTTTATATCCATCTTCTTTGCTGAAGTTATTTATCAGGTTTATGTGTCCTCTGGTGGAATTTTTAGAGTCACTTATGTATACTTTCATATTATCTACAAATAGTGATATTTTGACTTCTTCCTTTCCAGTTTGTATCCCTCTGACCTCCTTTTGTTGTCCATTTGCTCTGGCTAGTACTTTGAGTATTATGTTGAATAGGTAAGGAGAGAGTGGGCAGCCGTGTCTAGTCCCTGATTTTAGTGGGATTGCATCAAGTTTCTCTCCATTTAGTTTGATGTTGGCTACTGGTTTGCTATATATTGATTTTACTCTATTTAGATATGAGCATTGAATTCCTGTTCTCTCTAAGAGTGCTATAATGAAAGGGTGTTGGATTTTGTCAAATGCTTTCTTAGCATCTAATAAAATGATCACAAGGTTTTTTTTTTCTTTGAGTTTGTTTATATAGTGGCCTATGTTGATGCATTTGCATGTATTAAAACATAATTGTATTCATATAATGAAGCTTACTTGATCATGATGGATGATCATTTTGATGTGTTCTTGGATAATTCAGTTTGTGAGAATTTTATTGAGAATTTTTCCATCGATATTCATAAGGGAAATTGGTCTGAACTTCCCTTTCTTTGTTGGGTCTTTATGTAGATTAGGTATCATGGTAATTGTGGATTCATAGAACAAGTTGGATAGAGTTCCATCTGTTTCTATTTTGTGGAATAGTTTGAGGAGCATTGGTATTAGGTCTTCTTTGAAGGTCTGATAGAATTCTGCATTAAACTCGTCTGGTCCTGGGCTTTTTTTGGTTTGGAGACTATTAATGACTGTTTCTATTTATTTACAGGATATGGGATGGTTTAGATCATTTCTCTGATCCTGATTTAACTTTGGTACCTCGTATCTGTCTAGAAATTTGTTCATTTCACCCAGACTTTCCAGTATAAGCTTTTGTCGTAGGATCTGATGATTTTTTGGATTTCCTCGGTTTCTGCTTTTATATATCACTTTCGTTTCTGATGTTGTTGATTTGGGTACTGTCTCTGTGCCTTCTGATTAGTCTGGTTAAGGGCTTATTTATAGTGTTGATTTTCTCAAAGAACCAACTCTTTATTGGGTTGATTCTTTGTATAGTTCTTATTGTTTCTACTTGGTTGATTTCTGCTCTGAGTTTGGTTATTTGCTGCCATCTAATCATCTTTGGTGTATTTGCTTCTTTTTGTTCTACATCTTTCAGGTATGCTATTGAATTGCTAATGTATGCTCTCTCGAGTTTCTTTTCAGAGATACTCAGAGCTATGGGTTTTCCTCTTAAAACCACTTTCATTGTGTCCCAAAAGTTTGAGTATGTTGTATCTATATTTTCATTAAACTCTAAAGTCTTAATTTCTTTGTTTATTTCTTCCTTGACCAAGTGTCATTGAGTAGAGTGTTGTTTAGCTTCCACATGTGTGTGGGTTTTCTATTATTTATGTTGTTATCAGCCTTAGGCCATGGTGATCTGATAGGAGGCATGAGATTAATTCAGTCTTTATTATCTATTGAGGTTGGATTTGTTACCAATTATATGGTCAATTTTGGAGAAGGTACCATGGAGTGCTGAGTAGGTATATTCTGTTTATTTAGGATGAAATGTTCTATAGAAATCCTTTAAATCCATGTGGTCCAAAACTTCTTTTAGTTTTACTGTGGCTCGTTTAGTTTGTGTTTCCGTGGTCAGTCCATTGATGAGAGTTGGGTGTTGAAGTCCTCCACAATCATTGTGTGAAGTGCCATGTGTGCTGTTAGCTTTAGTGAACTTTCTTTTATGAATGTGGGTGCCCTTGCATTTGGAGCCTAGAAGTTCAGAATTGAGAGTTCTTCTTGGTATATTTTTCCTTTGATGAGTATGAAGTGTCCATTCTAATCTTTTTTGATGACTTTTGGTTGAAAGTCGGTTTTATCCAATATTACAATGGATCCTCCTACATGTTTCTTGGGACCATTTGCTTGGAAAATTGTTTTCCAGCCTTTACTTTGAGGTACTGTTTGTCTTTGACACTGAAGTATGTTTCCAGTATGCAGCAAAATGCTGGGTCCTCTCTATGTATCCTATTTGTTATTCTGCCTCTTTTTATTGGGGAAATGAGTTCATTGATGTTAAGAGATGTTAAGGAATAGTGATTGTTGCTCCCTATTATTATTAATGTTATTTTTATATTTGTGTGGTTGTCTTTTCAGTTTGTTGAAAAAAATTACTTTTTTTTTCTTTTTCTAGTCTTTATTATCTATTGAGTATTGGTATAGTTTCACTCCTTGTGTTGGCATTTTCCATCTGTTTTCCTTTGTAGGACTGGATTTGTGGAAAGATATTGTGTAAATTTGGTTTTGTCATTTAATATCTTGATTTCTCCATCTATGGTAATTGAGAGTTTTTCTGGGTATAGTAGTCTGGGTTAGCATTTGTGTTCTCTTAGGGTCTTTGTGAGATCTGCCCAGGATCTTCTGGCTTTCATAGTCTCTGATGAGAAGTCTGATGTAATTCTGATAGGTCTGCTTTTGTATATTACTTGACCTTTTTCCCTTACTGCTTTTAATATTCTTTATTTGTTTAATATGTTTGGTGTTTTGATTATTATGTGACTGGAGTGAATTTTTTTTTCTGGTGCAATCTATTTGGAGTTCTGTAGGCTCTTGCACATTCATGGGTATCTCTTTCTTTAGGTTATGGGAGTTTTCTTCTATAATTTTGCTAAAGATATTTACTGGCCCTTTAATTTGGGAATCTTCACTCTCCTCTATACTTATTATCCTTAGATTTGGTTTTCTCATCATGTCCTGGATATCCTGGATGATTTGGTATAGGATCTTTTTCCATTTTGCATTTTCTTTGACTGTCACATCAATGTTTTCTATGGCATCTTCTGCACCTGAGATTCTTTCTTCTATCTCTTGTATTCTGTTGATGATGCTTGCATCTATGTCTCTTGGTCTCTTTCCTAGGATTTCTATCTCCAGGGTTGTCTCCGTTTGTGATTTCTTTATTGTTTAAATTTCCATTTTTAGATCCTGGATGGTTTTTGTCAGCTCCTTTACTTGTTTGGTTGTGATTTCCTATAATTATTTAAGGTATTTTTTGTGTTTCCTCTTCAAGGTCTTCTACCTGTTTACATGTGTTTTGTTGTATTTCTTTAAGGGAGTGATTTATGTCCATCTTAAATTCCTTGATCATCATCATGAGATGTTACTTTAAATCAGAGTCTTGCTATTCTGGTGTGTTGGGGTAACCAGGTTTGCTGTTGTGGTAGAACTGGGTTCTGATGATGCCAAGTAGTCTTGGTTTCTGTTGCTTATATTCTTATGCTTGCATTTTGCCATATAGTTATCTCTGGTGTTAGCTGGTTTTGCTGTCTCTGACTTTGGCTCTTTCTTCCTTAAAGCCTGTGGGTCAGTACTCCTGGGAGACCAGCTTTTCCAGGAGGAATTTGGGTCATACAGGGTCAGCTCTGGGGTGCAGACAGAGACCAGAAAGATCCTGTCCTCAGCTGATTCTTGGTTCCAGTGTCCTGTTGGCTGTGTGTCCTCTTGGGCTAGGAATCTGAAGAGAAGTGGTGGTCTTACCTGTGCTCATAGGTGTGTAGGCACTCCTGGGAGACTAACTCTCCCCTGGCAGTATTTGTGTATGTAGTTCTGTGGCACAGGATCAACACTGGGAGTAGATGGAGAATCCTGTCCCACGTTGCCCCTTGGTTCCTGTGCCATGAGGGTTCTAGGCAGGTTCCTCTGAGCAGCAGTAATTTTCTTATCTGCATTCACAGTCCTGTCTGCACTCCCGAGAGTCTTGCTCCCTCCTGGAGCTATTTGGGCATCCTCATAAGGTAATCTTAATCTAGATAATTTCTCAAAATATGCCTAGAAATTCATCTCCCATGTGATTTTAGATTATGTCAAATTGGACATTAGCACTGATTATCAGGATTTTTAAGTGAAATTTCCTCCAAAAGCAAGTAGGGGCACTTCTGCCAATGACCAGTCTTCAGTGAAAGATATGTGTTTCCACTTTCAGTAATAAAGATAAGCCAATGCCATATTGTCTGCTGTTTGAGGACAGCAGCAGTTCAAAAATAGTTTGATCAAGATAATGAAACCAATATTTATGAAGAAAATTAACAAACTGTGAGAGAATATAAAACTTACTCATATAAATGTGGATATATGCCATATTGGTTATAAATTCTACAATAATTTGAAGATTGTTTATTGTTAATATATAATGGTGTTACTAAAGTGATTGCCAAAAATTATTAAATAAAGTTTCTTTTGAAACAAATAATTCTCAGCTTTACTTGGAAAATGTATCACTATTTTTTAAAAAAATGTCAGATAAATTTCTGTGCTGGTTATTAATTGTTAAGATATATAATTAATCCCTGCAAGTCTATAGGTCCAAAACATTAGGGCAACAGAAATTGGCCTTGACTTTTTTAATAAAAGAAAAATAATACCAAATTGGATCTAAGGAGAAGTGAGTCAATCTGGATAGAACCAAAACAGTGTACAAAATCCTCAAAATACTAATAAAAATATATAATAAATTTACAGTAGTCTCATCTCTCACCACAGAAGCTATGTTTTTCGTAGGTGTCAGTTAATACAGAGAATCCAAAATGGTCAACATGCAGAGAATAATACTGTGGGGTGCTAAGCATTAAATGAGATACTCATATCATACCCCTTCATCAAAGGTTCATGTGTCTTTGTGGGAGAAGGTGTAACAACAGTCTAAAAGTCTGAGATGGTAAATTAGGAGCAAGAAAGTATTGATTTCCAGGAAGAGTGGATATACATATGTATTCACACAAATGTGACAGCATATATAAGATGTGCACAAGTTCCAGACAGACAACATCCTAGCATAGAAGTGTTAAGGTGGGCATGGAATCCCATTACTAACTGAGGATAATTTGGCATTTGAGAGCTGCTGGGAAGAGAGGTTTTTTTTTTTTTTAATGATGCAACTCACAATAGGTTGATCACACACAATGGAAAGTCTCACGTCTCACTACCAAGAGGAGCAAAACATCACAAACTGAACATGGAAGAAAATAAAAGAAGAAAATTCAAACTTGAGCTGGAAGGGATGGAGACTGATGGGTGGTAATGAATGGGAAAAGTTTCATGAAGTGAGGTGAATATATTTAAGAATATGAAAAAGAAATGTATTAAAAATTAAAAACTGCAATATATTGTAAATGCAAACAGTTATGCGAACAAATTAAACACAAATTGCAATAGGTTAAATAATGTACAAAAATAGATAAAACAACAGAAACAAAGTGTGCATGTGTTGTATGTATATGAGAATTAGTTCATCATAAAGTAACCACTGAAATGTAATAGAAAACAGAAAATATTTATCAAAGTAAATGGTGAGAAGCTTGAAGCAATCCCACAAAAATCAGGGACTAGACAAGGCTGTCCACTCTCTCCCTACCTATTCAACATTGTACTTGAAGTCCTAACCAGAGCAATTAGACAACAAAAGGAGATCAAGAGGATACAAATTGGAAAGGAAGAAGTCAAAATATCACTTTTTACAGATGATATGATAGTATATATACGTGACCCTAAAAATTCCACCAGAGAACTCCTAAGCCTGATAAATAGCTTCAGTGAAGTAGCTAGATATAAAATTAACTCAAACAAGTCAATGGCCTTTCTCTACACAAAGTACAAACAGTCTGAGAAAGAAATTAGGGAAACAACACCCTTCTCAATAGCCACAAATAATATAAAATACCTAGGCATGACTCTAACTAAGGATGTGAAAGATCTGTATGACAAGAACTTCATGTCTCTGAAGAAAGAAATTAAAGAAGATCTCAGAAGATCGAAAGATCCCCCATGCTCATGGATCGGCAGGATCAATATAGTAAACATGGCTATCTTGCCAAAAGCAATCTACAGATTCAATGCAATCCCCATCCAAATTCCAACCCAATTCTTCAACGAATTAGAAAGGGCAATCGGCAGATTCATCTGGAATAACAAAAAACCTAGGATAGCAAAAACTCTTCTCATGGATAAAAGGACCTCTGGTGGAATCACCAAACCCGACCTAAAGATGTACTACAGAGTAATTGTGATAAAAACTGCATGGTACTGGTATAGTGACAGACAAGTAGACCAATGGAACAGAATTGAAGACCCAGAGATGAACCCACACACCTATGGTCACTTGATCTTTGACAAGGGAGCTAAAACCATCCAGTGGAAAAAAGACAGCATTTTCAACAAATGGTGCTGGCACAAATGGCGGTTATCATGTAGAAGATTGCGAATTGATCCATTACTATCTGCTTGTACTAAGGTCAAATGTAAGTGGATTAAGGAACTCCACATAAAACCAGAGACACTGAAACTTATAGAGGAGAAAGTAGGGGAAAGCCTCGATGATATGGGTAGAGGGGAAAAATTCTTGAATAGAACATCAATGGCTGTGCTGTAAGATCGAGAATCGATAAATGGGACCTCATAAAATTGCAAAGCTTCTGCAAAGCAAAAGACACCATCAATAAGACAAAAAGACCACCAACAGACTGGGAAAGGATCTTTACCTATCCCAAATCGGACAGGGGACTAATATCCAATATATATAAAGAACTCGAGAAGGTGGACTCCATAAAATTAAATAACCCCATTAAAAAATGGGGCTCAGAGCTGAACAAAGAATTCTCACCTGAGGAATACCGAATGGCAGAGAAGCACCTGAAAAAATGTTCAACATCCTTAATCATCAAGGAAATGCAAATCAAAACAACCCTGAGATTCCACCTCACACCAGTCAGAATGGCTAAGATCAAAAATTCAAGTGACAGCAGATGCTGGCAAGGATGTGGAGAAAGAGGAACACTCCTCCATTGTTGGTGGGATTGCAAGCTTGTACAACCACTCTGGAAATCAGTCTTGTGGTTCCTCAGAAAATTGGACATAGTACTACCGGAGGATCCCATAATACCTCTGTTGGGAGCCGCCCTCACATTTGCCATTACAATATGGCGCTGACAGCTGTGTTCTAAGTAGTAAACATAATCTGCACACGTGCAGGGGCAGTTTTCCCGCCATGTGTTCTGCCTTTCTCGTGATGACAACTGAGCCGATGGGCTGCAGCCAATCAGGGAGTAATACGTCCTAGGCGGAGGATAATTCTCCTTAAAAGGGATGGGGTTTCTCCATTCTCTCTCTTGCTCCTGAAGAGTTGGTGCTGAGACCCGGGACGAGAAGACCTGGGACGAGAAAAACCGGGACGAGAAGACCTGGGACGAGAAATCCTGGGACGAGAAATCCTGGGACGAGAAAACCTGGGACGGTTACCATCACCGGTGCAAGGAAGATTCCCTCATTCCGGAACCAGAACTGCGGGTCACGGTCATAAGTGTTCCCGTAAAACAGACTGTTGAGAAGGATCCAGCCTGGATTCAGAACTCCTCAGCTGGGGAATGGTGGTAATGAAGTGTTCCCGCAACACAGACTGTTGAGAAGGATTCAACTGTGTGAATTCAGAACTCTTTAGCTGGGGAACAGGATACCCGTAAGTATAGCTTTACAAGGTAAGTCTGGTCTTGAACTTTCTAACGAAATTCAAGACAGTCTATCAGAAGTAAAGTGGGAAATAGCTTTACAAGGTACGTCTGGCCTTGAACTTTCTAACGAAATTCAAGACAGTCTATCAGAAGTAAAGTGGGAAATAGCTTTACAAGGTATGTTTGGCCTTGAACTTTTTCTAGTGTTAGGAGCCTTTTTGTTCCTTTTCACATGTTATCAAGTGGTTAAGGCAGGGCTGAAATTTCTGGATGAAATTCAGGGCAATCTATCAGAAGTAAAGCGGGGAGAGAGAGTAGGAGCAAAGAGGAAATATGGTTCACAAAATAAGTATACAGGCCTTTCCATGGGTCTTGAACCTGAGGAAAAGTTAAGGTCAGGTAAGAATACCTGGGGAGAGATTAGAAGGAAGGAAACAAAAAAAGATCAATAAGCGGAGGTTTCTAGGAGAAGGAGCCTATACTCATCACTAGGTGAGCTCAAGGAGCCAGTTCTTAGCAGTTCTGAATCAGATGAAAAGGCTATTAGGGCCTGGAAGGCGCTCTCCTGAGCAGGTGAAGCCACTGGACAACTAACAAAGATCGTCCAGGGACCTCAGGAGTCATTCTCAGATTTTGTGGCCAGAATGACAGAGGCAGCAGAGCGTATTTTTGGAGATTCAGAGCAAGCCACACCTCTGGTAGAATAGCTCATTTATGAGCAAGCCACGCAGGAATGCAGAGCGGCCATAGCCCCAAGAAAGAACAAAGGTTTACAAGACTGGCTCAGGGTTTGTCGGGAGCTTGGGGGAACCTCTCACCAATGCAGGCTTAGCGGCCGCCATCCTCCAATCCCAAAAATGCTCCATGGGCAGAAATGAATCAACGCATAGATCTTGTCCAGGAACAACTAGATGTATTATGGCAAATAGCTCAGCTGGGATGTGAACAAAAGTTTCTGGGATTATGCGTTACTTCCATTCAGTATGAGAAATTTACTAGGGCAGCTAATTTGTTAAAAAGTCTTTCTCAGTATATGTTACAGAATTGGACGGCTGAATTTGAACAGACCCTTCGGGAATTGAGAATTGCCATCATTCAGGTCAACTCCACGCGCTTGGACCTGTCCCTGACCAAAGGATTACCCAATTGGATCTCCTCAGCATTTTCCTTCTTTAAAGAATAGGTGGGATTGATATTATTTGGAGATATACTTTGCTGTGGATTAGTGTTGCTTCTTTGGTTGGTCTGTAAGCTTAAGGCCCAAACTAGGAGAGACAAGGTGGTTATTGCCCAGGCACTTGCAGCTCTAGAACATGGTGCTTCCCCTGATATATCTATGCTTAAGCAATAGGTCGCTGGCCATTCAGCTCTTGCACCCCACGAGGCTAGTCTCATTGCACGGGATAGAGTGAGTGTGCTTCAGCAGCCCGAGAGAGTTGCACGGCTAAGCACTGCAGTAGAAGGGCTCTGCGGCATGTATGAGCCTATTCTAGGGAGACATGTCATCTTTCAAGAAGGTTGAGTGTCCAAGTGTCCTTCTCCCCAGGAAAAACGACACGGGAGCAGGTCAGGGTTGCTCTGGGTAAAAGCCTGTGAGCCTAAGAGCTAATCCTGTACATGGCTCCTTTACCTGCACACTGGGGATTTGACCTCTATCTCCACTCTCATTAATATGGGTGGCCTATTGCTCTTATTAAAAGAAAAGGGGGAGATGTTGGGAGCCGCCCTCACATTTGCCATTACAAGATGGCGCTGACAGCTGTGTTCTAAGTAGTAAACATAATCTGCACACGTGCAGGGGCAGTTTTCCTGCCATGTGTTCTGCCTTTCTCGTTATGAAAACTGAGCCGATGGGCTGCAGCCAATCAGGGAGTAATACGTCCTAGGCGGAGGATAATTCTCCTTAAAAGGAATGGGGTTTCTCCATTCTCTCTCTTGCTCCTGAAGAACCTCTCCTGGGCCGATATCCAGAAGATGCCCCAACTGGTAAGAAGGACACATGCTCCACTATGTTCATAGCAGCCTTATTTATAATAGCCAGAAGCTGGAAAGAACCCAGATGCCCCTCAACAGAGGAATGGATACAGAAAATGTGGTACATTTACACAATGGAGTACGACTCAGCTATTAAAAAGAATGAATTTATGAAATTCCTAGGCAAATGGGTGGACCTGGAGGGCATCATCCTGAGTGAGGTAACCCAATCACAAAGGAACTCTCACAATATGTACTCACTGATAAGTGGATATTAGCCCAGAAACTTAGGATACCCAAGATATAAGATACAATTTGCTAAACACATTAAACTCAAGAGAATGAAGACCAAAGTGTGGACACTTTGCCCCTTCTTAGAATAGGAAACAAAATACCCATGGAAGGAGTTACAGAGACAAAATTTGGAAGTGTGACGAAATGATGGACCATCTAGTGATTTCCATATCCAGACATCCATCCCATGATCAGCTTCCAAATGCTGACACCATTGCATACACTAGCAAGATTTTGCTGAAAGGACCCAGATATAGCTGTCTCTAGTGAGACTATGCCGGGGCCTAGCAAACACAGAAGTGGATGCTTACAGTCAGCTATTGAATGGACCACAGGGCCCCCAATGGAGGAACTAGAGAAAGCACCCAAGGAACTAAAGGGAACTGCAACCCTATAGGTCGAACAACAATATGAACTAAGCAGTACGCCGTAGCTCTTGTCTCTAGCTGCATATGTATCAAAAGATGGCCTAGTCGGCCATCACTGCAAAGAGAGGCCCATTGGACTTGCAAACTTTATATGCCCCAGTACAGGGGAACGCCAGGGCCAAAAAGGGGGAGTGGGTGGGTAGGGGAGTAGGGGAGGTGGGTAAGGGGGTCTTTTGGTATAGCATTGGAAATGTAAATGAGCTAAATACCTAATAAAAAATGGAAAAAAAGAAAACAGAAAATATTTAATGAAACACTGAGCAAATTAAGTCAGAAATTTCTATCATACCTGACTAAAATAAGTTATAATTTCATGAAAGAAAAAGATTTTTAAAATTATAAACACATGGGTATCCATGGACAAAAGAGAAATAATTATAGATGAATGCAGGTATTTTAATTTTAAGAATACTTTGAAAAGAATAAAATATTTCAAACAATTATGATAGAAAAACTATAATAATTTTGGCATAAATTAAAATACAATAAGAAATATGACAAAGGTTGAATGATATTCAAATACAAAGAAAATATCCAAATTATTTATTACAGAAGAATTTCATAGAACAAGAGACAAAGTTCATAATCAAATCATTTGTAAAATATGGTAATAAAATAGCTAAAATCATAAATATAATACTTCTTGGCAATCTAAAATAATACTGAAATACTATTCAAATTAAAATCTAAGCACAGATATTTAAGACATGATAAATAATTCTAAAAAGTCATCCAGTTTCCAACTGCCTCCCCCCCCACCCTGAGCTGACCCTGTACCACAGCTCTCTGACCCCAATCCCACCCAGTGATAGCTAGTCTCCCAGGAATACTGACACACGTAAGCTCACAGGCTCATAGGTTCATGGGAGGGACAATTTCCAGTCAGGTACGAAAACCCAGCTAACATTAGAGATAACCAGATGGCAAAAGGCAAGGACAAGAATATAAGGAACAGACACCAAGGCTACTTGGCATCATCAGAACCCAGAATTCCCACCACAGCAAGCCCAACACAGCTGAAAAAGCAAGATTCTACTTTAAAATCCCATCTCAGGATAAAGATTTTAAGGACATAAATAATTCCCTCAAAGAACTACAAGAGAACACAGGTAGACTGGTAGAAGGCCTTAAAGAGGAAACACATAAATCCCTTAAAGAAATACATGAAAACACATTCAAACACATGAAGGAATGGAACATAACAGTCCAGGACCTAAAAAAAGAAAATAGAAACAATAAAGAAATCACAAAAGGAAACAAAAGTGGAGATAGAAAACCTAGGAAAGAAATCAAGAGTAATACATGCAAGCATCACCAACAGAATACAAGACATAGAAGAGAGAATTTCAGGTACAGAAGATGCCATAGAAAACATTGACACAACAGTCAAAGAAAATGCAAACTGCAAAAAGATCCTAAACCAAAACTTCCAGAAAATCCAGGACACAATGAGAAGACCAAGCATAAGGATATTAGGTATAAAAGAGAGTGAAGACTCCCAAATAAAAGAGCCAGTAAATATCTTCAACAGCCCGGCCTGAGAGGTTTGTGGCACAGGCGCCGGCGGGAGCCTTCTTGGCTCCGGGACTCCGCGGAGGGCAGGCTGCACGGGTGACCGTGTGGAATACAGAGTGCCAGCCGTTTCTGGGACGGGCGAGAGTCGCAGAGCTTCTGGGAGGCGCCATCTTCAGCTCCAGATAGCCGGCCACCTTCCTGGTGAGAGCACGGGGGTCTGCCAGGCCTGAGAGGTTTGTGGCACAGGCGCCGGCGGGAGCCTTCTTGGCTCCGGGACTCCGCGGAGGGCAGGCTGCACGGGTGACCGTGTGGAATACAGAGTGCCAGCCGTTTCTAGGACGGGCGAGAGTCGCAGAGCTTCTGGGCGGCGCCATCTTCAGCTCCAGACAGCCGGCCACCTTCCTGGTGAGAGCACGGGGGTCTGCCTGGCCTGAGAGGTTTGTGGCACAGGCGCCGGCGGGAGCCTTCTTGGCTCCGGGACTCCGCGGAGGGCAGGCTGCACGGGTGACCGTGTGGAATACAGAGTGCCAGCCGTTTCTGGGACGGGCGAGAGTCGCAGAGCTTCTGGGCGGCGCCATCTTCAGCTCCAGATAGCCGGCCACCTTCCTGGTGAGAGCACGGGGGTCTGCCAGGCCTGAGAGGTTTGTGGCACAGGCACCGGCGGGAGCCTTCTTGGCTCCGGGACTCCGCGGAGGGCAGGCTGCACGGGTGACCGTGTGGAATACAGAGTGCCAGCCGTTTCTGGGACGGGCGAGAGTCACAGAGCTTCTGGGCGGCGCCATCTTCAGCTCCAGACAACCAGCCACCTTCCTGGCAAGAGCCACAGAGCTTCTGAGGCAGCGCCATCCTCAACTCCAGACGGCCAGCCTCCTTCCGGACAAGAGCCACAGAGCTTCTCAGGCGGCGACATCTTCGACTCCAGACAACTGGCCACCTTCCTGACCAAAGCAACACAGCTTCTGGGAAAGATCCTGTTTTGGGCCTTCACCTTCAGCCAGGAGGAGGTCCAAACACCAGATAACTGTACACCTTCCCTGAAAGAGGAGAGCTTGCCTACAGAGACTGCTCTGACCACTGAAACTCAGACAAGAGAGCTTGTCTCCCACGCCTGCTGATAGAGGGTAACAAAATCAACAGAGGAACAATCTCTTAACAAAGAAAACTATAACAACTAACTCCAGAGATTTCCAGATGGCGAAAGGTAAACGTAAGAATCCTACTAACAGAAGCCAGGACTACTCACCATCATCAGAACCCAGAACGCCCACTTCACCCAATCCAGGACACCCTAACACACCTGAAAAGGTAGACCTGGATTTAAAAGCATATCTCATGATGATGGTAGAGGACATAAAGAAGGAATTCAATAACTCACTTAAAGAAATACAGGAGAACACTGCTAAAGAGTTACAAGTCCTTAAAGAAAAACAGGAAAACACTGCTAAAGAGTTACAAGTCCTTAAAGAAAAACAGGAAAACACAACCAAACAGGTAGAAGTCCTTATAGAAAAACAGGAAAACACATCCAAACAGGCGATGGAAATGAACAAAACCATACTAGACCTAAAAAGGGAAGTAGACACAATAAAGAAAACCCAAAGTGAGGCGACGCTGGAGATAGAAACCCTAGGAAAGAAATCTGGAACCATAGATGCCAGCATCAGCAACAGAATACAAGAGATGGAAGAGAGAATCTCAGGTGCAGAAGACTCCATAGAGAACATCGGCACAACAATCAAAGAAAATGGAAAATGCAAAAAGATCCTAACTCAAAACATCCAGGAAATCCAGGACACAATGAGAAGACCAAACCTACGGATAATAGGAGTGGATGAGAATGAAGATTTTCAACTCAAAGGACCAGCAAACATCTTCAACAAAATTATTGAAGAAAACTTCCCAAATCTAAAGAAAGAGATGCCCATGAACATACAAGAAGCCTACAGAACTCCAAATAGACTGGACCAGAAAAGAAATTCCTCCCGACACATAATAATCAGAACACCAAATGCACTAAATAAAGATAGAATACTAAAAGCAGTAAGGGAAAAAGGTCAAGTAACATATAAAGGCAAGCCTATCAGAATTACACCAGATTTTTCACCAGAGACTATGAAAGCCAGAAGAGCCTGGACAGATGTTATACAGACACTAAGAGAACACAAATGCCAGCCCAGGCTACTATACCCAGCCAAACTCTCAATTACCATAGATGGAGAAACCAAAGTATTCCACGACAAAACTAAATTCACCCATTATCTCTCCACGAATCCAGCCCTTCAAAGGATAATAACAGAAAAAAACCAATACAAGGACGGGAACCACGCCCTAGAAAAAACAAGAAGATAATCCCTCAACAAACCTAAAAGAAGACAGCCACAAGAACAGAATGCCAACTTTAACAACAAAAATAACAAGAAGCAACAATTACCTTTCCTTAATATCTCTTAATATCAATGGACTCAATTCCCCAATAAAAAGACATAGACTAACAGACTGGCTACACAAACAGGACCCAACATTCTGCTGCTTACAGGAAACCCATCTCAGGGAAAAAGACAGACACTACCTCAGAGTGAAAGGCTGGAAAACAATTTTCCAAGCAAATGGTCTGAAGAAACAGGCTGGAGTAGCCATTCTAATATCGGATAAAATCGACTTCCAACCCAAAGTTATCAAAAAAGACAAGGAGGGACACTTCATACTCATCAAAGGTAAAATCCTCCAAGAGGAACTCTCAATTCTGAATATCTACGCTCCAAATGCAAGGGCAGCCACATTCATTAAAGACACTTTAGTAAAGCTCAAAGCACACATTGCACCTCACACAATAATAGTGGGAGACCTCAACACACCACTTTCATCAATGGACAGATCGTGGAAACAGAAACTAAACAGGGACACAGTGAAACTAACAGAAGTTATGAAACAAATGGACCTGACAGATATCTACAGAATATTTAATCCTAAAACAAAAGGATATACCTTCTTCTCAGCACCTCACGGGACCTTCTCCAAAATTGACCATATAATTGGTGACAAAATAGGCCTCAACAGATACAAAAATATTGAAATTGTCCCATGTATCCTATCAGACCACCATGGCCTAAGACTGATCTTCAATAACAACATTAAGAATGGAAAGCCAACATTCACGTGGAAACTGAACAACACTCTTCTCAATGATACCTTGGTCAAGGAAGGAATAAAGAAAGAAATTAAAGACTTTTTAGAGTTTAATGAAAATGAAGCCACAACGTACCCAAATCTTTGGGACACAATGAAAGCATTTCTAAGAGGGAAACTCATAGCTCTGAGTACCTCCAAGAAGAAACGGGAGAGAGCACATACTAGCAGCTTGACAACACATCTAAAAGCTCTAGAAAAAAAGGAAGCAAATTCACCCAAGAGGAGTAGACGGCAGGAAATAATCAAACTCAGGGGTGAAATTAACCAAGTGGAAACAAGAAGAACTATTCAAAGAATTAACCAAACGAGGAGTTAGTTCTTTGAGAAAATCAACAAGATAGATAAGCCCTTAGCTAGACTCACTAGAGGGCAAAGGGACAAAATCCTAATCAACAAAATCAGAAATGAAAAGGGAGACATAACAACAGATCCTGAAGAAATCCAAAACACCATCAGATCCTTCTACAAAAGCTTATACTCAACAAAACTGGAAAACCTGGACGAAATGGACAAATTTCTGGACAGATACCAGGTACCAAAGTTGAATCAGGATCAAGTTGACCTTCTAAACAGTCCCATATCCTCTAAAGAAATAGAAGCAGTTATTAATAGTCTCCCAGCCAAAAAAAGCCCAGGACCAGATGGGTTTAGTGCAGAGTTCTATCAGACCTTCAAAGAAGATCTAATTCCAGTTCTGCACAAACTATTTCACAAGATAGAAGTAGAAGGTACTCTACCCAACTCATTTTATGAAGCCACTATTACTCTGATACCTAAACCACAGAAAGATCCAACAAAGATAGAGAACTTCAGACCAATTTCTCTTATGAATATCGATGCAAAAATCCTTAATAAAATTCTCGCTAACCGAATCCAAGAACACATTAAAGAAATCATCCATCCTGACCAAGTAGGTTTTATTCCAGGGATGCAGGGATGGTTTAATATACGAAAATCCATCAATGTAATCCATTATATAAACAAACTCAAAGACAAAAACCACATGATCATCTCGTTAGATGCAGAAAAAGCATTTGACAAGATCCAACACCCATTCATGATAAAAGTTTTGGAAAGATCAGGAATTCAAGGCCCATACCTAAACATAATAAAAGCAATCTACAGCAAACCAGTAGCCAACATCAAAGTAAATGGAGAGAAGCTGGAAGCAATCCCACTAAAATCAGGGACTAGACAAGGTTGCCCACTTTCTCCCTACCTTTTCAACATAGTACTTGAAGTATTAGCCAGAGCAATTCGACAACAAAAGGAGATCAAGGGGATACAAATTGGAAAAGAGGAAGTCAAAATATCACTTTTTGCAGATGATATGATAGTATATATAAGTGACCCTAAAAATTCCACCAGAGAACTCCTAAACCTGATAAACAGCTTTGGTGAAGTAGCTGGATATAAAATTAACTCAAACAAGTCAATGGCCTTTCTCTACACAAAGAATAAACAGGCTGAGAAAGAAATTAGGGAAACAACACCCTTCTCAATAGTCACAAATAATATAAAATATCTCGGCGTGACTCTAACTAAGGAAGTAAAAGATCTGTATGATAAAAACTTCAAGTCTCTGAAGAAAGAAATTAAAGAAGATCTCAGAAGATGGAAAGATCTCCCATGCTCATGGATTGGCAGGATCAACATTGTAAAAATGGCTATCTTGCCAATAGCAATCTACAGATTCAATGCAATCCCCATCAAAATTCCAACTCAATTCTTCAATGAATTAGAAGGAGCAATTTGCAAATTCATCTGGAATAACAAAAAACCTAGGATAGCAAAAACTCTTCTCAAGGATAAAAGAACCTCTGGTGGAATCACCATGCCTGACCTAAAGCTTTACTACAGGGCAATTGTGATAAAAACTGCATGGTACTGGTATAGAGACAGACAAGTAGACCAATGGAATAGAATTGAAGACCCAGAAATGAACCCACACACCTATGGTCACTTGATCTTCGACAAGGGAGCTAAAACCATCCAGTGGAAGAAAGACAGCATTTTCAACAATTGGTGCTGACACAACTGGTTGTTATCATGTAGAAGAATGCGAATCGATCCATACTTATCTCCTTGTACTAAGGTCAAATCTAAGTGGATCAAGGAACTTCACATAAAACCAGAGACACTGAAACTTATAGAGGAGAAAGTGGGGAAAAGCCTTGAAGATATGGGTACAGGGGAAAAATTCCTGAACAGAACAGCAATGGCTTGCTCTGTAAGATCGAGAATTGACAAATGGGACCTAATGAAACTCCAAAGTTTCTGCAAGGCAAAAGACACCGTCAATAAGACAAAAAGACCACCAACAGATTGGGAAAGGATCTTTACCTATCCTAAATCAGATAGGGGACTAATATCCAACATATATAAAGAACTCAAGAAGATGGACTTCAGAAAATCAAATAACCCCATTAAAAAATGGGGCTCAGAACTGAACAAAGAATTCTCACCTGAGGAATACCGAATGGCAGAGAAGTACCTGAAAAAATGCTCAACATCCTTAATCATCAGGGAAATGCAAATCAAAACAACCCTGAGATTCCACCTCACACCAGTCAGAATGGCTAAGATCAAAAATTCAGGTGACAGCAGATGCTGGCATGGATGTGGAGAAAGAGGAACACTCCTCCATTGTTGGTGGGATTGCAGGCTTGTACCTCCACTATGGAAATCAGTCTGGCGGTTCCTCAGAAAACTGGATATAGTACTACCGGAGGATCCAGCAATACCTCTCCTGGGCATATATCCAGAAGATGCCCCAACTGGTAAGAAGGACACATGCTCCACTATGTTCATAGCAGCCTTATTTATAATAGCCAGAAGCTGGAAGGAACCCAGATGCCCCTCAACAGAGGAATGGATACAGAAAATGTGGTACATCTACACAATGGAGTACTACTCAGCTATTAAAAAGAATGAATTTATGAAATTCCTAGCCAAATGGATCGACCTGGAGGGCATCATCCTGAGTGAGGTAACACATTCACAAAGGAACTCACACAATATGTACTCACTGATAAGTGGATATTAGCCCAAAACCTAAGATACCCAAGATATAAGATACAATTTCCTAAACACATGAAACTCAAGAAAAATGAAGACTGAAGTGTGAACACTATGCCCCTCCTTAGAAGAGGGAACAAAACACCCTTGGAAGGAGTTACAGAGACAAAGTTTGGAGCTGAGATAAAAGGATGGACCATGTAGACACTAGCATATCCGGGGATCCATCCCATAATCAGCTTCCAAATGCTGACACCATTGCATACACTAGCAAGATTATGCTGAAAGGACCCTGATATAGCTGTCTCTTGTCAGAGTATGCCTGGGCCTAGCAAACATAGAAGTGGATGCTCACAGTCGGCTATTGGATGGATCACATGGCCCCCAATGAAGGAGCTAGAGAAAGTACCAAAGAAGCTAAAGGGATCTGCAACCCTATAGGTCGAACAACATTATGAACTAACCAGTACCCCGGAGCTCTTGACTCTAGCTGCATATGCATCAAAAGATGGCCTAGTCGGCCATCACTGGAAAGAGAGGCCCATTGGACACGCAAACTTTATATGCCCCAGTACAGGGGAACGCCAGGGCCATAAAAGGGGAGTGGGTGGGTAGGGGAGAGGGGGTGGGTGGCTATGGGGGACTTTTGGTATAGCATTGCAAATGTAAATGAGCGAAATACCTAATAAAAAATGGAAAAAAAAAAAAAAAAAAACCACTGACATAGCCTGATCAAACACTGCGCGGTCTTCCTTAGTCACTGACATAGCCTGATCAAACACTGCACGGTCTTCCTTAGTCACTGGCACAGCCTGATCAAACACTGCACGGCGTTCCTTAGCATCCTGCGGGTCACAGATGGGCAGCACTGCAATATGATAATGCAAATGCTGTAGATCCAAGGGAAAGATGAAAAGGTGAAACCATTTTCAAAACAATCCACATCTATATGTGAAAACCCCCAATTTAGATACACAGATCCAAATTCCTTCCTTTACTCTAGACATGTATATTCAATAATCTAGGGAACAGCCCACTTGCAAACTCCAAACATTTTATTTAAAGTGTATTTAACACTGAATTTTTATCGTCTTTCAAAATCTGCTCGTCTGACACTCTCTTTTTCAATACAATATGACAATACTATCCTTTCTCAAGCCAGGTACCTGAAAGTAGTCCTTGACATTTTTCTCTCCGACAAGATTCATAAATTCTATCTTCAAAATAGCTCATTTCTATTAAAAAAAATATCTTCAACAAAATTATAGAAGAAAACTTCCCTAACCTAAAGAAAGAAATGACCATAAACATAAAAGAAACCTACAGAAAAAAAAAAAAAGAAAGAAATTCCTCCTGTCACATACTATTCAAAACACCAAATGCACAAAACAAAGAAAAAAATATTAAAAGCAGTAAGGGGAAAAGGTCAAGTAACATATAAAGGCAGACCTATCATATTTATACCAGACTTCTCAACAGAGTCTCCAAAAGCCAGAAGATCTTAGACAGATGTCATACAGATCCTAAGAGAACACAATTACCATAGATGGAGAAACAAGATATTCCATGAAATAAACAAATTAACACAATGTGTTTCCACAAATCCAGCACTACAAAGGATAATAGATGAAAAACTACAAAACAAAGAGGGAAACTACACCCAAGAAAAAGCAAGGTACTAATCTTCTTTCAACAAACCCAAAAGGAGACAGCCACACAAACATAATTTAACCTCTAACAACAAAAAATAACTGAGATCAACCATCTTTGGTCCTTAATATCTCTTAACATCAATGGACTCAATTCCCCAATAAAAAGACACACTAACAAACTGGATACTTAAACAAGATCTAATGTTCTGATGCAAAGATGGAGTAAAAGGCAGGAAAAATAATTTTCAAAGAAAATGGTTCTAAGAAACAAGCTAGAGTAGCCATTCTAATATGGAATAAAATCTACTTTCAACAAAAAGTTATCAAAAAAAAAAAAAAGATAAGGAAGGACACTTCATACTCATCAAAGGAATAATCTACCACCATGAACTCTCAATTCTGAACATCTATGCGCCAAATACAAGGGAAACCACATTTGAGGAAGAAATGTTACTAAAGCTTAAAGCACACATTGAACCTCACATAGTAATAGTGGAAGACTTTAAAACCCCACTCTCACCAATGGACAGATCATAGAAACAGAATTTAACACAGACAGTGAAACTAACATAAGTTATAAACCAAATGGATTTAATAGATATCTATAGAACATTTCATCCAAAAGTAAAAATATACCTTCTTCTCACCACCTCATGGTACCTTCTCCAAAACTGACCATATAATTGGTCACAAAACAGGCTTCAACAGAAACAAGAAGATTGACATATTCCAATGCATCTTATCAAATCATCACAGACTAAGACAAAACCAATAGAAAACTCAAATACACATGGATGCAGAACAATTCTCTACTCAATGAAAAAATTTTCAGGGAAGAAATAAAGAAATTAAAAACATTTTAGAATTTGATGAAAATGAAAGCACAACACACCCCAAATTATGGGACACAGTAAAAGCTGTGCTAAGAAAACTAGTATGTCTGAGTGCCTCTATAAAGAAATTGGTGAGATCACACACTAACAGCTTAACAGCACATCTGAAAGCTCTGGAACAAAAAGAAGCAAATATACCCTAGAAGAGTAGACAGCAGAAAATAATCAAACTCAGAGCTAAAAATCAACCAAATAGAAAGAAAGAGAAATATACAAAGAATAAAAAAAACAGGAGCTGATTCCTTGAGAAAATCAACACGATAGATAAAACCTTAGCCAGATTAACAAGAGGGCACAGAGACAGTACACAAATTAATAAAATCAGAAACAAAAAGGGAGGAATAGCAACAGAAACTGACGAAATTCAAAAAATCATCAGATCCTACTACAAAAGACCATACTCAACAAAACTGGAAAATCTGGATAAAATGGATAATTTTCTAGGTAGATACCAGGTATAAAAGTTATATCAGGATCAGATACACCATCTAAACAGTCCCCTAAACCCTAATGAAATAGAAGCAGTCATTAATGTTCAGCCAACCAAAAACAGCACATGACTACATGGTTTTAGTGTAGAATTCTATCAGACCTAATACCAACACTCTTCAAATTATTACACAAGATAGGAACAGAAGGGACACTACCAAATTCGTTCTATGATGCCACAGTTACACTGATATTTAAAAACACACACACACACAAAGATCCACTAAAGAAAGAGGACTTCAGAACAATTTCCCTTATGAATATCAATGCAAAAATGCTCAATAAAATTCTCACAAACTGAATTCTAGAACACATCAAAATGATCATTCACAATGATCATGTAGGCTTCATCCCAGGGATACAGGGGTGGTTCAATATTCAGAAATGCATCAACATAATCCACTATATAAGCAAACTCAAAGAAAAACAACCACATGATCTTCTCATTAAATGCTAGAAAAGCATTTGACAAAATTCTACACCCTTTCATGTTAAAAGTCTTGGAAAGATCAGGAATTCAAGGCCCATACCTAAACATAGTAAAAGCAATCTACGGCAAACCAGTAGCCAAAATCAAAGTAAATGGAGGAAAATTTGATGCGATCCCACTAAAATCAGGAAGAAGACAAGGCTGCCAACTCTGTCCCTATCTATTCAATATAGTACTCAAAGGTCTATCCAGAGTAATTAGAAGAAGAAAAAAAGAAGAGGTCAAAGGGATAAAAATTCAGAAGGAAGAAGTCAAAATATCACTATTTGCAGATGATATGATAGTATACATAAGTGACCCCAAAAATTCCACCTGAGAACTCCTAAATCTGATAAACAACTTCATCAAAGTGGCTGGATATAAAATTAACTCAAACAATTCAGTAGTCTTCTTTATTCAAAGGAAAAATGGGCTCCGAACGAAATTAGAGAAACAACACCCTTCATAATAGTCACAATTAATATAAAATATCTTGGTGTGACTCTAACCATGCTAGTTAAAGAATTGTAAGAAAAAAAAACTTCAAGACTCTAAAGAAAGAATTTGACCTCAGGAGATGGAAAGATCTTCTATGATCACTGGTTGGCAGGGTTAACATAGTAAAAATGGATATTTTACCAAAAGAAATATACAGAGTCAATGGAATCCCTATCAAAATTCCTACTCAATTCTTCACTGAGATAGAAAGACCAATTCTCAAATTCGTTTAGTACAACAAAAAAACTAGGATAGTGAAAACTAATTTCAACAATAAAAATCCTGGGAAATCACCATTCCTGACCTCAAGCTCTGCTACAGAAAAAGAGTTAATAAAACCTCATTGTATTGGTACAAAGATAGGCAGGTAGATAAATGGAATAGAACTGAAGACCCAGAATTATACCTACATGTCTATGATTACTTGATCTTTGACAAAGAAACCAAAAAATACAGTGGGAAAAAGACAGCATATTCAACAAATGATGCTGGCTTAAGTGGTGGTTGACATATAGAATAATGCAAATTGATCCATTCTTATCTCCCTGTACAATGCTCAAGTACAAGTGGATCAAGGACCTCCACATAAAACCAGATTCCTTGAATCTAATAGAAGGAATAGAGGAGAAGAACCTCAAAAACATCTGCACAGGGGAAGAGTTCCTGAACAGAGCAACAATCGCCCAGGCTTTAAGATCAACAATTGACAAATGGAATCTCATGAAATTGAAAAGCTTCTGTAAGGCAAAGATCACTGTCATCAGGACAAAACTGCAATCTACAGTTTTGGAATTTTTTTTTTTTTTTACCAATCCTACATCTGATAGAGGTCTAATATCAAATATAAACTGAGAACTCTTCAGTCCCTCTTAGAAGGGACTCTTCAAAATACCCAGGGGAGGAGATACAGAGACAAAGTGTGGAGCAGAAACTGAAGGAAAGGCCATCCAGAGACTGCCCCACCTGGGGATCCATTCCAAACCCAAACACTATTGGGGATGTCAAGAATTGCTTGCTGACAGGAGCCTAATATAGCTGTCTCCTGAGAGGTTCTGCCAGTGCCTGACAAATACAGAGGTAGATTTTCACAGCCATCCATTGGATTGAGCACAGGATCCCCAGTGGAGGTGCTGGAGAAAGGACCCAAAGAGGTGAAGGGGATTTCAGTCCCATAGGAAGAACAACAAGATGAACCAACCAGTAACCCCAGAGTTCCCAGGGACTAAACCACCAACCAAAGAGTACACATGGAGGGACCAGCTGCATATGTAGCAGAGGATGGCCTTGTGGTACATCAATGAGAAGAGAGGCCCTTGGTCTTGTGAAGGATCAATGCCCCAGTGTAGGGGAATGACAGGACAGGGAAGCAGGAGTGGGTGGGTTGGTGAGCAGGGGGAGAGGGTAGGGGATAGGGGGGTTTCAGGGGGCAACTGTGGAAATGGGATAACATTTGAAATGTAAATAAACAAAGTATCTAATAAAAAAAGAAGTTAGACTCCAGAGAATCAAATAACCCTATTAATACTCCCCCATTTCTGGTAAGAATGCAAACTGGTACAACCACTCTGGGAAACAATCTGGAGGTTCCTCAGAAAAAATGGAAATAGATCTACCTGAAGATCCAGTTATACCACTGTTGGGCATATACCCAAAAGGTGCACCACCATGTCACAGGGACACACATGTTCCACTATGTTCATAGCAGCCTTATTTGTGGTATCCAGAAGCTGGAAACAAACCAGATGTCCCACAACAGAAGAATGGAGACAGAAAATGTTGTTCACTTTCACAATGGAATACTACTAGCTATTAAGAATGAGAAAATCCTGAGTTTAGCAGGCAAATAGATGGAACTAGAAAATATCATGCTAGGTAAGGTAACTCAGACCCAAAAGGGCATTCATGGTATGTGCTCACTAAGTGGATATTAGCCAAAAAAAAAAAAAAAAAATCCAAGATATAATCGAAAAGCTGGAAACAACCCAGATGTCCCTCAGTGGAGTACTACTGATCTATTAAAAACAATAAGTTCATGAAATTCATAAGCAAGTAGATGGAACTAGAAAATATCATCCTGAGTGAGGTAACCCAGTCACAAAAGAACACACATGGTATGTACTCACTGATAAGTGGATATTAGGAAAAAAAGCTTGGAATATGCATGATACAACTTACAAACCATATGAAGCTCAAGAAGAAGGAAGACCGAAGTGTGGCTTCTTCAGTCCTACTCAGGAGGGGGAACAAGATAATCTTGGGAGATAGAGGGTTGAAGGGACTTGGGAGGAATAGAGGAGGGGCAGGGGAAAATGGCGGGCCGGATCATATGTAGAAGGAGATGGGGGAGATGTACAAAGGATCAGTGAATAGAATAGAGGTGTACAGAAATGGGATAAGGGGAACTGGGCATAACCACCAGAAATTCCCAGATTCCAGGAAAGCAAGAGGCTTCCAGGACCCAACTGAGATGACATGGACTGAAATACCCGACGAAGTTGAGAAAGAGCCTGTAGGGATAATATCCAGAGGTAAGGCCTAGCCCCCACTCATCTCAAAATTTTAACCCAGAATTGCTTTTGTCTAAAGGAAATACAAAGAGTGAACAGAGACTGAAGAAAGTCCATCGAGTGACTCCCACATCTGGGAATCCATTCCATATGCAAATACCAAACCCAGACACTATTGTTGATGCCAGGAAGTGCTTGCTGACAGGAGCTTGGTATACCTGTCTCCTGAGAGGTTCTGCCAGAAGCTGACCAATATAGATGTGGATGCTTGCAGCCAACCATCAGACTGAGCAAAGGGACCCCAACTGAAGAGTTGGGAGAATTACTGAAAAAGCTGAAGGAGTTTGTAGCCCCATAGGAAGAATAACAATATCAATAAACCAGACCCCTCCAGAGCTCAGTGGGACTAAACTACCAACCAAAGAATATAAATGGAGGGACCCATGGCTCCAGCTGCAATTGTAACAGAGGATGGCCTTATCTGGCATCATTGACAGGGGAGGTTCTTACTCCTGTGAAAGTTCAATGCCCCAGAGTAGGAGAATGCTAGGGCGGTGAAGCAAGTGTGGAGTGGGGGGAGCACCCTCATAGAGGCAGGGGGAGGAGGAGAGTATAGGCGGTTTGTGGAGGGGACCTGGGAAGGGGGATACCATTTGAAATGTAAATAAGTAAAATAACCAATTAAAGTGAGTTCTGAAAACAGGGGAATTTGTACATAGTATCATTGCAAGTGTATTATGTATATGCATATATATTTTCATATTGATATACATCTTTATTACTAATATTCTCATGGACATATTAATATTTTTTAAATGGAAGTAAATGTATCAAAATATTGGCTATTTCTAGGTGGTGAATTGATAGTAGGAATAATTTTCTTTTTCATTAAAATATTGTCCCTTTATTTTGTATTTTCTAAATATTTTCATGAATATGTATTATTTTCATAATCAGGAAAAAACTAAGACACTTGAATCAAGGTAGAGAATCACATTATTTTCCAATCCGCTCTCATAGGAATCTCCTGGTTAGAATATGTAACAAAAGTAATTCACATCTGATGCCTAGTTTAATTATGTATATCCAGACATAACTGTAGCAAAATCAAAAAAACCTAATTCTTGGAGAAATTAAAAGCAATTCACAATAATCAATGATTCCAGAACCTTTTTATCCTAGTTTTCAAGTTATGTTTACATCTTTAGATGTCAGGGACAGAGAGTTACAGTTATAGCTTTCACTGCACAGGGCACAGTCATCACTGGTTTATGAAAGGTCCCATTCCTTGTTATTTCATACCAACTCACAGTACCTACCTATCAGTAATCATCCAAATCCTGACACAATTACTGATGTCATGCTATACTTGCAGACAGGAGCCTAGCACGGCTGTTCTCTGAGAGGCTCTACCAGCAGCTGACCTAGACAGATGCAGATACTTACAGACAACTTGGACTGAGGTCAGGGATCCCTATGGAAGTGTTAGGAGAGGGATTGAAGGAGTTGAAGGGGATGGCAACCTCACAGGATGACCAACAGTGTCAATTAACCTGGAGCTCTTAAGAGCTCCCAGAGACTTAGCTACCAACCAAAGAACATACGTGGCACATATGTAGCAGAGGACTGCCTTATTTGACCTCAGTGGGAGAGGATGTGTCTTACCTTGTACAGATGTGATGCTCCAGGTTCAGGGAATATTTGTTGGGGTGAAGGGCAGGGGGTGAAGAACTCATGGAGGGAAGGCAATATTTGGAATTTAAATAAATAAAGTAATTATTTTAAAAAATAGAGCTAAATTATACCCTTAGAAAATGAGTATCATTTCCTCTTGCTGACATTTTTACCAATGAAACAAATATATCTTTTCTTACTTTTTTCCCTGTTTGTCCCATTTCTAGGACCAATTCACATTCTCAATTTTTTCTTATATTTACAGCATAGTGTTCCATAATGAGTGTGTACCACATTTCATTTCTCCCATACACAGGTAGCCACCCACTCACTATGATTTACTATAGTAAAGAATGGTCTTACATATTTCCCTTTCTGAACACAGTGGTCCTTAGCTTAGATGGTTACACTAAGCTATAGCAAAATGCTCTCCCACATCATAGCAGCTTTGGTCCTTCTTCCTTCCAACAATCTATCACAGCAACAGTTTATTACCAAGCCTCCCATTTTTTGATAGTCATAGGTAATTTGCTTTCAGTATTGTTTGAATAGTATTTTCTCAACAATTATTGCTAATGAAGATCATTAGCCATACTCACTGGCCCTAAGGATTTTTATTTTAAATTTTCTTATGCATATTTTTGTCTAATTTTCTAATATGATTACCATTATCTTTTATCGGATATAATTGCTAATATAATCTAGCTTTTATTTCTTTGTCTAGGAAAAATAATTTCTTCTATTTTTAACACGCTATTAACACTGAACTCTAATTTTGAAGGAGTTTAGCATGTTATTCATCTCTGTCCCTACAACACAGACATTCAGACCCATTTTTTTCAATTATCCTAGCCTAGCCCATATTCTAAAGAGCTAACAAAATTCTAAATGACAAAAAAACTCCAATGAGACTCAATCAAATGAAGTACAATATCTCATGTATTTCATGTTCCCAATCCCTTAGCTTGAGATATCTCACATATACCATAAATAGAAACCATGGAATGACTTCTGCCTCTCACTTCAGTGTACACTTTCATCTGCTCCAAGCATCAATCAATGCTTACACAACTTCGTGCTATAAAGCAGCCATTTACTTCATTAAACACACAAGTTCCACAGATCAAGGATTTGTAAACATCACAGTGTGGATGCCTTGTTTCTACTTTATCATGTCTGTAGGACATGTGGGGTGACTTGAAGGCTAACAACAATGTAACAGCTGCTGTTAGAATCTTATGAAGAAGCTGGGCGGTGGTGGCGCACACCTTTAATCCCAGCACTCGGGAGGCAGAGGCAGGAGGATTTCTGAGTTTGAGGCCAGCCTGATCTACAGAATGAGTTCCAGGACAGCCAGGGCTATACAGAGAAACCCTGTCTCAAACCCCCCCCCCAAAAAAAAAAGAATCTTATGAAGGGCTATTGACTCTCCAGTCTTGGATTTTGGCTAGAATGATGCAAATACTGGTTTCAGTAGTATCTTAGAAAATATTACACATTGCTTTATTAAGCATGTGTTTCCGTAGAGAACAGCAACCTCAAGATAGTTGGATTTCTTAGGGGGCATCTCTAGCATTCAAGAACAAACATACAAAAGAGCTATAGCTTTTAAATTATCTCTATCAGTGTCAGTTTTTCTGTTTTTGTTGTTGTTGTTGTTGTTGTTGTTGTTGTTTGATAACTCAAGGGAAGAGTAGACTCTACCTCTTCACAGGAAGAATACCGAAGATTTTTGTTGCAATGTTTTAAAAGCACTAACTACAGTATTCATTTTACATTAAGTCCTAGATGAATTTATAAATCAAATCACTTAAGATCATGCTACCATTTGGAAAAATAATGGAAAATCTATTAATGGCTTATTTTGTGTCACCTATTGGTTGTTGTCAAAATAACACTGGAGACAACTTAAGTGAAAACAATTTGTATTTGTTTATGATTTTAGGTCTCATAAGACTCAGTCCATGACCATCTGGCTCCATTGTACTTTCCCAGCTGGTAATACAGAAATTCCATGGCGGAATGGCATGGTAAAAGAAAGCTGCTCACTTTCTGATAGCCAGGAAAATGAGAGAGATATATAAGGGTTACATACAAGATATAGGCATACTTTCTAGCAATCTATGCCTTTTAATTAGGCACCATTTCCTACTTTCCATTAATGTCAACCAATGTTATCAATTATGGATCTATCAATGAATCAAAACAATTATGAGGTCCAAGTCCTCATTAGATAGTCTTTGGTGGTTTCAATGTTTGGCACTCCCATCGACTCATGTGTTAAATGCTTTGGCCCATTAGGAGTGGCACTATTAGGAGGTGTGGCCTTGCTTGAGGATATGTGGACTTATTGGAGGAAGTGTGGGACTGTAGGGGCAGGTTTTGAGGTCTCTATGTTTAAGCTCTGCCTATTAGGAATTCCAGTCTCCTGACTGCCTTCAGATCAAGATGTTGAACACTCAGGTCTGTCTCCAGCAACATGTCTGCCTGGACACTGCCATGAATCCTACCATCATGATAATGGACTAAAACTCTAAAAATGTAAGCCAGCCCTAACTAAACATTTTTCCTTATAAGAGTCATAAGGTAGGTCTTGGTTTTTCTTCACAACAATGAAAACCCTAACAAACACACAGTCATATCTGGGGGGAAAGGTCACCTTTAAAGGTAGCACTGGGGACTAAGCATGCAACCTATAATTTTAAAGGATATTTAATAGCAAAACTGTTAATACTGCTTTATCAGACTATTTCTAAAAGTGAAGCAGTTGTGTCAAAAGTCCTCAAAGCAAGGCCATTTACAACTGGGTATCAATTCTAATTTCATGCATTATTCCTCAATATTATCAGATATGCATCCCATCCCAAATATGTCAACTGTCAACTAAACTAGATTTCTATTTGATGCTTTAAAAAAAAAAACTTAACTCACTAATTCCTGAACCCTTTAGAAATGTATTCCCATGCTCCTTCTCACTGGAATAGTTGGCTCTCTAAAGTCTTTCTTCTTCAGTGCTGATTTCAAAATTCAAACTTCATGATTGTATTAGCTACTGTCTGCTGATGTGATAAAACACCATAAGAAAAATTGACAGTTTTGATCCATTCTGGACAAGATTTTGGTTTACAGTTTCCAAGGGAGAACCCATAAAACAGGAGTATGTGAGTAGTGGTCACAGCAAGCAAAAAGCTAGGAGATCACTTCTCAGTCACCCATAGGAAGCAGAGAGAGGGAACAGGAAGCAGGATGAGGCAATAATCTATCAAACACTGTCCCCAGTGACATACTCCGCCATCAAAGCCATACCCTCACAAAGGTTCCATAATCTTCCCAAATAGCACTGCCAACGAGGGACAAGTGTACAAGTGTTAAGATATATGAGCCTATGTGGGACAATTCTCACTCAAACCACTATATGGTCTACCAATCAATGTTCCCTACCTCTATAAACTCACACAAATAACATGTTCTATTTCTGAAGTATTATCCCTTAACTCAGATCTTAATTTCTTGCCTGACATTATTATGTTTTGTTATCATATTTTGGATTTTTAAAAATCTATTCATCTCTCAATTATTACATACTGACTGCAATTTCCCCTTCCTCCCCCCCCCATTCTCTTCCCCAACCTTCCCTCACTCCGATATGTCCTTCTCCATTTCCCTTCAGAAAGGGGCAGGCTTCACAGGGATATCAGCACAACATGGTGAATCAAGTTGCAATGAAACTAGCCACTTACCCTTGTACTAAGGGTGGATGAAGCAAGTCAGTAGAATAAAAGGGTTCCAAAAGTAGGCAACCTAATATTTTGAGTGTTTTATTGCAATATCTTATATAGCTTGATTTGCTTCAAGTAGTGGTTTCTTGATCGATTTATCTTAAATATAAGCAGCATGTTTCGAGCTAAAAAAGAGATAACATTTTATGTTGCTAGCTAAGAATATTTTTCATTAATTTATTAATTTATTCACTTTATATCCCAATTACAAACTCCCTCCTTCCTCTTCTCCCAGTCCCACACTTAGAAATTTCTCCACCCATTACCTCCTCCATTTCTCCTCAGAGAAGGGAAAGGCCCTAGAACAGGGATGAGGATCCAATGGCAGGAAATAGTGTCAGAGACAAACCCTGCTCCAATTGTTAGGGGACCAAACTGAAGACCAAGCTACATTATCTGCTCCAATATGTAGAGGCCCTAGGTCCATCCTTTGCCTGCCCCTTTCTGAAGGGAAATGGAGAAGCAGATATCAGAGTGAGGGGAAGTTGGGGGAGAGACTGGGGGGAGAAGAGGGAGGGGTTGGCTCTTTCAAATGGGATGAGTCTCTGTTGGGACAGTCATAGGTTGGCTGTTCCTTCACTCTCTGCTTTTATCTCTGCACATCTTATAGGCAGGACAAATTTTGGGTTTAAGGTTTTGTGAGTGGTTTGATGTCCTCCTCCCTCTACTGGAAGTCCCGCCTGGCCAGAGGTGGCCACTCTAGTCTCCATATCCTCGGCTGGTAGGAATCTCAGCTGAAGTCACCCCCAATGACTCCCTGGAGTCTCCCCAATCCCAGGTTTCCAGTTAGTTGCAGAGATGAGTCCACTGATTTGTATTCTCACACCGAGCCCTCTCCCACCCTCTCTCCCCACACCTGATTTCCATCCCCATTATCCTCCTCACCACCTCTCCCATTCAGTTCCTTCTCTCCATCTACCTCTGATGACTAGCTAAGACTATTTTAAAAGACTTCTACCTAGAATCATTAGTATTACATTTTAAAAAGACATTTTATCCCCCCTCCATGTATATAATCTCAAAATGAGATTTTTTCATTTCTTTTTTTCTATTTTTAATTAGATATTTTCTTTATTTATATTTCAAATGTAATCCCCTTTCTTCATTTCCTCTCCGAAACCTCCCCTACTCCATACCCTCTCCCCCTGCTCACCAACCCACACACTCCCGCCTCCTCGTCCTGGCATTCCCTTATATTGGGGCATAGAGCCTTCACAAGAACAAGAGCCTCTCCTCCCATTAATGACCAACTAGGCCATCCTCTGCTACATATGCAGTTAGAGGCATGAGTCCCACCAAAATACTCTTTGGTCAGTGGTTTAGTCCCTGGGAGCTCTGGGGGTACAGGTTGGTTCATATTGTTTTTCCTCCTATGGGGCTACAACCCCTTCAGCTCCTTGGGTCCTTTCCCTAGCTCCTTCATTGAGGACCCTGTGCTCAGTTCATTGGTTGTCTGTGAGTATCTACTTCTGTATTTGTCAGGCTCTGGCAGAACCTCTCAGGAGACAGCTATATCAGGCTCCTGTCAGCAAGCTCTTGTTGGCATTCTCAATAGTATCAGGATTTGGTAACTCTATATCGGATGGATCCTCACATGAGACAGTCTCTAAATAGCCTTTCCTTCAGTTTCTGCTCCACACTTTAATCTCTGTATCTCCTCTCATGGGTATTTTGATCCCTCTTCTAAGAAGGACTGAAGTATCCATACTTTGATCTTCCTGCTTCTTGAGCTTCATGTGGTCTGTGAATTGTATCTTGGGTATTCCGAGCTTTTGTGCTAATATCCACTTATCAGTGAGTGCATACCATGTGTGTTCTTTTAAGACTGAGGTACCTCACTCAGGATGATATTTTCTAATTCTATCCATTTGCCTAAGAATTTCACAAATTCATTGTTTTTAATAGCTGAGTAGTACTCCATGGTGTAAATGTACTACATTTTCTGTATCCATTCCTCTGTTGAGGGACATTTGTTTTTTTTGTTTTTTGTTTTTTTCCAGCTTCTGGCTATTATAAATAAAGCTGCTATGAACATAGTGGAGCATATGTCCTTATTATATGCCTCCAATACCTCAAAGAGACACTATCCTAAATCCTATCTTTTATAAGTCTGGTTTCTAGGATAAGAATTACATAAAATATTACCCAATTTAGGCATATCTTTAGAGACCTGTTTCCATGGGTTGGCTCATGCCACATGTTATAGTTCTGAATTACTTCAACCAGGAGTTACCAGTTTTAAGCCAATTTTCTGCTACCAACGTTACAAATTTCTAATCATACCCAATAACTTATGAACCAATAATCTGTAATAAAGACATGTAGAAATATTTATACTTTGAAAACCATTCAGAAACAAAAACTGAAATGGCTGCATACATTTACTTATTTAAACCAGACAAAATTCCTAATTTTTCTATCTGTAATTTCAAGAAAGGGGCTCCTTGTTACCAGTTGAACCCAATAATCACAGTCACAGGGAATATTCTAGGAGAAACAGCCATCAATTCCCTTACCATAGAACTTGAGAAGTGGCTGGTCCCCTTAAGAGTGGCTTTTCAGAGAAGCTCCTGGCGGGGCTTCTCCAGCTGTGCTAGACTCCTGACTATACAGGTGTAGGGCTCCAAAGACCAATTGATACTGTTTGTTTATTTATTTTTCATTTTTCTCTTTTTTTTGAAATGAGTTAAAACTAAATCAAGGACTGAACAACAAGCAGATAGTTTTAAACATTTTTTTCTTTTGAACATGAAACAAACAACAAACAATCAAACCACAAAACAAAAACACAGATTAAACATAAAACAGTCAGTTTTGACAGACATGGAAGGATTGGAGAGCCAAGGACAGATAATAGACAGGAAAGAGAATTAGACGTCCTAAATGGACCCAGATATCCTACCTAAGAGATCCAGAACCAAGCATTCCTCCAGTAGGAGCCAGAGAGGAGGCAGGACATCTCCAGACCTCCTCCTGTCCCTAGGAGAGCTCTGAAACAGCTTACATTCATTTTCTTTCTCTTTCACCAAATTATTCCCAGATAGTCGGAGAGGGCTGCTTTTCTCAAACCCATTCTCTCATGTCTCAGGTGTAAACTATCTCTAGTCAGGGTTCAAAGACTAAAAATTACCTATGAGAATTACCTTCACTTTTCTAGATTTTAGCATAGCTCTAAACACATACACAAAGCACATTTTACATTTACCTTGTACTTCTGCAATGTTTATTCACTGCTGGCCCAAATCTTCTTTACTTTCCTATTCACATGCTTCCAATTCCTGCAGTGTCCATACCTGTATCCTGCTTACTGGAGCTCTGACGTTGAGGCATCATCTGACCAAGCCAGCTCAGACAACAGGTTCTCCAGCACGGGAGTGAGGATTAAAAAGAAAAAAGACAGACAGCATTGTAGCATGACCCTAGTCAATTCTGAGACTGAAAGCAAATTTAAGTTTTCCAGTCTGCTTTTTATACCATTTTAATTACATGCAAGCATTTAGGGCGAGCACTACAATAAATAACATAGATGAACACACATCAAAATCCTTTCTAATTTGTTCACAAACCCATCAGGACATTTTTATTTGACAACTATTTTTTTTCCGAGACAGGGTTTCTCTGTGTAGCTCTGGCTGTACTGGAACTCACTTTGTAGAGCAGGCTGGCCTTGAACTCAGAAATCCACCTGCCTCTGCCTCCCAAGTGCTGGGATTAAAGGCATGTGCCACTACCCAGCAAAAACTACTTTTCAAATGTTGTTTTATACTCATTGATTTCAAGATCTTATTCAAAGCAGTCAATATTTATTTTATAATTGGCTGGACAAAAACCTAAATTGTGATTATGCTCTTTTATTTACTACCTCACATAAAACACAAACAGAATGGACCTGAACTTAACTTGCACTAAGTACCATGTTCATTACCACCTTACCATAGCAAATAAAAACAGATATACTATCTGCCTATGTGGAAATTCATATAAATTCACAAGAAAAAAAACAAATAATAACCAAACGAAATGTATACTGAAGCTAGATAGAATCAGATAGTGGTGCATGATATAATCATGAGGAAACAGCAATTGTGAATGGAAATTTTTGATTGAGGCAGACACTGCTTCTTGAGCAATAAGTTACAGAAGTTAGAAAGAAACCAGACATTTGAATAATGTATCATGAAGGAGCAAAATATTGAGGAAACAAACATACTTTCATGCTCAAGATAATAGCGAAGCACTGAGAGGGGCACAAGTCCTTGTCTAGTATAGATGACCCAGTTTCAATCCAAAAACCATGAAAAGCAAAACAAAAACCGCATCTGTAGCCAGGTATAGTAGGATATAATCTGAGCTGTCTTGAGGCTGTCATCGTACACAACCATTAAAGTTGAAAGTAAAGCTCTTCCTTCCAATTATATCCAGCATATGCTCACTTCTCCCCACTTTCATCCCCACAACCTTGGTTTGAGCCACCATTTTTGGTGCCCTCCATTATTACAAAAGTACTTAGCAGGTGTGTACACTTCTATCCCAGGCATTCATCATCACTCCACACAAGGCTATGGAATGACTCATTTTAACTCTAAAGGAATAGATGCTTTCTCTGCTTCTCTATGAGCTTTCTAGCTTATTTTGTTTAAAAACTAGTCTTTAAAAAATGTCTAGAAATATGCAGGAGAAATGGGTCAGCAGGTGAGAGTGCTTATCGCTCTTCTAGCAGACACAGTTTAGGTCCCAGCAGCACCCACACTGGGTTCCTGGGACTCTGGCTCTAGGGGATTTGATGTCTTCTTTGGAATTCTAGTGGTGCAAAGCATATGCATGCCACACATACATACATGCAGGCACTCACATACACACATAAAATAATGACAAGTAAATTTTTAAAAAATTGTATTTGAGACTCTAAAATGATCACACACATGCAAATACACAAATACACACAAATATACACATGCACACACAAAACATCTGCTACTATATATTTATTGGGATTAAGGACATTCCAATATACTAACAACTATATCTTTAATGCATGGAGTATGGTAGGCATTTAGTAAATATTTGTCAAGTGAATAAATGAGCAAGGCATGCATTCAAAGTAGTCATAATATGGGCCTGTTGGACTGTTCTACGGTTACACTTTAATTGGATATTTTCTTTATTTTTATCTCAAATGTTATCACCTCTCCCAGTGTTGCCCCTCCTTCTACTTCTATGAGGGTGCTCATCCACTCACCCACCCACTCCTGCCTCTTTGCCCTCGATTTCCCCTACACTGGGGCATCAAGCCTTCTCAGCACCAAGGGCCTCTCCTCCCATTGATTATCAACAAGGCTATCCTCTGCTACAGATGCAGCTGAAGCCATTGGTCCCTCCATGTGTACTCCCTGGTTGGTGGTTTAGTCCCTGGAAGCTTTGGGGTGATCTGGTTTGTTGATATTGTTGTTCTTCCTATGGTATAAGCATGGTTCAGAGATGAGTAGAAACATGATTGTTTACATATTAGTGCATCACACAATAGACTGTACTATAGTCCCTAAGGGGAGGGGCAATTGAAATTCCTTCATAATTTTTGAGTAAGATCTCTGCAGAAACTGTCAGTTCTCATTTTCCCACAGACTTCTTTCTATTCAGGAGTTGGTCTTATTTCTCTGGTACAAGGAATGCTCAAAACAGCTTTACACAATGCAAGCCCCCACCAATTAGTGTCTTTTTCTAAACACTTCAGGTTTTAATCAATCTTGCTTTATATTTGATGATAATCATCATAGATGGATTTGATTAAATCTTTTTAAATGACCCAAATAGTCAAGAGTTTTGAGGCAAACATATAATGTGATCTATATACACAAGGGGAGGAGGAGGAGGAGGAGGAGGAGGAGGAGGAGGAGGAGGAGGAGGAAATAGAAGAA
The DNA here is from genome assembly GCF_000001635.26 of Mus musculus. Taxonomy (NCBI): domain Eukaryota; kingdom Metazoa; phylum Chordata; class Mammalia; order Rodentia; family Muridae; genus Mus; species Mus musculus. The sequence continues at coordinate 14,794,214 of NC_000086.7, read as the reverse complement.
GCCTCTACTTTTTTGACTTTAAATGAATAAATCAGCAGAGCTGGTCCCTTTTGGAGTTTAATTTGGTTTTAATGTTTTATGAGGCTTACACCAAGGAATATTAATGCCACCTGCAGAACAAGTCACTTGAGCCTTTCATACACAGGCAAAAGTTTTCATCTGAGCTGAGAGATAATCTTTCTTAATAATATCAACATAGTCGATGGAAGTCATAATTAATTCATACATCATGGATGTAATTAGCATTCAAATGAAAGAAATGACTGCTATGCCAAAACCAAGTCTACTCCATTATTTTATTTGGTACAAACAAAATATATTGTATTTCTCCCCTTGTCAACTGTGGGCACAGTTTGATCAGTCCTTTATCCAGTCGCCCTTCAGCTTAAAACCAAAAGTTGAAAAGAAGCTACTAGTTTGTCATTAACAGCAAGTTTGTCCTTTAAGATTTAGTGGTAAAGTGCAATCAATCTTTTCCATCTTTATGTTTTTGTAAGCAATCAAGTTCAAATTTCACTTTCCCTGATTTATAGATAAGAAACCTGAATACCTAAAAAGGCCTAATATTCTTATTTATGGCAACTAATATATCATTAAGTAAGGGAAGAATTATCTCCTAATGATAAGAGTATCAGTATTGGAATAAGAAGCAAAATTGTAAGGCTGTGTCACACATTCTTTGTTAAATATTTCTGCAATAAGCACTGGAGAAAGTCAAGGGTTATTCAGAAACTATATGCAGAGCAGTAGAAAACCAGACACTTGAAGACAAAAAACATTTTGATTCACTAGCCACTTAAGTGCTGCTTGAAAATAGCCATAAAAATCATTGGCATATTATAAAAGTTGAAAGGGAGGGAAGATATGTAGGAAAAATGTCTCAAACAGCCTAGATTATAGGCTGGCTTCACTAGAAACAGATTGAACTATTAACATTTTAGCTATCATGGAGGGTCCTGAGAAACAGAATAATTGTGATTTGCTTAGTCTCACTCAAGCAATTTGTACCTTAATAAGGATTAAAACCTATTTGCCATGTTAGTAGTTCTCCAAGTGTGGTGTCTAAGGAAACAGCCTCAGCATCATTTGTATTTTGTAAGAAATGGAAGTTCCTCATTCCATTTGAGACCTAAAGAATAATAAACTCTGGATAAAGACCCCCAGCATTCACTAATAATGTACTTGGACTTATACACTGATATCTTGCTAAAACGGTTACTAATAGCAATTTTTTATCTGTAATAAAGTATAAATATTAAAATTTTAAGGCCCTTATAAAAAGTGTTTATGGGGCTCCAGAGTGCTCTCCAAGCCACAGGACCTCGGGATCACTTCGGGATCACAGGTGAGTAGAACGCAACATCAGCTCTGAAGAATTGTGGAGCGTCTTGTGCCAGCAGGAACAGGGACAAAGGAACCCCGCCCGACTAGAGGCTGGGATCCATTCAGGTCTCAGACAGCCCTGCCATCTTCTGCGTGAACCCGGCCGTGGGAGTCTAGGGCACCAGAGGACTCTCTACACCGCAGGACCCCTAGCACACCCAGGACCTCCTGATCACCTGAGAGCACCTGGGCAAGAGAAGCAACACAGCTTCTTGGTCACGGTCCTTTCAGGTCTTCAACCTCAGCCAGGAGGCAGAGCTGAGACCCAGATCCCTGGGCACATTCCTTAACAGAGGAGAGTCTGCCTACAGGGAGAGTTCTGACCCCAGAACGCAGGAGGTAGATCAGAGCTCCAGACTGCTGGACACCTGCCCTGAAAGAGGAGAGTTTGACTCAAGAGAGTGTTCTGACCACTGGAACTCAGAAGAGAGTTGAACTCCCAGGAATGCTGACAGAGGCTAACAGAATCACAGGAGGATCAATCTCCAACCAGAGACAGCTTGAACATTAACACCAGAGATTTTCAGATGGTGAAAGGCAAAAGTAAGAATCTTACTAACAGGAACCAAGAACAATGGGCATCATCAGAACCCAGTATGCCCACCACAAGGAGTCCTGGATACCCCCAACATACCCAAAAAGCAAGACAAGGATTTAAAATCATATCTCATGATAGTGGTAGAAGATTTTAAGAAGGGCATTAATAACTCACTTAATGAAATACAAGAGAAAACTGCTAAGCAGGTAGAAGCACATAAAGAGGAAGCACAAAAATTCCTCAAGGAATTACAGAAGAACATTGGTAAACAGGTAGAAGTCCTTAAAGAACTACAGGCAAACACTGCTAAACAGGTAGACGAAACACAAAAATCCCTTAAAGAATTACAGAAAAACACAAACAAACAGGCAATGGAATTGAACAAAACCATCCAAGATCTAAAAAATGAAAGTAGAAACAATGAATAAAACTTGAAGGGAGACAACTCTGGAGATATAAATCCTAGGAAAGAAATCAGGAACCATAGATGTGAGCATCAGCAACAGAATACAAGAGATGGAAGAGAGAATCTTGGGTGCAGAGATTCCATAGGGAACATGAAAACAGCAATCAAAGAAAATGGAAAATGCAAAAAGATCCTAACTCAAAAGATCCAGGAAATCCAGGACACAATGAGAAGACCAAACCTACGAATAATAGGAGTAGATGAGAATGAAGATTTTCAACTTAAAAGGCAAGCAAATATCTTCAACAAAATTATAGAAGAAAACTTCCCAAACCTAAAGAAAGAGATGCCTATGAACATACAAGAAACGTACAGAACTCCAAATAGACTGGACCAGAAAAGAAATTCCTCCCGACACATAATGATCAGAACAACAAATGCACTAAATAATGACAGAATATTAAAAGCAATAAGGGAAAAAGGTCCAGACTTCTCACCAGAGACTATGAAAACCAGAAGAACCTGGACAGATGTTATACAGACACTACGAGAACACAAATGCCAGCCCAGGCTAGTATACCCAGCCAAGCTTTCAATTACCATAGATGGAGAAACCAAAGTATTCCATGACAAAACCAAATTCACACAATATCTTTCCAGGAATCCAGCTCTTCAAAGGGTAATAAAGGGAAAAACCAACACAAAGATGGAAATTACACCCTAGAAAAAGCAAGAAAGTAATCTTTTAACAAATCTAAAAGAAGACAGGCATGAGAACAGAAACCCAACTTTAACAACAAAAATGACAGGAAACACCAATTACTTTTCTTTGATTTCTCTTAACATCAATGGACTGAATTCCCCAATAAAAAGATGTAGACTAATAAACTGGCTACACAAATAGAACTCTACACTTTGCTGCTTACAGGAAACCCAATTCAGGGATAAAGACAGACACTACCTCAGAGTAAAAGGCTGGAAAACAATTTTCCAAGTAAATGGTCTGAAGAAACAAGCTGGAGTAGCCATTCTAATATCAAATAAAATTACTTCCAACCCAAAGTTATCAAAAAAGACGAGGAGGGGCACTTCATACTCATCAAAAGTAAAATCTACCACGATGAACTCTCAATTCTAAATATCTCTGCTCCAATTGCAAGGGCAGCCACATTCATTAAAGAAATTTCAGTAAAGCTCAAATCACACATTGCAACTCACACAATAAGAGTGGGGACTTCAACACCCCACTCTCAACAAAAGACAGATCTTGGGAACAAAAATTAAACGGAGACGCATGGACACTAACAGAAGGTATGAAAAAATGGATTTAACAGATATCTTCAGAACATTTTTATCCTAAAACAAAAGGATATACCTTCTTCTCAGCACCTCATGGTACCTCCTCCAAAGTTGACCATAAAAGTTGTTTCAAAACTGGCCTCAACAGATACAAAAATATTGAAATTATCCCGTGCATCTTATCTGATTACCACGGACTAAGGCTGATCTTCAATAACAGCATAAATAATAGAAAGCCAACATTCACACGGAAACTGAACAACACTCTACTCAATGATACCTTGGTCAAGGAAGAAATAAAAAAAGAAATTAAAAACTTTTTAGAGTTTAATAAAAATGAAGCCACAACATACCCAAACTTATGGGACACAATGAAAACAGTCCTAAGAGGAAAACTCATAGCACTTAGTGCCTCCAAAAAGAAACTAGAGAGAGCATACACTAGCAGTCTGACAGCACACCTAGAAGCTCTAGAATGAAAGGAAACAAAATCATCCAGGAGGAGTAGACATCAGCAAATAATCAAACTTAGGGCTGAAATCAACCAAGTGGAAACAAAAAGAACTATTCAAAGAACAAACCAAACCAGGAGCTGGTTCTTTGAGAAAATCAGCAAGATAGAAAAACCCTTAACCAGACTAATGAGAGGGCACAGGGACAGTATCCTAATTAACAAAATCAGAAATGAAAAAGGAGACATAACTACAGATCCTGAGGAAATCCAAAACATCATCAGATCTTACTACAAAAGGCTATACTCAACAAAACTGGAAAACTTGTGAAGAATAAAAAATTACTGAACTCTTCCTCACCCCAGAGCTCGACCCCTCCCATCTAGAGAGTGTTCCCAGAACACTCCTGAACTCTTCACCCTAGAATGCATTCCTGAACTCCTCACCCTAGAGTTTGAACCCTCCCAACTAAAGACTGTTCCAAGAACATTTTTGAGATAAGGGCCTCCTGGAACAACCTCAGAATGAACCGGGTACATTGCCAAATAATAGGACATGACCCCTTAGTTACGTAGAATCCCTTGGCAGAACCCCTTGTCCCTTGGCAGAACCCCTTAGTTATGTAAACTTGTACTTTCCCTACCCCGCTCTCCCCCCTTGAGTTTTCCTATATAAGCCTGTGAAAAATTTGGCTGGTCGTCGATTCTCCTCTACACCACTAGGTGTATGAGTTTCGACCCCAGAGCTCTGGTCTATGTGCTTTCATGCTGCTGCTTTATTAAATCTTGCCTTCAACATTTTAAGTTCGGTCTCAGTGTCTTCTTGGGTCCGCGGCTGTCCCGAGGCTTGAGTGAGGGTCTCCCTTTGGGGGTCTTTCACTTGTATGAAATGGACAACATCCTAGACAGATACCAGGTACCAAAGTTAAATCAGGATAAGATTAACAATCTTAACAATCACATTTCCCCTGAGAAAATAGAAGCAGTCATTAATAGTCTCCCAAACAAAAAAAGCAGAGGACCAGATAGGTTTAGTGCATAGTTCTACCGGACCTTCGAAGAAGACCTAATTCCAACTCTACTCAAACTATTCCACAAAATAAAAACAAAAGGTACTGTACCCAATTCATTCTATGAAGCCAAAATTACACTGATACATAAACCACACAAAAATGCAACAAAGAAAGAGAACTTCAGACCAATTCCATTATGAATATTGATGCAGAAATACTCAATAAAATCCTCGCAAACCAAATCCAAGAACACATCAAAACGATCATCCATCATGACCAAGTAGGCTTCATCCTATGGATGCAGGAATGGTTTAATATACAGAAATCAATCAGCATAATCCACTATATAAACAAACTCAAAAACAAAAATAACAGGATCATCTCCTTAGATGCTGAGAAAGCATTTGAAAAAATCCAACACCCATTCATGATAAAAGTCATGGAAAGATCAGGAATTCAAGGCCCATACCTTAACATAATAAAAGCAATATACAGCAAACTAGTAGCCAACATCAAAGTAAATGGAGAGAACCTGGAAGCAATCTCACTAAAATTAGGGACTACACAAGGCTGCCCGGTCTCTCCCTTCCTATTCAATATAGTACTTGAAGTCGTGGCCAGAGCAATTTGACAAGAAAAGATGAACGGGAAACAATTTGAAGAGGAAGAAGTCTAAGTATCACTGTTTGCAGATGATATGATAGTATATATAAAGGACCCTAAAAATTCCAACAGAAAATTCCTAAACCTGAAAAACAGCTTCAGTGCAGTAGCAGGATATAAAATTTATGCAAACAAATCAGTGGCCTTTCTCTACACAAAGGATAAACAAGATTAGAAAGAAATTAGGGAAACAACACCCTTCACATTAGTCACAAATAATATGTAATACCTTGATGTGACTCTAACTAAGGAATTGAAAGATCTGTATGACAAGAACTTCAAGTCCTTGAAGAAAGAAATTGAAGAAGATCCCAGAAGATGGAAAGATCTCCCATGCTCATAAATTGGCAGGATTAATATAGTAAAAACAGCTATCTTGCAGAAAGCAATCTACAAATTCAATGCAATGCCCATCAAAATTCGAACTCAATTCTTCACTGAGTTAGAAAGGGCAATTTGCAAATTCATCTGGAATAACAAGAAACCTAGAATAGCAAAAACTATTCTCAACAATAAAAGAACGTCTGGGGGAATCACAATGCCCGACCTCAAGCTGTACTACAGAGCAATTTTGATAAAAACTACATGGTACTGGTACAGCAACAGACAGGTTGATAAATGGAATAGAATTGAAGACCCAGAAATGAACCCACACATCTATGGTCACTTGATCTTTGACAAGGGAGCTTAAACCGTACAGTTGAAAAAAGACATCATTTTCAACAAATAGTGATGGCACAACTTGCAGTTATCATGTAAAAGAATGCTAATTCATCCATTCTTATCTCCTTGTACAAAGATCATGTCTAAGTAGATCAAAGAACTCCACATGAAACCAGAGACACAGAAATTTATAGATGAGAAAGTGGGAAAAACCCTCGAAGATATGAGCACAAGGGAAAAAATTCCTAAACAGAACAGCAATGGCCTGTGCTGTAAGATCAATAGTAAACAAATGGGACCTCATAAAATTGCAAAGCTTCTGTAGGGCAAAAGATACTGTCAATAAGACAAAAAGGCCACCAATAGATTGGGAAAGAATTTTTACCAATCCTTATTCTGTTAGGGAACTAATATCCAATATATACAATGAGCTCAAGAAGCTGAACTCCAGAAATTCAAATAACCCCATTAACAAAATGAGTACAGAGCTAAACAAAGAATTCTCAACTGAGGAATACCAAAGGGATGAGAAGCACTTGAAAAAAATGTTCAACATCCTTATTCATCAGGGAAATGCAAATCAAAACTACCCTGAGTATTGAGTAGTACTGAGTATTCTACCTCACACCAGTCAGAATAGCTAGGATCAAAAATTCAGGTGACAGCAGATGCTGGCAAGCATGTGGAGAAAGGGGAACACTCCTCCATTGCTGGTGGGATTGCAATCTGCTACAACCCCTCTGGAAATCAGTCTGGTGGTTCCTCAGAAAACTGGACATAGTACTATTGCTAGATCCAGCAATACCTTTCCTGGGCATATACTCAGAAGATGTTCCAACTGGTAATAAGGACACATGTTCCACTGTATTCATAGCAGCCCTATTTATAATAGCCAGAAGCTGGAAAGAACCCAGATGCCCCTCAACAGAAGAATTAATACAGAAAATGTGGTACACTTACACAATGGAGTACTACTCAGCTATTAAAAACAATGAATTTATGAAATTCTTGGGCAAATGGATGGATCTGGAGGATATCATGCTGAATGAGGTAACCCAATCACAAAAGAAGTCACTTGATATGCACTCACTGATAAGTGGATATTAGCCCAGAAACCTAAAATACCCAAGATACAACTTCCAAAACACAAGAAAATCAAGAAGGAAGACCAACCCATGGATACTTCATTCCTGCCTAGAATACGGAATAAAATATCCATGGAAGGAGTTGCAAAGACAAAGTTTGGAGCTAAGACAAAAGGATGGACCATCCAGAGACCGCCCCACCCGGGGGTCCATCCCATATTCAGCCACCAAATGCAAACAGTATTGCATATGCCAGCAAGAGTTTGCTGAAAGGACCCTCATATAGCTGTCTCCTGTGAGGCTTTGCCAGTGCCTGGCAAATACAGAAGTGGATGCTCACAGTCATCTATAGGATGGAACATGGAACCCCCAATATAAAAGCTAGAGAAAGTACCCAAGAGCTGAAGAGGTCTGCAACCCTGTAGGTGGAACAACAATATGAACCAACCAGTACCCCCCAGAGCTTGTGCCTCTAGCTGCATATATAGCACATGATGGCCCAGTCAGCCATCATTAGGAAGAGAGGCCCCTTGGTATTGCAAACTTTATATGCCCCAGTACAGGGGAATGCCAGGGCCAAGAAGTGGGAGTGAGTAGGTAGGAGAACAGGGCGGGGGGAAGAGTATAGGGGACTTTTGGGATAGCATTTGAGAGTATAGGGGACTTTTGGGATAGCATTTGAAATGTAAATGAAGAAAATATCTAATAAAAACCGGGGGGAAAGGAAAAGGTGTTTATATCAATTGAGGAAGAAAACTTATTTGACAGCAGCATTCAACAGGTACTCAAACAAAAACTCTCGGTAAAGTGGTAATGAGGAATTTATCAAATTTTATGAAGATTTTCTATAAGACCTGCCACTTATATCATCATATATAAGGATCAAATACTGATATTTTTCCACCTATTTCAAGAAGTGAACAAAAATATCTTTTTAACATAATACTGGATGCCCTAGGCAGAGCCAAAGTACTAAAAGACATAGAAATAAGAGAAAAGTAAAACCATCCCCATTTGCATATTGCATAAATGTCTCTGTTGAAAACCTAAAAACTTTTCCAAAAAATTCAGCAAACTCAAATAAATACTAAACATTTCTTTTTTTTTTTTTCCATTTTTTATTAGGTATTTAACTCATTTACATTTCCAATGCTATACCAAAAGTCCCCCATATCCACCCACCCCCACTCCCCTGCCCACCCACTCCCCCTTTTTGGCCCTGGTGTTCCCCTGTACTGGGGCATATAAAGTTTGCACGTCCAATGGGCCTCTCTTTCCAGTGATGGCCGACTAGGCCATCTTTTGATATATATGCAGCTAGAGTCAAGAGCTCCGGGGTACTGGTTAGTTCATAATGTTGTTCCACCTATAGGGTTGCAGATCCCTTTAGCTCCTTGGCTACTTTCTCTAGCTCCTCCATTGGGAGCCCTATGATCCATCCATTAGCTGACTGTGAGCATCCACTTCTGTCTAAACATTTCTATAACTAAAAACTGATCTCAGTAAAATCACAGAATGCAATCTCACCATTGCATACACTAGCAAGATTTTGCTGAAAGGACCAAGATATAGCTGTCTCTTGTGAGACTATGCCAAGGCCTAGCAAACACAGAAGTGGATGCTCACAGTCAGCTATTGAATGGACCACAGGGCCCCCAATGGAGGAACTAGAGAAAGCACCCAAGGAACTAAAGGGAACTGCAACCCTATAGGTCGAACAACAATATGAACTAAGCAGTACCCCGGAGCTCTTGTCTCTAGCTGCATATGTATCAAAAGATGGCCTAGTCGGCCATCACTGCAAAGAGAGGCCCATTGGACTTGCAAACCTTATATGCCCCAGTACAGGGGAACGCCAGGGCCAAAAAGGGGGAGTGGGTGGGTAGAGGTGTGGGGGGTGGGTATGGGGGACTTTTGGTATAGCATTGGAAATGTAAATGAGCTAAATACCTGATAAAAATGGGGAAAATAGGTATAGCAGTAAATAGAGGTTAAATTATATTAGATAATGGAAATGAAAACTGCAAAATAGTGCAATATAAATTCCAGACATTATAAAAGCAAATAACTCTAAAATGAAAAAAAAAAAACAACAAAACAAAACAAACTCAATTGTGTTTCTTTTTTCTAATAACATGTATGTGGAGACCAAAATGTAAATCACAGTGCCATCTTTGCAATCGTTCAAAATATAAAGTACTCAGGTATAAATATAACACAAAGTGTATGTTGTGTGCTAAAACTACCAATCTCTGATGAAAGAAATAACTTCCCCCCCCCAAAAAAAAATACTGACATATACTGTGTCCTGGAATTAAATGGTAAAGTTATTAGTTCTCCACAAATAAATTATAATTATTGTAATTTATCTCAAAATCCAAGCAAAATATCTTGCAGTTGTGGGAGGAGTTATTCTAAAATACAAAAGTTGAATGCAAAACACTTCAACAGGAACTCGGCAGATAGCAAATATATATTTCTTCTAGGACTTACTACTATGGTTAATAGTGACAGTAGCACTATATTGACATGAATGTTGCTAAGATACTTCCTAGACTTTACAAGTTATGTCCCTGAAATTTGAGAAAGGCAGGTAATGAAGATAATCTTTCAAAATGAGTTCATAAAACAAATTTCTAAAACACATGAAGAAAGCCTTTGACAGTAAAGAGAATCCAAATAATAAACAACCAGCAAATGAATTCACATCATGGGACAGTTTGACAAATACTTTAATATGAGTATAATAAAAAAGATAAATGAGCTTTTGGCTGCCTAATCCTAATAACACACACTCTCTCTATCCTGCTGATTACAACAGAAAACTTAACAAAACAACTACCTCAGGACTCCACATAATAAATAATATGCCAGCTATGGAAAGAAGTCCCAATTTGGAAAAAAAAAAATCCCTGCCAGGGGGAATTACTGTGTTTTAAACCATTTATTTTCTCTTATGGGATTGTCTCTAGGCATAGTGGCAGATTTTACAACTCCACAGTATTAGACTTTCCAAAGGAAACCACAGCTTACTAGGAAGGGAAATAAAGGAAAGAGAATGTTGTGAACCACAGAGTAGAAGGAGACCCTTAGAAAAGAGAAATGAGCAAAAAGATCCCCTAAATCTATGATTCAAATGGCTTGTCAACCGCAATTTCTATAATCAGAAAAAATACCTGCTAAAAATAAAGGTGTTCTTAGAAAACAACTGAAAGAGATTATCGTAACTTGAATACAGAATAGAAAGACCTAGCAAAGCACAGTTCTAGGTGAATCTGTACAAGCAGTTCCAGAGAAGATTAACTAATGAGAGTTATGACTTAACAATGGTTTAACACATTGATGAATTCAGAGTCAGACTAGACTGTCAAGTGCTTGTATAACTGCAGAAGGTGACAACCAGGTAGAAGTGGACTGATTTTGGAGTTTCTTTGAAGGGTAATTTACTGGTTTCGATTCTGGATGGCTTCTTCCTTCTTACACTATTCACCTTAAAACAGCCCCCAAGTTCCTCCCTACAGTCTTTGCTTGCCTATGTCATTTTTGATTAAATGTTACTCTTTGTTTAAAGTTCATTATCACTTCTTTGTCAATGTAATTAAGCCCATATATAATAGCATCACAACACATGTATGGAAAAAGTTATTCTTCCCCTGAGACTCCTTTAAACTGCTACAAAGAATCCATCAATTTTTTCATAAAGTGTCACTCAGATCTATATTCTACATAGTGTTTCCATAGGCTACAAAATCCTTCCTGTGATAAAAAAATATTTAATATCAATTAATAGATAACATCCTAAGAAATCTCTCCCTACACATTTGACAATTAACTCCTGCCACTGTTTTTGTTGTTGGTGGTGGTCTTGTTGTTGCTGTTGCTGCTTCTTCTCATTAAGAATAGAATCAAAATATTTTTCTATTAATTGATGGGTGTATAACTAAAATGCAGCACATATATGCAGTGGAATAAAATTCGACTGTGAAAAATGAAATTTATGGGTAAATTGAGGAACTGGAACCAAATTTGAAAACTAAAGACAAATGTTATGTGTTCTATCTCATGTCAATCCTAGCTTTGAATCTGAATTTGTGTCTTTAATTTGGAGTATATGTAAGATGCCAGTAAACTAAAAAGGGGCCATCATAGAGAAATTATTTTTATATGATTTTATTGGATATTTTATTTATTTACATTTCAAATGTTATCCACTTTCCCTCCAAAAACCTCCCATCTTCCCTCTCCCTGCTCCTATGAGGGTGTTCCCCTGCCCACAGGCCCACTACCACCTTCCTGCCCTGGCATTCCCCTCCAGTGGGGCACTAAGCATTACCAAAACCAAGGGCCTGTCCTCCCATTAATGTCCAACAAGGCCATCCTATGCTACATATGCAGCAGGAGCCAGGGGATGCTCCGTGTGTACTCTTTGTTTAGTAGTTTAGTTCCTGGAAGTTCTGGGGGGGTCTAGTTGGTTGATATTGTTGTTCTTTCTATGCGATACAAACTCCTTCAGCTCCTTCAGTCCATTCTCTAACTCCACCATTGGGGACCCCATGCTCAGTCTAATGGTTGACTGCAAGCATCTGCCTTTGTATTTTTCAGGTTCTGGAAGAGCCTCTTAGTAGACAGCTACATCAGGGTCCTGGAAACAAGCACTTTTTGTCATCCACAATAGTGTCTGGGTTTGGTATCTGTACGTGGGAAGGATGTTCACGTGGGGCACTCTCTCAATGGCCATTCCTTCAGGCTCTGCTCCACACTTTGTCTCTGAATTTCCTTGCCTGAGTATTTTGTTCCCCCGTCTAAGAAGAACTGAAGCATCTACACTTTGGTCTTCCTTCTTCCTGAGTTTCACATGGTCTGTGAATTATATCTTGGATATAACAAGCTTTTAGGTTAATATCCACTTATCAATGGGTGCATACTATGTGTGTTCATTTGTGACTGAGGTACCTCGCTCCAGATGATATTTTCTAAGTCCATCTCTTTGCCTCTGTTGAAGGGCATCTGGGTTGTTTCCAGCTCTGGCTAGATAAGACTGCTATGAACATAGAAGAACATTTGTCCTTGCTATATGTTAGCACATATTTTCTTTATATGCCCAGGAATGGTAGAGCTGGATCCACAGATTCAGTTTTCTATGTTCAGTTTTCTATGTCCAGTTTTCTTTTTTTTTTTAATTTTAATTAGGTATTTTCTTCATTTAAATTTCCAATGCTACCCCAAAAGTCCCCCATACCTTCTCCCCACCCCCCACTCCCCTCCCTGTGGGAAGCTGCAAACCCCATTACAAGAGATGTGGGAAGCTGCAAACGCCATTACAAAATGGCGCTGGTTTCAATAAGCCGAAGCCCATGAATATGGGTAAACAACCAATGTGTGCATGTGCCATAGAGTTTTTTGTTGAGTCACTGCCTGACCCGAGGCATGTGAATGAGGTGCTGAGGGTACAACCAATCAGGTGTGGACATGTCACTCCTAGTCCTATATAAGCAGTGCCAGTTCTGGGGCTCTCGCTTAAGCAGTTCTGGGGCTCAGGGTCTTTCGCCTACTCAGTCCATGCTCTCCCAATAAAAGTGTTACAGAAGGATCCTACTGTGGCGTCTTTCTTGCCAGCGAGTCAGGCATCCCACACCTCCCCCACCCCCAACTCCCACATCTTGGCCCTGGCGTTCCCCTGTACTGAAGCATATAAAGTTTGCAAGACCAATGGGCCTCTCTTTCCACTGATGGCCGACTAGAGACACGAGCTCCGGGGGTACTGGTGAGCATCCACTTCTATGTTTGCTAGGCCCAGGCATAGCCTCATAAGAGACAGCTATATCAGGGTCCTTTCAGCAAAATCTTGCTACTGTGTGCAATGGTGTCAGCGTTTGCAGGCTGATTATGGGATGGATCCCCGGGTATGGCAGTCTCTAGATGGTCCATCCTTTCGTCTCAGTTCCAAACTTTGTCTCTGTAACTCCTTCCATGGGTGTTTTGTTCCCATTCTAAGAAGGGGCAAAGTGTGCACACTTTGGTCTTCGTTCTTCTTCAGTTTCATATGTTTTGCAAATTGTATCTTGTATCCTGGGTATTCTAAGTTTCTGGGCAAATATCCATTCATCAGTGAGTACATATCATGTGAGTTCTTTTGTGATTGGGTTACCTCACTCAGGATAATGCCCTCCAGATCCAACCATTTGCCTAGGAATTTCATAAATTCATTCTTTTTAATAGCTGAGTAGTACTCCATTGTGTAAATGTACCACATTTTCTGTATCCATTCCTCTGTTGAGGGGCATCTGGATTCTTTCCAGCTTCTGGCTATTACAAATAAGGCTGCTATGAACATAGTTGACCATGTGTCCTTCTTACCAGTTGGAACATCTCCTGGATATATGCCCAGGAGAGGTATTGCAGGATCCTCCAGTAGTACTATGTCCAATTTTCTGAGGAACCGCCAGACTGATTTCCAGAGTGGTTTTACAAGCTTGCAATTCCACCAACAATGGAGGAGTGTTCCTCTTTCTCCACATCCTCACCAGCATCTGCTGTCACCTGAATTTTTGATCTTAGCCATTCTGACTGGTGTGAGGTAGAGTCTCAGGGTTATTTTGATTTGCATTTTCCTGATGCTTAAGGATACTGAACATTTTTTCAGGTGCTTCCCAGCCACTCAGTATTCCTCAAGTGAGAATTCTTTGTTCAGTTTTCTGAAGAACTGCCAGACTGATTTCCAGAGTGGTTGTACCAGCTTGCAATCCCACCAGCAATGGAAGAGATTTCTTCTTTCTCCACACCCTCAGCAGCATCTGCTGTCACCTGAGTTTTTGATCATAGCCATTTTGACTGGTATAACGTGGAATCTCGGGGTTGTTTTGATTTGTATTTCCCTGATGGTAAGGATGTTGAACATTTTTTAGGTGCTTCTTGGCCATTTGGTATTTCTCAGTTGAGAACTCTTTGTTTAGCTCTCTACCCCATTTTAATAGGGTTATTTGGTTCTCTGGAGTCTAACTTCTTGAGTTCTTTGTATATATTGTATATTAGCCCTCAATCAGATGTAGGATTGGTAAAGATCTTTTCCCAATCTGTTTGTTGCCATTTTGTTCTGTTGACAGTTTCCTTTGCCTTACAAAAGCTGTGCAATTTTATGAGGTCCCGTTTGTCAATTCTTGATCTTAGAGCATAAGCCATTGGTGTTCTATTCAGTTAAATTTCTCCTGTGCCAATATGTTCAAGGCTCTTAGCTACTTTCTCTTCTATAAGTTTCAGTCTATCTGTTTTTATGTGGAGGTCCTTGATCCACTTGGATTTGAGCTTTGTACAAGGAGATAAGAATGGATCAATTCGCATTCTTCTACATACTAACCACCAGTTGAACAAGCACAACATGTTGAAAATGCTGTCTGTTTTCCACAGGATGGTTTTAGCTCCTTTGTCAAAGATCAGGTGACCATAAGTATGTGGGTTCATTTCTGGGTCTTCAATTATCTTCCATTGATCTACCTTCCTGTTACTGTACCAATGCCATGCAATTTTTTATCATGATTGCTCTGTAATACAGCATGAGGTTACGGATGGTGATTCCCCCAAAAGTTCTTTTATTGTTGAGAATAGTTTTTGCTATCCTGGGTATTTGTTATTCCAAATGAATTCCATAATTTCTCTTTCTAACTCTATGAAGAATTGAGTTGGAATATTTATAGGGACTGTATTGAAACTGTAGATTTCTTTCAGCAAGATAGACATTTTTACTATATTAATCATGTCAATACATGATCATAGGAAATCTTTCCATCTTTTGAAATACTCTTTTTTATTAGAGATATTCTTCAATTTCTTTCTTCAGAGACTTGAAGCTGTTGTCATACAGAACTTTAACTTGCTTGGTTAGAGTCACACTAAGATATGTAATGGTTGGTAGACTTTTAATGACTGTTTCTATTCCTTTAGGGTTTGTAGGTCTGTTTAGTTTGTTATTCTGATCCTGATTTAACTTTGATACCTGGTATCTGTCTATAAAATTGTCCATTTCATTGATATTTTCCAGTTTTGTTGAGTATAAGCTTTTATAGTAGGACTGATGATTTTTTTTAATTTCCTCAGTTTCTATTGTTATATCTCCCTTTTCATTTCTGATACTGTCTCTGTTCTCTCTGGTTAGTCTGGCTAAGGGTATACCTATCTTGTGGATTTTTCTCAAGAAACAGCTCCTGGATTTGTTTATTTTTTTATAGTTCTTTTCATTTATACTTGGTTGATTTCAGCCCTGAGTTTGAGTTTGATTATTTCCTGCCATCTACTTATCTAGGATGTATTTGCTTATTTTTGTTTGTTTGTTTGTTTGTTTTTCAAGACAGGGTTTCTCTGTATAGCCCTGGCTGTCCTGGAACTCACTTTGTCAGGCTGGCCTCAAGCTCAGAAATTTGCCTGCCTCTGCCTCCCAAGTACTGGGATTAAAGGCGTGTGGCACCACCGCCCGGCTACCTGCTTCTTTTTGTTCGAGAGCTTTCTGATGTGCTGTCAAGCTGCTAGTGTATGTTCTCTCCAGTTTCTTTTTTGAGCCACTCAGAGCTCTGTGTTTTCCTCTTAGCACAGCTTTCATTGTGTCCCATAAGTTTGGGCTGAATTGCCTTCATTTTCATTGAATTCTAAATATTCTTTAATTTCTTTATTTCATCCTTGACCAAGCTGTCACTGAATAGAGAGTTGTTCAGCTTCCATGTGTATGTGAGCTTTCTGTTGTTTTTGTTGTTATTGAAAACCAGCCTTAGTCCATGGTAATGCGTTAGGTTTCATGGGATTATTTCAATCTTCTATATGTTGAGGCGTGTTTTGTGACCAATATGGGGTCAGTTTTGTAGAAGATTCCATGAGGTGCTGAGAAGAAGGTATACTCTTTTGTTTTAGGATGAAATGTTCTATAAATAGCTATTAAATCCATTTGGTACATAACTTCTGGTAGTATTACTGTATCTCTGTTTAGTTTCTGTTTTCAGGATCTGTCCATTGCTGAGAAAGGGGTTTTGAAATCTCCCCGTATTATTGTGTGAGGTGCAATATATGCTTTGAACTTTAGTAAAGTTTCTTTGGTGAATGTGGGTGACCTTGCATTTGTACCACAAATGTTCAGAATTGAGAGTTCGCCTTGGTAGATTTTTTTCCTTTGCTGAGTATGAATTGTCCTTCTTTATCTTTTTTTATACCTTTTAGTTAAAAGCCAATCTTATTTGATATTAGAATGTATACTCTAGATTGTCTCTTGGGACCATTTGCTTGAAAAAATTGATTTCCCCTTCCAGTTCACTCCAGCACCAGGGTTCCTTGCCCACTGAGTCTCCAGACACCCACAAGGACCCCCACAGGATCCCCCACAGGATCTTAATTCCTCTGGTGAGTGGAACACAGCATCTGCTCCAATTCAATCACGCAGGACCTGAGACAGCATTACCTAGGGAAGCAGATAACCCAGCCTGATAAGGGCCACAAGTCCCTTCTGGTCCACTCCAGCACTGGGGTTTCTTGCACACAGAGTTTCTGGACACCCCCAAGGTCCTCACAGGACCCTCCACGGGATCTTGAGACCTCTAGTGAGTGGAAAACAACTTCTGCAAGGAGGCAGGTTCAAACATCAGATATCTGGGCACCTTCCCTGCAAGAGGAGAGCTTGCCTGCAGAAAGTACAATGAACACTGAAACTAAGGAGAGAGCTATTCTCTCAGGTCTGCTGATAGAGGCTAACATAATCGCCTGAGGAACAAGCTTTAATCAGAGACAAGTATAACAACTAGCTCCAGAGATTACCAGATGGCAAAAGGCAAACCTAAGAATCCTACTAACAGAAATCAAGACCACTCACCATCATCACAACACAGCGCTCCCACCCCACATAGTCCTGGGCAGCCCAACACACCCAAAAAGCTAGACCGGGATTTAAAGGCATATCTAATGATGATGGTAGAGGACATCAATAAGGACTTTAATAATTCACTTATAGAAATACAGGAGAACACACCTAAAGAGGTAGAAGACCTTAAAGAGGAAACACAAAAATCCCTTAAAGAATTGCAGGAAAACACGACCAAACAGGTGATGGAATTGAATAAAACCATCCAAGACCTAAAAAGGGAAGTAGACACAATAAAGAAAACCCAAAGTGAGGCAACGCTGGAGATAGAAACCCTAGGAAAGAAATCTGGAATTATAGATGCGAGCATCAGCAACATAATACAAGAGATGGAAGAAAGAATCTCAGGTGCAGAAGATTCCATAGCGATCATCCGCAAAACAATCAAAGAAAATAAAAAAACGCAAAAAGATCCTAACTAAAAACATCCAGGAAATACAGGACACAATGAGAAGACCAAATATACAGATAATAGGAGTCGATGAAAATGAAGATTTTCAACTTAAAGGTCCAGCAAATATCTTCAAAAAAATTATAGAAGAAAACTTTCCAAACCTAAAGAATGACATGCCCATGAACATACGAGGAGCCTACAGAACTCCAAATAGACTGGACCAGAAAAGAAATTCCTCCCGAAACATAATTATCAGAACAACAAATGCACTAAATGAAGAGAGAATATTAAAAGCAGTAAGGGAGAAAGGTCAAGTAACATATAAAGGGAGGCCTATCAGAATTACACCAGACTTTTCACCAGAGACTATGAAAGCCTGAAGAGCCTGGACAGATGTTATACAGACACTAAGAGAACACAAATGCCAGCCCAGGCTACTATACCCGGCCAAACTCTCAATTACCATAGATGGAGAAACCAAAGTATTCCACGACAAAACCAAATTCACACAATATCTTTCCACGAATCCAGCCCTTCAAAGGATAATAACAGAAAAAAACCAATACTATGATGGAAATCACGCCCTAGAAAAAGCAAGAAAGTAATCCCTCAACAAACCAAAATGAAGATAGCCACAAGAACAGAAAGCCAACTCTATAAACAAAAATAAAAGGAAGCAAAAATTACTTTTCCTTAATATCAGTGGACTCAATTCCCCAATAAAAAGACATAGACTAACAGACTGGCTACACAAACAGGCCCCAACATTCTGCTGCTTACAGGAAACCCATCTCAGGGAAAAAGACAGACACTACCTCAGAGTGAAAGGCTGGAAAACAATTTTCCAAGCAAATGGTCTGAAGAAACAAGCTGGAGTAGCCATTCTAATATCGGATAAAATCGACTTCCAACCCAAAGTTACCAAAAAAGACAAGGAGGGACACTTCATACTCATCAAAGGTAAAATCCTCCAAGAGGAACTCTCAATTCTGAATATCTATGCTCCAAATGCAAGGGCAGCAACATTCATTAAAGACACTTTAGTAAAACTCAAAGCACACATTGCACCTCACACAATAATAGTGGGAGACTTCAACACACCACTTTCATCAATGGAGAGATCTTGGAAACAGAAACTAAACAGGGACACAGTGAAACTAACAGAAGTTATGAAACAAATGGACTTAACAGATATCTACAGAATATTTTATCCTAAAACAAAAGGATATACCTTCTTCTCAGCACCGCACGGGACCTTCTCCAACATTGACAATATAATTGGTCACAAAACAGGCCTCAACAGATACAAAAATATTGAAATTGTCACATGCATCCTATCAGACCACCATGGACTAAGTCTTATCTTCAATAACAACATAAATAATGGAAAGCCAACATTCACGTGGAAACTGAACAACACTCTTCTCAATGATACCTTAGTCAAGGAATGAATAAAGAAAGAAATTAAAGACTTTTTAGAGTTTAATGAAAATGAAGCCACAACATACCCAAACCTACGGGACACAATGAAGGCATTTCTAAGAGGGAAACTCATAGCTCTGAGTGCCTCCAAAAAGAAATTAGAGAGAGCACACACTAGCAACTTGACAACACACCTAAAAGCTCTAGAAAAAAAGAAAGAAAATTCACCCAAGAGGAGTAGATGGCAGGAAATAATCAAAATCGGGGGAAAATTAACCAAGTGGAAACAAGAAGAACTATTCAAAGAATCAACCAAATGAGGAGCTGGTTCTTTGAGAAAATCAACAAGGTAGATAAACACTTAGCTAGACTCACTAGAGGGCACAGGGACAACATCCTAATTAACAAAATCAGAAATGAAAATGGAGACATAACAACAGATCTTGAAGAAATCTAAAACACCATCTGATCCTTCTATAAAAGGCTATACTCAACAAAACTGGAAAACTTGGACGAAATAGACAAATTTCCAGAAAGATACCAGGCACCAAAGTTAAATCAGGATCAAGTTAACGATCTAAACAGTCCCATATCCCCTAAAGAAATAGAAGCAGTCATTAATAGTCTCCCAGCCAAAAAAAAAAAAAACCCAGGACCAGATGGGATTAGTGCAGAGTTCTATCAAACCTTCAAAGAAGATCTAATTCCAGTTCTGCACAAACTATTCCACAAAATAGAAGTAGAAGGTACTCTACCCAACTCATTCTATGAAGCCACAATTACTCTGATACCTAATCCACAGAAAGATCCAACAAAGATAGAGAACTTTGGACCAATTTCCCTTATGAATATCGATGAAAAATACTCAATAAAATTCTCACTAACCGAATCCAAGAACACATTACAGCAATCATCCATCCTGACCAAGTAGGTTTTATTCCAGGGAGGCAGGGATGGTTTAATATATGGAAATACATTAACGTAATCAATTATATAAACAAACTCAAAGACAAAAACCACATGATCATCTCATTAGCTGTGGAAAAAGCATTCGACAAGATCCAACACCCATTCATGATAAAAGTCTTGGAAAAATCAGGAATTCAAGGCCCATACCTAAACATGATGAAAAGCAATCTACAGCAAACCGGTAGCCTTCATCAAAGTAAATGGTGATTAACTGGAAGCAATCCCACTAAAATCAGGGACTAGACAAGGCTGCCCACTTTCTCCCTACCTATTCAACATAGTAAGTGAAGTCCTAGCCAGAGCAATTCGACAACAAAAGGAGATCAAGGGGATACAAACTGGAAAAGAGGAAGTCAAAATATCACTTTTTGCAGATGATATGATAGTATATATAAGTGACCCTAAAAATTCCACCCCAGAAGTCCTAAACCTGATAAACAGCTTCGGTGAAGTAGCTGGATATAAAATTAACTCAAACAAGTCAATGGCCTTTCTCTACACAAAGAATAAACAGGCTGAGAAAGAAATTAGGGAAACAACACCCTTCTCAATAGTCACAACTAATATAAAATATCTTGGTGTGACTCTAACTAAGGAAGTGAAAGATCTGTATGATAAGAACTTCAAGTCTCTAAAGAAAGAAATTAAAGAAGATCTCAGAAAATGGAAAGATCCCCCATGCTCATGGATTGGCAGGATCAACATTGTAAAAATGGCTATCTTGCCAAAAGCAATCTACAGATTCAGTGCAATCTCCATCAAAATTCCAACTCAATTCTTCAACGAATTAGAAAGAGCAATCTGCAAATCCATCTGGCATAACAAAAAACCTAGGATAGCAAAAACTCTTCTCAAAGATAAAAGAACCTCTGGTGGAATCACCATGCCTGACCTAAAGCTTTACTACAGAGCAATTGTGATAAAAACTTCATGGTACTGGTATAGCAACAGACAAGTAGACCAATGGACTAGAATTGAAGACCCAGAAATGAACCCACACACCTATGGTCACTTGAACTTGACAAGGGAGCTAAAACCATCCAGTGGAAGAAAGACAGCATTTTCGACAAATGGTGCTGGCACAACTGGTGGTTATCATGTAGAAGAATGTGAATCGATCCATTCCTATCCCCTTGTACTAAGGTCAATTCTAAGTGGATCAAGGAATTCCACATAAAAGCAGAGACACTGAAACTTATAGAGGAGAAAGTGGGGAAAAGCCTCGAAGATATGGGCACAGGGAAAAAATTCCTGAATAGAACAGCAATGGCTTGTGCTGTAAGATTGAGAATTGACAAATGGGACCTCATGAAACTGCAAAGTTTCTGCAAGGCAAAAAAAAACACTGTCAATAAGACAAAAAAGCCACCAACAGATTGGGAAAGGATCCTTACCTAGCCACCAACAGATTGGGAAAGGATCTTTACCTATCTTAAATCAGATAGGGGACTATTATCCAATATATATAAAGAACTCAAGAAGGTAGATTCCAGAAAATCAAATAACCCCATTAAAAAATGAGGCTCAGAGCTAAACAAAGAATTCTCACCTGAGGAATACCGAATGGCTGAGAAGCACCTGAAAAAATATTCAGCATCCTTAATCATCAGAGAAATGCAAGTCAAAACAACCCTGAAATTCCATCTCACACCAGTCAGAATGGCTAAGATCAAAATTTCAGGTGGCAGCAGATGCTGGCTAGGATGTGGAGAAAGAGGAATTCTCCTCCATTGTTGCTGGGATTGCAAGCTTGTACAACCACTCTGGAAATCAGTCTGGCAGTTCCTCTGAACATTGGACATAGTACTACTGGAGGATCCAGCAATACCTCTCCTGGACATATATCCAGAAGATGTCCTAACCGGTAAGAAGGACACATGCTCCACTGTGTTCATAGCAGCCTTATTTATAATATCCAGACGCTTGAAAGAACCCAGATGCCCCTCAACAGAGGAATGGATACAAAAATTGTGGTACATTTACACAATGGAGTACTACTCAGCTATTAAAAGGAATGAATTTATGAAATTCCTAGGCAAATGGTTGGATCTGGAGGCCATCATCCTGAGTGAGGTAACACAATCACAAAAGAACTCAAATGATATGTACTCACTGATAAATGGATATTAGCCCAGAAACTTAGGATACCTGAGATGTAAGATACAATTTGCAAAACATATGAAACTGAAGAAGAACGAAGACCAAAGTGTGGACACTTTGCCCCTTCTTAGAATTGGAAACAATCACCCATGGAAGGAGTTACAGAGACTAAGTTTGGAGCTGAGACAAAAGGATGGACCATCTAGAGACTGCCATATCCAGGGATCCATCCCATAATTAGCCTCCAAACGATGACACCATTGCATACACTAGCAATCGTTTGCTGAAAGGACCCTGATAATAGCTGTCTCTTGTGAGACTAGGCTGGGGCCTAGCAAACACATAAGTGGATGCTCACAATCAGCTATTGGATGGATCACAGGGCTCCCAATGGAGGATCTAGAGAAAGTACCCAAGGAGATAAAGGGGTCTGCAACCCTGTAGGTGGAACAACAATATTAACTAACCAGTACCCCCTGGAGCTCCTGTCTCTAGCTGCATATGTATCAGAAGATGGCCTAGTAGGCCATCAGTGGAAAGAGTCACATTGGTCGTGCAAACTTTATATGCCTCAGTGCAGGGGAAGAAGTGGGAGTGGGTGGGTAGGGGGGTAGGGGCGGTTTGGGGGGGGCTTTTGGGATAGCATTGGAAATGTAATTGAGGAAAATACGTAATAAAAAATATTTTAAAAAAAGAAAGAAAAAAATTGTTTTCCAGCGCCTTACTCTGAGGTAATGTCTGTCTGTTACTCTGAGGTTCTTTCTTGTATGCAGCAAAATTCTGGGTCCTGTTTATATATCCATTGTTAGTCTATGTCTTTCATTGGGAATTAAGCCCATTGATGTTAAGAGATATTAAGAGATAGTGATTGTTGCCTCCTGTTATTTTTGTTGTTACACGTGAAATTCTGTTTGTGTGGCTATCTTCTTTTGTGTTTGTTGAAGGAAGATTACTTTCTTTCTTTTCCTAGGGTGTAGTTTCCCTCCTTGTATTGTAGTTTTCCATCTATTATTCTTTATAGGGCTAGATTTGTGGAAAGATATTGCGTAAATTTGTTTTTGTGATGGAATACTTTGGTTTCTCCTTCTATGTTATTGAGAGTTTTGCTTGGTATAGTAGCCTGGGCTGGCATTTGTGTTCTCTTAGGTTCTGTAAGAGTTCTGCCCAGGATCTTTTAGCTTTTATGGTCTCTGGTGAGAAGTCTGGTGTAAATCTGATAGGTCTGCCTTTATGTTACTTGACATTTTTCCCTTATTGCTTTTAATATTCTTTCTTGTTTTGTGCATTTGGCATTTTGATTATTATGTGACTAGAGGAAATTCTATTCTGGTCCAGTCTATATGGTGTTCTGTGGATTTCTTTTATGTTCATGGGCATCTCTTTCTTTAGGTTAGGGAAGTTTTCTTCTATAATTTTGTTGAAGATATTTACTGGCCCTTTAAGTTAGGAATCTTTGCTCTCTTCTATACCTATTATCTTTAGGTTTGGTCTTCTCACTCTGTCCTGGTTTTTCTGAATGTTTTGGGTTAGGATCTTTTTGCATTTTACATTTTCTTTGACTTTTGTGTTAATGTTTTCTATGGTATCTTCTGCACCTGAGATCTCTCTTCTATCTTTTGTATTATGTTGGATCTATGGCTCCTGATATTTTTCCTAGGTTTTCTATCTCCAGAGTTGTCCTTTGTGATTTCTTTATTGGTTTTATTTCCAATTTTAGATCCTGGATGATTTTGTTTAATTCTTTCACCTATTTGGTTGTGCTTCCCTCTAATTCTTTAAGGGATTTTTGTGTTTCCTCTTTAAGAGTTTCTACCTGCTTACTTGTGTTCTCCTATATTTCTTTAATGGAGTTATTGATGTCCATCTTAAAGTCCTCTCTCATTATCATGAGATGTGATTTTAAATCTGAATCTTGCTTTTCTAGTGTTTTGGGGTCTCCAGGACTTGATGTGGTGGCAGAACTGGCTTCTAATGATGCCAAATAGCCTTGGTTTCTGTTGCTTATGTTCTTGTGCTGCCTCTTGCATCTGGTTATCTCTGTGTTAGTTTGTCTTGCTGTCTCTTACTGCAGTTTGTCCCTTTTGTGGTCCCGTGAGCCTGTGATCTTAAGTATGTCAGCACCCCTCTGGAGACCATCTCTCTACTGGTGTGATTTGTGTGCAGAGGGCTGAGGGACAGCCTTAGATCTGAATCACAGAAAGAGACTGGAAAGATCCTGCTCTGTGTGTTCCTTGCAGATCCTGCTTTGGACAGTTATTGGGACAAAAGTCATGACCTTACCTCTGAGCTTAGGAATGAGAGCACTCTGTGTAGATCAGCTCTCTCCTGGATGGATTTGTGGTTAGAAGGCTGTGGGACAGCTTTAAGTCCAGAGAGCAGATAGAGACCACATGGAGGGGTGATCTTCAGTTTTCCTGTTATTCCTCTTGAGTCATTGAATGAGTATTATGATTTCCTCACTTATTTACCAATGCAACTCATCCACTTTGCATGAATGTCACTCATCTGGCTTATAGAAAGATTAAACATGATTGTTCATACACAGCATTCATTTAGTAGATATTTATTTTGTTCATTCCCACTTTATATTGGTCAGTGTTCAGGTTCTGGGAAATTTTTAAAAACAAAAGTGCTTTGATATTTTTATGTATACTTCTCTAATTCTGCAGTTTTTCCTTACACTTATTCACCTGTTTCTATTAACTGAGTTGTTAGCATACATCTTTCATGATTGTTATGGGATGTTTTATTAATGTTTATTCACAGAATTTTTAGCTATTCCTGATGCTAATATTGTCTCTTTCATATTTTTAGTAATAGTTTCATCCAGCATGTGTCTTGTCTTTACATTTAGCCAGTGGCATATTTTGGGGGACATATTTTTAAATAACGGTATGCATTTATTCTATTCCTCGGCAATTTCATACATATAAACATTGTATGTATGTATCTTGATCATATTCACTCTGAGTTTCCCACACCCACTGACATGTGCTTCCCCAGATAATCCAAACAAAATTTTAATTTGGCCTACCCAATTGAATTTAACTTTCCATTTCTATTTTGTTTATTTACACTTTATTAACAAGATTTTTGCAACCATAGGCTCATAAAAATATTTTTCTAACTTGTGAATTTCCATCTATTCTTCTCCTTTTGGTGGTCTTCAAATTTAGAGCTAGATCCATATAATGTGATCATGAAAGGTTTCATCTATACAGTTCCATATAAATAAATACTTTATGCACACATATACAAGAGTACAAATAACAGAAATTTTGAATTAATTCTGTCAATGGATGCAGTATGCATATTTTACTTGTGGTACTATAGTATAGGCCTGAAATATGTTCTCTTTAATATAAGAGTATTCATAAGAATTCTGTATTGCTTCCCACAAGTGTATACAAATCTACAAACATATTGTTTTAAAAATCTGTCTTTTCAAGGAAATAGCTATAACCACCTTAATCACAGCAGCTATGATATCCACAAGTGATCCTCAAGATCTAACCTGTTGGTGTTAGTGGTTTGTGGTTAGTGACAAATGTGGTGGAACATTAAACCCTCACCTGAGAGTCCAGCAACTTATTCCTGCACCTCTCTCCCAGCTGGCAATAATTCAACTCTAGCTATACATGGCCTCCAGAGGTTAACTAAAGAAGTTGACATCCATGCGTGAGTAAGAATTTTGTGGGATACCACTGTTTTGGGATCTCCCAAGTTTCTGAAAGTACTTCTTCAGTCATGTTCCCATACGGTATGAAGCCTGGAGTTTTCTGCATGTCCATCAAATACTGTACCACCAGGTTTCATGTCTAGTACCATGTAAACAAGGCATGCTGATGCACATCTGTAATTCCAGCATTTGGTAACTGGCAGAAAAGAATGAGAAACTCAAAATCATTCTTACCGATACAGTGAATTTGAGGACTTCTTGGGATATACAAGAGCCAATTTTAAAACAGAACCAAAAAGATACTACCCTAGGTTTAGGATTCTTTGGTTTATGAATTTCAGGATTTATAATATTGTCAAAGCAATGCATATTCACTAGAAACCTGATATGCTTCCAATTTTTAATTTGATCTTTCCCTGAACTGACCATATGTACCTCATCATCTGTAGAATGTTAGACAGCTATGATCATAAGGGTAGGAAACCCATGGCTACAGCTATACTGCTCAAGTGTGTAAAGCAACAGGTTAGGTGGATTAGATATATTTTTACTTATTGTATTTTTATGACAAGATTACCAGAATATAATCCCTATAGAAATCAAAGAAGTATCTGCAGAAACTGGAATGTTTTTCCAATGATACCACCTTTGAAATGATTATCTAGAAGACTGATAGGTCTTAGGCTGACATTTTGTCCAAGAAATTTCTCTGTCCTTTTCTAACTGTCTTTTCAGATTCTTAGTATTTAAAAATATTGGGATATTTTGGCAAGTTGTTCACAGTTTCATGTGTATCTGACAGAAAATTATGAGAGTTTTGTTTACTTACTTGAGAAAATTAAGTCTTAAAGAAAAAAAAAAATACACAGCTACTCCAAAATGGTTTGGCTACTCATCCTTTTTAACTCACTTATGCCTGTTCGTCACCTTTTTTCAGTTTCCAAGGTGAAGACAATTGTATTGTTTTATTTTTCTCAATTATAAAGTCTTACTTTATTTTCTGTTTAGTGAGTGCTACACTGTCAGGATTTTTTAACCTTACTTATCAATATGAAAATCTAATATCTATGTATACACATATGTGTATGTGTGTGTCTTTAACTGTCAGAAATTTTACACTAGAAAATCCTTCACAAAATGACATACTTATCTTGTATTCTATAAATATATTTAAAGTGAAATTTAACCTAGTTTTTTATTTGATCAGACAATATTGCGTTAAAATTTTCAGTACTCTATTGTCATTACAATCATTACTAGGAAAATGATTAGAAGCATCATGATATTCTAGTTTCTGTCTTTGGACTTACTATAGGAAAAACACTGTTACCTATACATGCCATTGCATCTGGCTTTTTACATGAATTTTGAAATAAAAACTTGAGTCTTGTGGTCTTGTGGATTTATGAAATTATTAGACAAATGGATGGATCTGGAGGATATCATCCTAAGTGAGGTAACCCAATCACAAAAGAACACACATGATATGCATTCACTGATAATTAGATATTAGCCCAGAAGCCCAGAATCTTTTATAAAAGGGAGAACCAAATATCAATGGAAGGATTTACAGAGACAAAGTTCAGAGCAGAGACTGAAGGAATGACCATCCAGAGACTGTCCCACTTGGAGATCCATCCCATAAACAACCACCAAACTCAGATACTATGGCAGATGCCAACAAGAGCCTGCTGACAGGAGCCTGATATAGCTGTCTACTGAGTGTCTCTGCCAGTGCCTGGCAAATACAGAAGTTGATGCTCACAATCATGCATTGGACAGAGCACATGGTCTACAATGAAGGAGCTAGGGAAAGTACCCAAGAAGCTGAAGTGATATGAAGTCCCATAGGAGGAACAAACAAATGAACTAACCAGTACCCCCAGAACTTCTTGGAACTATACTATCAAAGAAAACACATGGTGGAAATTGTGGCTCTAACTGTATATGTAGCAGAGGATGGCCTAGTCGTTCATCTATGGGAGGAGAGGCCCTAGGTCCTGTGAAGGTCCTATGACCCAGTATAGGGTAATGCCAGGACCAGGAATGGGAGTGGGTAGGTTGGGGAGCAGGGGGAGTGGGGAGGGAATAGGGGATTTTTGGAGGTGAAACTAGGAAAGTGGATAACATTTGAAATGTAAGTAATGAAAATATCTAATAAAAATTATTTTAAAAATGTTATGTTAAGAGAGTGTTACAGCAGACTGTTGATTACAAGCTCAATCCAGCTGTTCTATCTGTATAACATTCTATGAGATCTTTATAAGTTCAAATCAATAATTTTATATACTCATGGCCTTGTTTTATTGTGTTACACAACTGTGGCCTCATATTTGGACCTGATCTAAAATGAATGTCTTTATTTGATTATAAATGTATCCCAAGCCTATTTCTCTTCCTATTGCAAATTACATGTTTGTAGTGCATGAAAGCTCATTGTATTATTCCTTTACGTTATGCCTTTACTTACTATTCTATGAGGAGCAGCCACATACTATTCTTGATTCTAACTTTATTATATCTTACTAGCAAAATTACTAAAAGCATCTCCTTAGACCTTCTATAAATTACTCTAACTTCCAATAATTATTTGAATCAAAACAGGAATTCTATAAAATCATTAATTCACCTAAATAGCTTTCTTCATGAAAGTCTACACAGAAATCAATCATAACCAACTATAGGGAGAAAAGAGTCTTTCTGTTTCCAAACACACCATGTCAGAGAAATGAGGAATACAGCAATGACAACCATGCGAAGGCACAGAAGTAGCCATAAGCAATTCTGGGACAAAGCCCCTGAGGCTGTGCCTCTCTAGGATTCAGTCATCGCACCCATGCAAAATGGTGGATCATTTGCAGAAATCTCACTTGCCCACTACAGTTCCTCCTACATGGAACCTACCATACAGTAGGATTTTTAAAGGTATTTATATTACTTAGAGTGCTATTTTATTCTTTGTGCATTCAAAAAAAATGAAATTCCAATGGAAAATATTGCCTGTTGGGGTGGTTCATGCCCTGGCCTCAGTCACAGATGTTACCAGTTTAAGTTGTGTATTTGTCAGCCCTCCTGTAAAAAAATACATGAAATCAATAACTTAAGAAGGAGATATGGGTAGTTTAGAATCACAACTTTTACTCTTATTTGATGGTCACTGATCCCATTGCTTTGGGGCTGGTGGTGAGGTACTACATCATGTTTGAAGAATGTGGTAGAGGAAACCATTTGTTCATCATGGTCACTAGGAATCAAAAGAGGGAGACAAAAGTGGCTATAATCTGGAGTTTCATCACTCCTTCCAGGAGTGTTAAAATAATTAAGTAAAAATTAGTAAAACCTTGAAAGTACCAAACATTAAACCAAGAGAATTGTTTCTGGACACAGGACTCTGTGTGACTGTATTGGCCATATACCCTCAAATCCAACTTTGCTCTAAATGCCTCAGTTGTGGCAAGACATTTGTGAATGTTATTTGCTTGTTCATGGGACTAAAAAGAGCTTTTTTGTTGGGTTCTTCCTTTGGAATATCAATGAAACTCTATTACTAAGATGCAAGGCTTGGAATTGTTTAAGTAACTTAGCTAAAACTATTGCTCCAGAACTTTCCATCACACCAATACTTCCCTCAGCAATGAATTGTGATTAACATGGGAATACACTTAACATATCTCTCTTTGTGGAAAGCTTTGATACCTCCTTTCTGCTCCTTCTGTATCTGCCTCACATAGGCAACTCTCTGGCCCTGACCAATCACTGATCAAAATCCCAATATAAATACCAGATAAAGTTGCCAATAAAAATAGTATTGCTCTCAATATTGAATGGCATGTATTCATATTGAAAACTTCTACATCTGAAACATTAGAAGGAAATAAATGAGAAGGAAATGAATTAAGAAGGCAATAAGTACATTAAAAAGGAAATTAATAACTCCCTGAAAGAAATACAGGAGAACACAGGTAAATAGCTAGAAGCCCATAAAGAGGGAACACAAAAATACCTTAAAGAATTACAGGAAAACAAAGCAAACAGGTAAAAGAATTGAACAAAACCATGCAGGATCTAAAAATAGATGTAGAAACAATAAAGAAATCACAGAGGGAGACAACTCTGGAGATAGAAATCCTAGGAAATAAATGAGGAACCATAGATGTGAGCATCAGCAACACAATACATGAGATGAAAGAGAAAATTTTAGGTGCAGAAGATTCCATAGAAAACATGGACAGGACAATCAAAGAAAATGCAAAATGCAAATAGATGCTACCTCAAAATATCAAGGAAATCCAGGACACAATGAGAAGACCAAACTTAAGGATAATAGGCATAGATGAGAATGAAGACTTTCAAATTAAAGGGCCAGCAAATATCTTCAACAAAATTATAGGAGAAAACTTCCCTAACCTAAAGAGAGACATGCCCATGAACATACAAGAAGCCTACAGAACTCCAAATAGACTAAAAAGAAAATAGACAGAGAAGAAATTCCTCCCAACACATAATAATCAGAACAACAAATGCACTAAATAAAGATAGAATATTAAAAGCAGTAAGGAAAAAAGAACAAGCAACATATAACGGCAGGCCTATTAGAATTATACCAGACTTCTCACCAGAGACTATGAAAGCCAGAAGGTCCTGGATAGATGTTATACAGATACTAAGACAAGACAAATGCCAGCCCAGGCATCTATACCCAGCAAAACTCTCAATTAATATAGATGGAGAAACCAAGGTATTCTATGACAAAAACAAGGTAACACAATATCTTTCCACGAATCAAGACCTTCACAGGATAATAAATGGAAAACTCCAACACGAGGAGGGTAATAACACCCTAGAAAAAGCAAGAAAGCAATTGTTCAACAAACTTAAAAGAAGATAGCCACAAAACCAGAATCCCAACTCTAACAACAAAAATAACAGAAAGTAACAATTACTTTTCCTTAATATCTCTTAATATCAATGGCCTAAATTCCCCAATAAAAAGACATAGATGAAGAGACTGGCTACATAATCAGGACCCAGCATTCTGCCCATACAAGAAACCCACCTCAGGGAAAAAGACAGAAACTACCTCAGATTAAAAGGCTGGAAAACAATTTTCCAAGCAAATGGTCCGAAGAAACAAGCTGGAATAGCCATTCTAATATTGAATAAAATCAACTTCCAACTCAAATATATCAAAAAAACAAGGAGGCACACTTCATACTCATCAAAGATAAAATCTTTCAAGATGAACTCTCAATTCTGAATATCTATGCTCCATATACAAGGGCATCCACATTCATTAAAGAAACTTTGGTAAAGCTCAAAGCACACATTGCATCACACACAATAATAGTGGGAGACATTAACAACCCATTCTCATCAATGGACAGATCCTAGAAACAGAAACTAAACAGAGACACAGTGAAACTAACAGAAGTTATAAAACAAATGGATTTAACAGATATCTACAGAACATTTTATCCTAAAACAAAATGATATAACTTCTTCTCAACTCCTCATGGTACCTTCTCCAAAATTGACCATATAATCAATCACAAAACAGGCCTCAACAGATGCAAAAATATAGAAATTATCCATGCATCCTATCAGATCACCACCGATTAAGGTTGATCTTCAATACCAACATAAATAAAAGAAAGCCAGTGTTGACATGGAAGCTGAACAACATTCTACTCAATGATAAGTTGGTCAAGGAAGAAATAAAGAAAGAAATTAAAGACCTTAGAATTTAAAGAAAATTAAGCCACAACATACCCAAATTTATGGGAAACAATGAAAGTAGTCCTAAAAGGAAAACTCATAGCTCTGTGTGCCAACAAAAAGAAACTAGAGAGAGCAAATAGTAGCAGTTTGAGAGCACACCTAAAAGCTCTAGAAGCAAATCTACCCAAGAGGAGTAGACAGCAGGAAATAATCAAATCAGGGCTGAATTCAACCAAGTAGAAAAAAAAAAGAACTATACAAAGAATAAATCAAACCAGGAGATTATTTTTTGAGAAAATCAACAAGATAGATAAACCCTACCCAGACTAACTAGAGGGTACAGGGACAGTATCCTAATTAACAAAATCAGAAATGAAAAGGAAGATAAAATAGAAGAACCTGATGAAATCCAAAACATCATCAGATTCTTCTATACTCAACAAAACTAGAAACCTGGACAAAATGGACAATTTTCTAGACAGATACCAGGTGCCAAATTAAATCAAGATGAGATTAACAATCTTAAACAGCCTCTTATCCTCTAAAGAAATAGAAGCAATAATTAATAGTCTCCCAATGAAAAAAGGCCCAGAACCAGATAAGTTTAATGCCGAATTCTATCAGACCTTCAAAGAAGACCTAATTCCAATTCTCATCAAACTATTCCACAAAATAGAAACAGAAGGTACTCTACCAAATTCATTCTATGAAGCCACAGTTACTCTGATATCTAAACCACATAAAGACCCAACAAAAAAGAGATCTTCAGACCAATTTGCCTTATGAATATCGATGCAAAAATACTCAATAAAATCCTTGCAAACCAAATCCAAGAACACATCAAAATGGTCATCCATAATGACCAAGTAGGCTTCATTCCAGCGATGCAGGGATGGTTTAGTATACGGAAATCCATCAATGTAATCCACGATATAAACAAACTCAAAGACAAAAAACACATGATCATCTCGTTAGATGCTGAGAAAGCATTTAACAAAATCCAACACCTATTCATGATAAAGTCATGGAAAGATCAGGAATTCAAGGCCCATACTTAAGCATAGTAAAAGCAATATACAGCATATCAGTAGCAACATCAACCTAAATGGAGAGACGCTTGAAGCAATTCCACTAAAATCAGGAACTAGACAAGGCTGCCCAGTTTCTCCCTAACTATTCAATATAGCACTTAATGTCTTAGCCAGAGCAATTAGGAAACAAAAGGAGATCATGGGGATACAAATTGGAAAGGAAGAATTCAAAATATCATTATTTGCATATGATATGATAGTATATGTGATACTAAAAATTTCACCAGAGAACTCCTAAACCTGATGAACAGCTTCAGTGAAGTAGCTGAATATAAAATTTTGCAAATTCATCTGGAAAAACAAAAGAACCTTGTGAGGAGTGGGTGCTGCAGCCGCCCCAAGATGGCTCCTGGGACGGCTGCCAGGTCTTATTACCTGCTCCTGACTTCCTCATTATCTCAGACTTAGCCACATCCCAGCCTCCTGCAGTGAGCAGGTACCATGCCTTGTCAGCTCACCTGAGGTGTCACTTGCTGTGAACCAATGGACTGCTGTTACATGACTGAGGTGATTGGGAGGAGTCAGTAGGGTATTTAAGGCAAGCCCTGGGGAAAAATTCCTGAAGAGAACAGCAGTGCCTTGTGCTGTAAGGTCAAGAATCAACAAATGGGACCCCATAAATTGCAAAGCTTCTGTAAGGCAAAAGACACTGTCAATAAGACAAAAAGGGCACCAACAGATTTACCAACCTCAAATCAGATAGGGGACTAATATTCAATATATACAAAGAACTCAAGAAGCCGGACTCCAAAATATCAAATAACCCCATTAAAAAATGGGGCTCAGAGCTAAGCAAAGAATTATCAACTGAGGAATACTGAATGGCTGAGAAGTACCTGAAAAAAATGTTCAACATCCTTAATCATCAAGGAAATATAAATCAAAACAACCCTAAGTTTCAACCTCACACCAGTCAGAATGGCTAAGAGAAAAAATTTAGGTGACAGCAGATGCTGGCGAGGATGTGGAGAAAGAGGATCACTCCTCCATTGTTGTTGGGATTGCAAGCTTGTACAACAATTCTGGAAGTCAGTTTGGGGGTTCCTCAGAAAATTGAACATAGTCCTACTGGAAGATCCTGCAAAACTTCTCCTGGGCATATACCCAGAAGATGCTCCAACTTGTAATAAGGACACATGCTCCACTAGGTTTATAGCAGCCTTATTTATAATAGCCAGAAGCTGGAAAGAACCCAGATGCCCCTCAACAGAGGAATGGATACAGAAAATGTGGTACATTTAAACAATGGAGTCCTACTCAGCTCTTAAAAACAATGAATTTATGAAATTCTTAGGCAAATGACTGTATCTGGAGGATATCACCCTGAGTGAGGTAACCCAATCACAAAAGAACACACATGATATTTACTTACTGATAAGTGGATAATTAGCCCAGAAACTTAGAACACCCAAGATACAATTTGCAAAACACATGAAACTCAACAAGAAGGAAGACCAAAGTGTGAATACTTCGATCGTTCTTAGAAGGGGGAACAAACACCCATGGAAGGAGTTAGAGAGACAAAGTTTAGAGCATAGACTGAAGGAATGACCATGCAGAGACTGTCCCAACTGGGAATCCATCCCATATAGAGTCATCAAACCCAGACAATATTGTGGATGCCAAAAAGAGCTTGCTGACAGGAGCCTGATATAGCTATCTCCTGAGAGGCTCTGCCATTGCCTGACAAATACAGAAGTGGATGCTCATAATCATCCATTAGACGGAGCACAGAGTCCCCAATGAAGGAGCTAGAGAAAGTACCCAAGGAACTGAAGGGGATTGTAGACCCATAGGAGGAACCATAATGTGAACTAACCAGTAGCCTCAGAGCTCCCTGGGATTAAATCACCAATCAAAGAAAACATACTGTGGGACTCATGACTCAATGACTAGGATGGCCTAGTCGGTCATTAATGGGATGAGAGGCACTTGGTCCTGTGAAGGTTCTACCCCATTATAGGGGAAAGCCAGGGCCTGGAAGTGGGATTGGGTGGTGCCACACACACTGGGAAATGCCAAGCACTCTGGTCAAGTCTGCTTGACAGGCTGAAAGTCTGAAAGCACTCATGAGGAAGAGTTTCAAGGAAACTCACCTCCTGGAGCTTTGGCGTTCTCATTTACCCATATACTCATACCCTATTTCGGCATTAGTCTGATGTATGGAAAAATTCTGTTATAGTTAAGTGTTCCCAGTGTTCCATGGTCCCAGAAGCTGAGCTTAGAGTCCTGTAAGAATGCAGTAAGGAAGTTTACCTATTCAATTACTAATTAAGCATTACAAAAGACAGAGCCAGTAGCTCACAGCTGGTCTACAAAATATTGACCAAGGACAGTAGCAATTCTCACCCAAACAAGGGAATACCAAAATAGAGCCAGGGAATCCCACTGAGATAGAAATCTTCAGTACAGGCTTCATTGCATATTAGAAGCAAGTTGGTAAATTCTTCTGACAAATGGAGAATCTCCAGATACTTAAAAGTTACACTCATATAAGAATTTAGCAAGGCCTAGGAGATAGGGGAGTTGTGATATTGCATTATTCATGAGGCCTGCCAAGAGCAGAACCCCCTGGTGCTAGCCTTCTCAAGGTTCAAAGGTATAGCACTAGAGTGTGAAATCCTTACCTGTCACTAAGCTGACCCTAGGCAGGACTGCTTTATCTTTACTGTAAACATTTACCTGGTTCCTGTAAGTCCCTTTGTAGTCATTCCTTTGTTTTGTATCAGGTAACTTCAATGTACCTTGCCTGCTGTGACTTCCAACCCCATATATTTTCTGTACTATATAAAACTGGTATTCACTTTGTGAGAATACATTCAGGTTCTACACAATCTCACATGTTGATCTGTCTGTCACTGGCTAATGCCTTGCCCACCTGCCCCAGAAACTCATTCCATGCAGACAAAGGGACCCAGAGGATCTGCAGCAGGGTGGGTTGAGGAGCAGGGGGAGGGAGGACAGGGGAGGGGTTTTTTGGAGGGGAAACTAGGAAAGGGGATAACATTTGAAATGTAAGTAAAGCAAATATCTAATAAAAAAAGAATCACATTAGAGATTCTCAGATAGTGACTAGAAATTCTTATTTTAAACAGTACAACATAAGATCCTTTTGATTAAGTCTAAATAATTTCTGTCCCTCTTCAAACCCTCTTCAAACCCCATTTTATTTCAATATATACCTTTCTTTAGTCATCACAAAAGGAAATTTTATGCCTCATGACACTTTCTCTATTTTATGAATGCTGTAAATCTGAAAAACAGAACAAAACCAGTTGAAGTTTTCAACAACAGCCCACTGTTTAAAAAAAAAGAACATATGCTTGCATACATTCCTATAAATCCAAGAATATATTAACATTGAGAAAGAAATTAGTGCTACCCTTTCAGATATTAAACATGGGAGACTATAAATCAATCGTTTTACTTATTCATGCTTTTATTCATTCATTTGATAATTCAACAAATATAACAAATATTTACTGGATGCTTATTTTGCACCAAACATTATATGGTTTGAGGGAAAGATAGCAGATTCATTAATAAATGATGTTTTTGTTTCAAATAACTCTCAATGGCTAACCCTATAAAATGGATGGAATCTACATCACATGAAATTGCTATTTACCTTAAATATATGTACTAAAAATAATTTCTGGCTGTTTATCCTATCTTTAATAAATATGCTGAAAATATTGTGTAAATATCTATATTGTGCATAAAACGATTTTAAAAAGAAAATCAATAAAATGCTTTCATAACTTGTTACTAATAACACCAATATAGAATAATGGATAAACCAGTTTGGTTAACTTCCCAAAATAATTGGGTTTTCCAGGAACATTACAGAAGATAAACAGCAAGATCGATAAGTCCTGAGGTTGCAAGAGTTGTTATTGATTTATGGCCTTGCTTACTTGCCAGCAAAATAATTGCTGTAGAGAGGTTGACTTATGGTTACAAATCACAATGGAGATGCTAGAGTCTTTCTTAGCCCAAGTTTTAAAACTAGGAAAGACAAAAGTGATTTTTAAAATAAACTTACATTATTAGAATTCATAATTAATAGCATGTACTATTCACCAAACACTTACCTACTTTGTGGTGAATCTGTCATGCATGTGTTTAACATTCTTTTAAAATTACCAAATAACCCTTCAAGAGATATTGTTCTTGTTTTATACAATGGAAAAATTGAAATTCAAAGATGTTAATGAACTTCTCAAAGGTCATATGTAAATAGGAAACTGCATAGCATTGTTAAGATTCACCATTCTTTCCCATGCTTTGATACAGTTGAAGATCACGTGAGATTAACCTGCTGACAGCTTAACAAAATTTATGAAATGCAATTTGATTGGCTGACACAATCATTTGCTTGTCTAATATATGATTATAAATTTTGCTTAATAGTAGAATTTCCATCATTAGTTCCAGGATACCAACATTCCTGTGAAGATTTATTTGAAGATAATAATGAATCAGTAAAAGTTTCATGACTATGAACTAGGCATGGCTTAATTACCAAGAGTTTAAAGTTGATTATGTATTTAGTATACAATATTGCTTCACATTTCTATATGCCCATAGATTTCCTTTGTAAAAAATCAATTCCTTTTTAGTTTTATACAGTTTTATACATTTTTTTTCTTCCTTTAAGGTCTGTTACCTTTCCTCAGCCATACCCAAGTCTTCTGTCACAAATTCTCAGCTATACTTCTTTACAGCAGTTTGTATTCCAGTATAAAATGTAAGAAATCCATAACTTGAGCTTGTCTCCCTGATACTCATTTGAGGTTCTAGGAAATTAGGTGGTTTTCTGAAAGTCTATGTCAAAGATAAGCATAAAGTGAAGTCCTTGTCTCTCCATTCAGAAACAAGAAGATTCATTTCCTACAAAGAAACATCTTGAACTTATCATAAGACACTACAGAATGATGTCACCAAATAAATCAAGAAAGAAATAACAAAATGAGTCCTTGATGAGTATGAAAATCACATATCAAAACCTATGAGGCCATGATGAAAATGGCCCTAAGAGGAATATTTATAGCACTAAGTGCCTACACAAAACTTTTAGAGATCTCAAATAATTTAATGTTGTACCTGAAGGCCTTGGAAAAATCAAAACAAACAACACTAAAAAGAATGCTGTGAGAAGATTGCCCAAGATTTTTATTTTAGTAATAGCGCTTACTCCAACATAGTACACCCAGGTCAGCAGTGCTATAAATGCAGTGCTTTACTTCAAACATTTTATTCCCTACCTGATTCCTTCATTCTCAGTTATCTCTCTGATCCACACCTGGCCACTAGTCAGAAACCCCTTTATCTAAAGACACACATCATAATTTTATTAAGGCCTCAGTGATTATGAATATTAATTATGAATATTGAGTACCATAGTCAATAGTAATGAAATAAATTATAGCCCACTTATACTTCAAAAAGTGTAATCTTTAGCAAATTAAATAGTATCACATTCTAGGGCTAATGGATGAGTGTGTACATACCATGAACTATTTATGTATATGATAAATAAGGTATGTCAGATACTTTGTGAATATATAGGAAGAAATACAGGGAGTCACATATACTTAGAAGTTCTTAATTACTTTAGTATGAATATAAAAAGAATGTGAGTGGATATATGTAACAAGTCTTTACATGGATTTCTTCTCATTCCCAGCTTAAAGTCCATCTAACCTTCTCTACAAAAGAAGAGTCCTTGATTTGTGAAATGAGTCAGATCTTGCTAAACTATTTTCCCTCTGAATTTATGGACTTACCTTGCCATTCCAGAGGAAGTGATACAAACCATATTTAAGGAATTATTCATAAATGTGAATTTTTATTTTTCTTTTCTTTTTGTTTTGTTTTGTTTGTTTGTTTTGAGGCAGAGTTTCTGTGTACAGCCCTGGCTGTCCTGGAACTCACTCTGCAGACCCAGCTGGCCTCAAACTCAGAAATCCACCTACCTCTGACTTCCAAGTGTTGGGATTAAAGACATACACCACCAATGCCTGGCCTGACTGAATGTTTCTTTTCTTTCATTCTTCTTTTCTTTTCCTTTCTATTTTCCTTTGTTTTGTTTTGTTTTGTTTTGTTTTGTTTTGTTTTGTCTTGTCTTGTTTTTGTTTTTGTTTTTCAAGACAGGGCTTCTCTGTGTAGCCCTGGCTATCCTGGAACTCACTCTGTAGACCAGGCTGGCCTCAAACTCAGAAATCTGCCTGCCTCTGCTTCCCAAGTGCTGGAATTAAAGGTGTGCACCACCACTGCCCAGACTATTGTGCTAGGTATTTTGTTTCACTTGTGTTAGATTCAATATTTTCTTATCTAACCTGTCCAGCACCACAAGAAACTGATTTCCTTGAATTCTAACAGCAGATCAATTGTCTTCTAATGTCTGGCTAGATTCAGTTAATGGCAGATGGTTGACAAAATGAGAAGACGAGTGAGGAATGAGATGGGAAAACTTTTATTTCCTTATCTTCACTATTGGTTGATCACAACCTTGTACCGAAAATATTATATGTTCTGCTAAATGGCCCTCTTACCATAGACACCTTCTCTGGGTTCTAACAACTGACTGTATACTCCTTTTTCCCTTTCAGACCTAAGGCTGGTTGTGGGTTTCCAATATTTCTACATGTAGATTACCCTATATTTTATGTTGATTTCCTTTTCTTGTTCCTATGAATTTGATAACAACCAAATATACCAAATTCTCTTTAAATTGTCATAACCATGATTCTATTGGGATGCTGGTTAAAACAGTTTATTGAAGAAAGACTTAACATCAACAAAAGTACTTTTTTCATACTAGAGAGGCAGTAGAGTATCCCAAACCTCATTTCATCTCAGAATGTTCCATATTTCAATAGAAGTACTTTGTCAAGTATGGTTTCAGAAACTAACAATTCTAGATGAAGCCAGTGTTCTAGCATCTAACTGTAGAGGCAGGCAAATGTGAAGAGGGCAGAGGAAGATATGTGGTTGTAAATATTGTGCATGGAAAAACAAACTTGATATTTCTTTTTTTTTCCATTTTTTATTAGGTATTTAGCTCATTTACATTTCCAATGCTATACCAAAAGTCCCCCATAGCCACCCACCCCCACTCCCCTACCCACCCACTCCCCTTTTTTGGCCCTGGCGTTCCCCTGTACTGGGGCATATAAAGTTTGCGTGTCCAATGGGCCTCTCTTTCCAGTGATGGCCGCCTAAGCCATCTTTTGATACATATGCAGCTAGAGTCAAGAGCTCTGGGGTACTGGTTAGTTCATAATGTTGTTCCACCTATAGGGTTGCAGATCCCTTTAGCTTCTTGGGTACTTTCTCTAGCTCCTTCATTGGGGGCCATGTGATCCATCCAATAGCCGACTGTGAGCATCCACTTCTATGTTTGCTAGGCCCAGGCATACTCTGACAAGAGACAGCTATATCAGGGTCCTTTCAGCATAATCTTGCTAGTGTATGCAATGGTGTCAGCATTTGGAAGCTGATTATGGGATGGATTCCCGGATATGGCAGTCTCTACATGGTCCATCTTTTTATCTCAGCTCCAAACTTTGTCTCTGTACCTCATTCCAAGGGTGTTTTGTTCCCACTTCTAAGGAGGGGCATAGTGTCCACACTTCAGTCTTCATTTTTCTTGAGTTTCATGTGTTTAGGAAATTGTATCTTATATCTTGGATATCCTAGGTTTGGGGCTAATATCCACTTATCAGTGAGTACATATTGTGTGACTTCCTTTGTGAATGTGTTACCTCACTCAGGATGATGCCCTCCAGGTCCATCCATTTGGCTAGGAATTTCACAAACTTGATATTTCTTATATAGCTTGTGAAAGGGTTATTCAAAACAGATAAGTCAGAGTTACAATATAGAAAAAAATGTAATTAGTGCCACTAACTTACTGTATTTCTTTGAATTAACTCTTAAAAGGAAAACTATCTCAGAAAATTTAGGACATATTACTGTCAAAATACTGTTAGTCCATTTTTAGCCAAAAAATGTTTTAAAAGAAAAAAGAACACAAAAAAATATTAGTAGTAAATGAGTATTTATAAAACATGAGATAAGTAATAAAAATTGTACAGAGAATTGAAAATCTCTTATTTTATGGAAAATCCCTTTTTATCATTTGTGTAAAGTAAGGCTATTGATATATTTGAGTTAATTTTATATCCAGCCACTTTGCTGAAGTTATTTATCAGCTGGAGAAGTTCTCTGGTAGAATTTTTGGTAGCTTATTTTTATTCTATATCATCTGCAAAAAAAAAAAAAAAAGGAAGATACCTTTATTTCTTCTATGTCAATTTGTATCACCTCGATCTCCTTTTGTTGTCTTATTGTTCTAGCTAGAACTTTGAGTACTATATTGAATAGATATGGGGAAAATGGGCATTCTTGTCCCCGATATCAGTGGGATTGCTTCAAGAATGACCCCATTTCATTTGATATTGGCTGTTGGCTTGCAGTAAATTGCTTTTATTATGTTTAGGTATGGGCCTTGAATTCCTGATCTCTCCAATAACTTAACATGAAGGGATGCTATATTTTGTCAAATGCTTTTTCTACATCTAAGGAAATGATCATGTGATTTTTTCTTTGAGTTTGGTTATGTAGTGGATTATTTTAATGGATTTTCATATATTAAACCAACTTTGAATCCCTGGGATGAAGCCTATTTGGTCTTGGTGAATGATGGGTGTGATGTGTTCTTGGATTTGGCTTGCAAGAATTTTATTATTTTTGCATGGATATTCATAAGCAAGATTGGTCTGAAGTTCTATTTTTTTGATTGAGTCCTTGTATGGTTTAGGTATCAGAGTAAGTGAGGCTTCATAGAACAAGTTAGATAGTGTTCCTTCTGTTTCTCTTTTATTGAATAGTTCGAGGAAAATTGGTATCAGGTCTTCTTTGAAGGTCTGGTAGAATTCTGAACTAAGTCCATCTGGTCCTGGGCTTTGTTTGAGAGGTTTTTAATGACTTCTATCTCCCTGTGTGATATGGGCTTGTTTAGATAGTTTACCTGCTTTTGATTTAACTTTAGTATGTAGTATCTGTCTAGAAAACTATCCACTTCATCTAGATTTTCCAGTTTTATTGACTATAGGTTTTTATAGTAAGATCTGGTGTTTTCTTTTTTTTTAATTTCCTCTAATTCTGTTGTTATGTCTCCCTTTTTCATTTCTGATTTTGTTAATTTGGATACTTCCTCTTAGCCATTAGTTTGCCTAGGTGTTTATCTACCTTGTTAATTCTCTCAAAGAACCAGTTTCTGGTTTTGTTCATTCTTTGTATTGTTTTCTTTGCTTCTATTGATTAAATTCAGCCCTGAGTTTGACTATGAACTTGCCTCTTAGTACTGCTCTCATTGTGTCCCATAAGTTTGGGTATGATGTGCCAAAATTTTCATTAAATTCCAGAAAGTCTTTCATTATCTTTTATTTATTCCCTTGACCAAGTTATCATTGAGTAAAGAGTTGTTCAGTTTCTACATGTATGTGGGCTTTCTGTAGTTTTGCTGTTACTGAAGACCAGACTTAGGCCATGGTGATTTGATAGGATGCATGGGATTATTTCAATTTTCTTGTATTGGCTGAGGATTGTTTTGTGACGAATTATATGTTGATTTTGAAGAAACCATGAGGTCTTAAGAAGAAGATGTATTCTTGTGTTTTAGGGTGAAATGTTCTGTAGATATCTGTTAAATCCTTTTAATACATTACCTCTCTTAGTTTCACTGTGTCTCTGTTTAGTTTCTGTTTCAATGACCTGTCCTTTGGTGAGAGTGGGGTGTTGAAGTCTCCCACTATTATTGTGTGGGGTTCAATGTGTGTTTTGGGCTTTAGTAAAGTTCCTTTTATGAATTTTGGTGCTTTTAAATTTGGTGCATAGATGTTCAGAATTGAGACTTTCTCTTGGTGGATTTTCCCCTCAATGAATATGATGTGTCCTTCTAC
Organism: Mus musculus; assembly: GCF_000001635.26. Classification (NCBI taxonomy): domain Eukaryota; kingdom Metazoa; phylum Chordata; class Mammalia; order Rodentia; family Muridae; genus Mus; species Mus musculus. The sequence continues at coordinate 14,751,477 of NC_000086.7, read as the reverse complement.
ATCATGTTTGATAACTTTTGGTTGGAAGTCTATTTTATTGGATATAAGGATGGCAACTCCTACTTGTTTCCTTGGACCATTTGCTTGGAAGGCCTTTTCCCATCCTTTTACTCTGAGATAGTTCATGTCTTTGTTGTTCAGGTATGTTTCTTATATGCAGCAAAGTGCTGAATCTTGTTTGTATATCCAGTCTGTTAGCTTATGTCTTTTTATAGGTGAGTTGAGTCCATTAATATTAAGAGATATCAAAGAGAAATGACTGTTGGTTCCTGATTATGTTTGTTTTTGTTGATGGCTTTACATGATTGTGGTTCTCTACTTTTGGCTTTGTTGTGAGATGCTTAATATCTGTCTTAGTCAGGGGTTCTATTCCTGGACAAAACATCATGACCAAGAAGCAAGTTGGGGAGGAAGGGGTTTATTCAGCTTACTCTTCCACATTGCTGTTCATCACCAAAGGAAGTCAGGACTGGAACTCAAACAGGTCAGGAAGCAGGAGCTGATGCCGAGGCCATGGAGGGATGTTCTTTACTGGCTTGCTTCCCCTGGCTTTCTCAGCCTGCTCTCTTATAGAATCAAGACTACCAGCCCAGAGATGGTCCCACCCACAAGGGGCCTTTCCCCCTTGATCACTAATTGAGAAAATGCCTTATAGTTGGATCTCATGGAGGCATTTCCTCAACTGAAGCTCCTTTCTCTGTGATAACTCCAGCTGTGTCATTTTGACACAAAACTAGCCAGTACAATATCTCATCCTTTCGTTGGTGCAGGTACCTTCCTCCTGTTGAAGTTTTCCTTCTAAGGTCCTCTGTAAGGATGGATTGGTAGATAGATACTGTTTGAATTTGGTTTTGTCCTGGAATATTTTGTTTTCTCCATCTATGCTGATTGAGAGGTTTGCAGGGTATTGTAGCCTGGGTTGGCATTTATGTTCTCTTAGAGTCTGCTTGAACTCTGATCACGTTCTTCTGGCATTTATAGTCTTTGTTGAGAAGTCTGGTGTAGTTCTGATATGTCTATCTTTGTATGTTACCTGACTCTTTCCCTTGCAGCTTTTAATATTCTCTCTTTGTTCTATGTGTTTAGTGTTTTGATTATTATGTGATGAGAGGATTGTCTTTTCTCATCCCACTTATTTGGTGTTCTAAATGCTTCTTGTACCTTTATGGCCATCTCTTTCTTTTGGTTGGGACAGTTTTCTCTATGATTTTGTTGAAGACATTTTCAGGTCCTTGGCCTGGGAATCTTCCTTCTCCTCTATCCTGATTATTCTTAGATTTGGTGTTTTCATTGTGTCCTGAATTTCCTGGATGCTTTGGGTTAGGAGTTTTTTGTTTTGATTTTTCTTTGACATTTGTGTCAATCTCTTCTACAGTATCTTCTACATCTGATATTCTCTCTTGTATCTCTTGTATTCTGTTGGTGATCTGTAACTCCTGAGCTCCTTGCCTGGTTTTCATTTTCCAGGTTTGCCTTTATTTGTGTTTTCTTTATTGATTCTACTTCCACTTTTAGGTCTTGGATCATTTTATTCAATTCCTTCACCCAATTATCTGTGTTTTCCTGTATTTCTTTCAGTGAGTTATTTATATCCTCCTTAAAGTACTCTATTATCTTCATGAGATAGGATTTTATGACAGATTCCTGATTTTCAGTTGTGTTGTTGTATTCAGGGCTTGTTGTGGTGGGAAAACTGAGTTCTGATGAACCCTAAGCTTATGTTGCTTATGGTCTTGTGCTTGCCTTTCACCATTTGGATATCGCTGGTGTTTTTTGGACTGGGTGACTGTCTGGAGTCTGCCTCTTTTGTCCCTGGGTTGCTTCAAGTCTCCTGGTAGGCCTGTAGCCTTGACTGTAGCAGACAACCTGTGGGGCCTTCCAACTGGGGGATCTTCACAGAGGCAGAGCACTGTAGTAGATCTCCTGAGAGGCCTTCACACTCTTGGGTCTTCAGTGGAGCAGTCAAGCTGTTCTCCAACTGAGTACAGCTGATCTTCAACGCCTCTGAGTGCAGTGGATCCTCTACTGCTCTGTTTGCAACGAGTCCTCTAGAATGAGTCAGGATATGGCATCTTCACTTGAGCACACCAGCTAAGACTCTGCCCCAGCAGAAAGGACCAGGCAGAAGGGGCAGAAGGGGCAGAAGGGGCAGAAGGGTGAGGGTTTTGGTGGGTATTTAGCAGGTATTCATGAGGGCGAGGGTTTTGGCGGGTGATCGATCCCAAGTCCATGGAGCTCCCAGCAGCAGCTGTGGGACTTCAGAGGGGGTGGTGTTCTTACCAACTGCTCTGAGTGTAGTGGGTCTACTAGAATGGGTCAGGATATGGTAAAAGACAGCATTTTCAACAAGTGCTTCTGGTCTAACTGGAGGTCTGCATGCAGAAGAATGCAAATTGATCCATTTGTATCTCCCTGTACAAAGCTCAAGTTCAAGTGAATTAATGACCTCCAAATGAAACCAAATATGCTGAATCTAATAGAAAAAAATTGGAAAGAGCTTCAAACACTTAGGCACAGGGGAAAGTTATCTGAACAGAACACCAATGGCTCCGGTTCTAAGATCAACAATTGACAAATGGGACCTCATGAAATTGAAAAGCTTCTGTAACAGAATGGCCACACACAGATTGGGCGAAGAGACTTACCTATATCTTTACTACATTTTATAGAGGGCTGATATCCAAAACATACAAAGAACTCAAGAAGACTCTAGAAAACCAAAAATCCCAATTTAAAAATGGGGTACATAGCTAAACAAAGAATTTGCAATTGAGGAATACCAAATGGCTAAGAAGCACCTAAAGTAATGCTGAACATCCTTAGTCATCAGGGAAATGCAAATGTAAAAACCCTGAGATTCCACCTCACACCAATCAGAATGGCTAAGATCAAAACTCAGGTGACAGCAGATAAGGGCAAGAATGTGAAGAAAGAGAAACACTCCTCCATGCTGGTAGAATTGCCATCTGGTACCACCACTTTGTAAATCAATCTGGTGGTTCATCAGAAAATTGGCAATTGTTCTTTTGGGTATATGCCCAGAAGTGGTCTAGCTGGGTCTTAAGGTAGAACTACCCCCAATGTTTTTAGAAACCACCAAATTGATTTCCTAAGTGGTTGTACAAATTTGTCCTCCACTGGCAATGGAAGAGTGTTCCCCTTGCTCCACATCCTCTCTAGCATGTGCTGTTACTTGCTGGTTTTTTTTTTAATTATTTTATTTATTTATATTCCAAATGTTGCCCCCTCCTGGCCCCCTCTTCCAAGAGTTCTATACCCCATTCACCCTTCCCTTCTACTCTGAAAGGGTGAATCCCTGGGTATCACCCTTCTCTGGGGCAGACATCTCTACAGGATAAGTTGCATCCCCTCCCACTGTGGCCAGACAAGACTGGAATAGATTTTAAGAGGCAGTGTCTAGCTGCATATGTATCAAAAGATGGCCTAGTCGGCCATCACTGGAAAGAGAGGCCCATTGGACACGCAGACTTTGTGTGCCCCGGTACAGGGGAACGCCAGGGCCAAAGGGGGGGAGTGGGTGGGTAGGGGAGTGGGGGTGGGTGGGTAAGGGGGACTTTTGGTATAGCATTGGAAATGTAAATGAGCTAAATACCTAATAAAAAAAAAATGATACCAAAAAAAAAAAAAAAAGAGGCAGTGTCTACACACATACACACATGTACAGATAAACATTCTTTTAAAAACTCAGGCAAAATGAGTACCTTCTGTGAACCTTAAGACATAAAATCCTTTGCTTTGTAAGATGGTCAATAAATATCTGATGGCTTGATGCCCTAAAGTTCACATAACTGTTACAAAAGCATTGACTGATTTTATGTAGGTTCAATCTTCACTTCAAAAATGTCTCAAGGTGGATTCTTAATGCATTTTGCATTAGTTTTAATATTGAAGTAGCTACTTCAGCTTTGTAGCTTTTATACAATATCTGTCTGTAACTCCTCATGGAGTGATTTTATAGGTTGTTGACTATTATATGAGATATACTTTCCATATATTATTTTCTGAATTGCATACTAGTGTGTGTTGGAGCAGAGTCGCCAGACAGTAAGTGTGTTTTTATTGTAGTGCTGAATCACTGTGTATTACATACAGATAGGTCCAAGAATACTATAATCATTTGGATTAACATATCTACACACTGAGCAATACTCAGGGCCTGTTGAACTAGCCAGGCAACCTGAGATGAAACTTGAAGTGGCAACATCCGCAGTCCTCTCTCTCCAGGATAGTTCACCTTATCATCTGCTTCATCTTCCCCTAGTATTTTTGTGAGACCTATCTTAGAAAGCTCCCATTGCTTTGATCCTGCCTCTGTACTTGTCTCCTGAGCTCTCTAAACCAGGTATAATAACATGATATTATAGCTCATTAATAATAACACGATATATTAACATTTTTAAAAGAACTCTGTGAAGAAGCAGAAAGGCAGTGGAAGAAGTCAAAAAACTTCAATAGATTCCCATGTATAGATAAGCCTAGTCCTCTCAATACAAATCAGTCACACTGACATCATCTCAAGTTTTAATGCCTTCCTTCTCTACTATTTGAAATGCCAGAAGGTGTGTGTGTGTGTGTGTGTGTGTGTGTGTGCATGTGTGTGTGTGTGTGTGTGACCCTATAAAATTCAAATAGGAGAGCCTGACAGGTACCTCTATAGAAATCAAGTGATTTCTTAGTCCTCTCCAAAGTCCTCTTAATAATTCCCCTCTCTACTGTCGCCAATAAGTCACATATTGGGACCAGCCATTCTTCATTATTAATTTACTCACTCCATGCTTCTTTCTCTCCTTTTTTTTTTTTTTGTTTTCATTTTTGTTTGCTTGTTTGCTTTACTTTGGGCAAGTATTAACATATCAATCACAATCATGGACTTTGAAGATTTTACACACTGATATAGCTTCCCTCCATTACAATTCTCAAAATGACCACTCTCTCCAGGATTCCTTCTTGGAGTTTCATTTCAGTCCCTGTACATTCTTTTTCTCAGATATTCCCTGATTCTGATACTGGGTCTGGAAGTACAAATTTCATATCACCCTCCCCTCTCTTTCCCTTTCTTTCTCCCCTTCTCTAGAGAAGCAGAAAACTATCCTATTTACCTTTTTATTTTTAAATAATGTATAGATTCACAAGATGAAGCAAAGATAGTGTGTACCAGTCACATATCTAATCATCTATTTTCACAATGGTCATAGCTAATATAATGATAATACAATATTAAAACCAGGAAGTTGACATTCAAATAATGCATGTGCCTAATTTCATGTTATCTGATTCTATATGTAGATTTATCTCACCACCATTCTAATCAAGATTATAACAGAATGATACCCCTGGACTTTAGCGTGTTCTATTGTGAGGTTCTGGGTCTTATTTAGATCTATTTTTAGCAAGCATTCACTAGCACTGTTCATTATGGCATGACAGAAACTTTCTCTTTCCATATATAGTACACAACTACATTATTCAGCCTCTATTGATGCCAGGAGATAAAGGATTTCTCTGCAGGGTGTAAGTGGGAAGATGGAGGTCAAATTTTGAGTTTTTACTAGGGTTCTGCTGGTACATTCTTCAGGGAAGAGTCAGAGCTAGTTTATTTATTATTCCCCGTGTGGCCTCCACACTACATATTTTTCCACAGTGATAAGTGTCCTGGATCACCACCTAAATTTTGTTCTTGGTGCTAGAGGTCTGATCTTAGTCTTACCTAATGTCATGTTTGGACTAAAACATTTACTATTCTAAATGCTCCCTCTCTTCATGTGCTTGCCTCTAGCTCGTTCCTATTTGTCTGACCAGAGACAGAAGTCTTTTTTAGGTGTTTTGAACTATTTTGTCATCTTTGGTCTGTTGTCATTCTGTCTACACTTCAGTGTCTTCTTATATATTTGTTAAATCCAGTGTTTCTACTGGTCCTTAGCTATAAAAACAAAACAAAACAAAAACAGGGAAAAATACTTCTATTACCTCTTTTCTAAGAGAAAAGCCATGCCTATTATTTTTAATGGTGCTTCATCCAGCTAACCTGGGCAACTTCAGTAATTGTACAGATGGCCACCTGCAGATGAGGCCTCCTTTACTGACCTCTTTCCAAGGCTGTACCTGAATGTCTTCATAACAGAATCCACAAACTTGTGGTGGACCTCATGAAGACATTGAAACAAATCAAATGATATGCAGGAATCTGACGAGTAAAAACAGGTAAAGACAAGAAATGAAGACATAATAGGTTGCAGTGGCAGACGAGAACTAACTTGTGAAAAGATAGAAGAGATCATCATAAGCAAAACACTTAAGCTAGTAAACAACATGAAGAGGTGTGAGGATAGTTCTTATATGAGTTCTAAGTCCTTATCACTAATGTTTATCAACAAAATGTTCTCACAAAAGGTAAGATCAATGTTCAGTATCAGCAATACAAAATTAATCTGAAACACTGCCTTCTGGGGGCTGACCACAGTAGGCAGGAATACCTTATATTTTGTTATAATTGTCAAGTGGATTATTTAATATTTCTGATGTGTACTGGTGTACAAAATGACAAAGCTATGAAGGGGGTAAAGTGTATCTTGGGTATATTCTAAGGAGAAATTTTTTTTTGCAAGATGATTATCAAGTCTCAGGGGGGATAGAGAAGAGAAAAGGGAGAAGGGGAGAGAAATGGAGGGTGATGAAGGGAGTAAGGGAGAGACAGAGAGAGAGAGGTGTAAAACAATAATTAACGAATAAAAGGTCATGAACTTGTTGGGGTAACATTAATAAAGTCTGAAGGGGGAGGAGAGGGTAGGGTTAAAATTATGTAAATTCACTACTAATTTATGAATGTTTTGAAAATGAGTAAAATAATAAAAGAATATTCATAACATCCTGAACCTTCTTATAATTTTTTTAAAGTCCTAGTTGAAAGGTTTCCCTTCTTAAATACAATTCTGTGGAAAACATTTTCTGCTTAATAATTTTGTTGTTCATCTTATTATGGCAATATCTGTCATTGATTTTGTCAATTTTTTATGAAACATAAAAGCTGGGCAAAACATAATCAGTCTTCATTTGCTAATTTGATTCCTAATACAATTAATATTTATTGAATACGCCCAAGGGGGTATGAAATTGTATTGGGCTTTACATCACATAACAAACTCCCATTTTATCTCTCTTTGGTATATATAATTCAGGTTGGCATGTCAATGAAATATTGAAAAATATAATTATATTCATGAGTTACTGAAGAAATTTCCAGCTTGGAAGTAGACTAATTTTCTAATTTGTAGGAGGGAGAAGGAAGAGAAGGAAGGACATGTTCATGTGGAAGGACATATTCATGTTATTTAATTAAGCTTTATGTTATTATTAAAGAGAAATTTGTTGAGCACCTAATACAAGTGGCGTATTCATTAAGGTGAGTCACAATTCAATTTGGTGTGTAGAGAAAACAATTAATTATCAAGTGAAAAGAATTATTAAATTTATCAGAGATTTTGGGGGTCAGTGGGGCATTTGATGTCATCTTACTGTGACTCAAGTTCCTCTCCTTCTAGTCCTTTATGTTTTCATTCATTTCACAACCAGCAGTACCAGATTAATGCAGATAATTATAATTAGATCCTACTACAATTCTGATGTCTCCTCCATCTGCTTATCCAGCTTAATATTCCACAGCCTAAAAGCGGGCCTTTAACAGGGACATTGGACAAAGGAGAAAATTCATAGAAGGAGACTACTAGTTATATTTGAAATATATTAAATTTGAAGTATGCACCAAGAGAAATTCAGGTGAAGGTCAAGTAAAATGTGAACACAGATACAGAAATCAATATTAGTTTAACATTGGTGATGTCAGGAGAAAAGGTAAAGAAAGATATTCCACAAAGGCTATTTCCCATGAAAGACAAGGAGGACATGAGCAGAAACGATCAAAATCAATGTTTTCAGAACTCTGAAAATTCATCAAAAGTTTGTAAAAATCTGAGACTCATTGATGCATTTATTAAAAAACATAACTAAATCTCATTATGGATGGTAAGCTCTAGGCACACTTAACTTTTTTTCTGAAATACCTTTTTTATTAGATATTTTCTTTATTTACATTTCAAATGTTATCCCCTTTCCTAGGTTCCTCTCTGAAAATCCCCTAATCTCTCCTCCACCCACCCCCTGCTCCCCAATCTACCCACTCCCATTCCTGGTCCTGACAGTCCCCTATACTGGGGCATAAATGTTATGCACACACTTAACTTCTTAATCCCAGTGCAAGAAGTGCAGAATAGTTCGTGGAAACATTTAGGAAAATTATCAGCAGCAACAGGAGAACAATGCAAGTGCCTGAGGTGTGGGACAAATAATAACCAGGCCAAATGAATACATGAATGAATGACCAAATAAATGGTGAGAGAAATAGATTCCATAGCTCTCTATGTTTCCAGTTCTTTTTTTTTTTTTTTTTTTTTTTAATGTTTCCAGTTCTGTGGTCAAATTCAAGAACCAAGAAATCCCCAAGCATTCCCCTTATCTGATATGAAGACTTTGTATAAACAGGAGGGAAAGGCCACTGTAGGCTTATAAACTTCCTGGCTGAGTGATCAAATCACACACACACACACACACACACACACACACACACACACACATGCCATGGTTCTAGAAATTTAAGAAACTCTCAGTACAAAACATAGCCAACAACAAAGCTAGCAGAAAAGAAACTATTATGGTATAGCTTGGTAATAAGTGTACAGCACACACACACACACACACACACACACACACACACACACAAAACAAACAAACAAACAAACAAACAAAAAACTTTTCTAGGTTTCATTTATCCCCACAACTACCAAAAAAACCTCACACACACAAAGAGAAACATATGAACATTTTAAAATGAGTTCATAAAAGTCTCAAAGTAAGCAATAACAAAGATAGTAAGCATTGATCACAACTAATCCAGGGAGAAGAGTAGCTGCTGATTTTGAGGGTTGCTATACTCTGTTATTTAAAGGGCACTGATTTCAATAAAACATGTGTGGCACTAGGTAACTATAGGCTAAAATTATAAAACCTTTAGAAGAAATATAGAGATAAATCAGGATGACTGATGTAGCAATTAAATCTTAAGGTATGGTACTAAAAGCATGAGCAACCAAAGAAAAAATAGATAACTTGGATTTCCTCAAAGTTCAAAATACCTATCTTCAAAAGCAAAAGACACCTATAGGATGGGATAATATACTTAGAAATGTTGTTTCTGGTAATTGAGTAGTATCTACAATGCACAAAGAGCTCTTTTAAATCAACAATAAGAACCTTTAGTTATAAATGAGTGAAGTACTAGAATAGAATTTTTTCTGAGAAAATATACAGATAACTATGTAAATTGATCAGTATAACTATACAGTAGGGAAATACATATGAAGATTACATACTATTTCCCAGGCATTAGAGATGCAATAACAAAACAAAGACTAATGATTTTTGCTAAGAATGTAGAGAAAGTAGAATGATGAGGTACAACTGGTATTTGAAATTTGGAAAATGGTTTTTCAGTTTCTTTAAAAGTTAGCAGTAAATCAACTCAAGTCCTGAGGTATATAGAAAAAAATAGACATGGATTTTTCATAGGGACATTATTCATAATATGCAAACATGGAAAAACAGTTCATATTTCCATGATCTGATGAAAGGATAAAACATGCTTAACCATGTATAACAAATGTTATTTGGTCCCCAAAATAATGAAATACTGGTAAGTGCTGCAATGTGGATCTACCTTGAAAGCATTATGCTATGTGAAAAAAGTTAGACAGAAAATACCACAATATTAAATTATTATAATCATATAAAATAGTCCTAATGAACAAATACATAGGGACAAAAAGTAGAGTGATAGTTATAAAAGCTTCAGGGAAAGAAATGAAGAATGAGTATTAATGAATACAGGGTAGCTTCTTTGAGACAAAATTGGATAATGAAAACATTTTGAGAGAAGACTATTATTGATTGCACAAGTCTGTACATATGTTAAAAACTTGCTGAATTTCATATTTTAATAATGAATAGTACTTATAACATATGAATTTATCTCAATTAAGAGTACAAATGGGCTAATGAAAGCATGCATAGATAACAACAACAACAACAAGAAAATCACACTGTTTACTAGGACAATTGGAAAAAATCAAGGCCTAATTGGAAAATAAAAGAAAAATCCAAAAGACAAAAAGGAAACAGGAAGTTCTCCTGGGAAAAAACAAGCAAAGTAAGGCATCATTAGGAGATAGTGGTGTCAGAATTAAACCTTAACTTGCAAAAAGAGGAGATAAACTAAAAAGAACATTTGATCTCACGGGTCTTGTTACATATTTTTTTTTGTGATGTTTGTTGAGGGGGTAGAAAGAGGATAAGTTTAAAAGAAAAGTGCTAATAGGAATTTTCCTTCAGGGTAAGAGATTTGAGATTCCATATAGTATGGTGGAGTGGAGGGATGAAGAAAGAGGTGCTTCATTTCCACCAGTCAAAGTGTAGTACCTACCCTTAGAGATTTAAGTTCTACCATGACAACATGATCCACAAAATCAACTAAGCAGGGTTCTTTGGGGCTCAAGAGACTGAATTGAGAATCATGGAGCCTGTATCATCGGTCTGAGCTAGGTCCTCTGCTTATATGGTTTGGTTGTGTAGCTTTGTGTTTTTGTGGGACTCCTAACAGTGAGATTGGGGAGTGTCTGACTTTTTTGCCTGTTTTGGGGACCCTTTACCTCATACCGGGTTGCCTTTTCCAGCCTTGATATGAGGGAGTGTGCCTAGTAATGTAATTTGTTATGCCATGTTCAGTTGATATCCCTGGGAGGTATGTTCTTTTTATTTTATTTTATTTTATTTTATTTTATTTTATTTTATTTTATTTTATTTTATTTTGATGGGAGCCAAAGGAGGAGTGGATCTCAGGCAGCAAGAAGATGGGACTGGAAGGAGTGGAGGTAGAGGAAACTGGTTGGGATGTAATGTATAAAAATTTTGAAAAACTATTTAAGTCCTATACCATAAGGCTATGCTAGGTGACAAAGGAATGAGGCAGGATTTAAGCCAGATAATAAGTATCACAGAAAATCTGGAGAGGGGTGGGAGACTTAGTTAATGCATGAACACAGTCAAGTTTCCTTGGATCATAGGCAGTAACTGGGGAGGGGTCCAATACTTTTGAAAGCATGAAGTGACCTCTCAGATCTTTGTAGTTGCTCCTGGAGGGGAGATAGACTGCAGCAGTATATGGGTAGATATTTTTAAGGGTCTTTGGACTAGCACCAAGAACAATAATCTGGATTCTAATAGTTTAAATCTGTAATGGCCCACACTAGTCCACATGTGGAAGACTAACTCTAACCCTAACCCTAGCTCTAACCCTAACCCTAACCCTAACCCTAACCCTAACCCTAACCCTAACAATAACCTAACCCTAACAATAACCTAACCCTAACCCTAACTCCTAGTTGGTATCATTATTTTAGGAGGAGGTAGAAATTTTAGGAGAGATAGTCTGGCTTGGGGAAATAGATGTTTCTGGAAAGGCTTTTGAAAGTTATGCATGATATCTATACTCATCCTCTCTGCTTTCCTATCATGTATCATGGCCTTCCCACTATGATGGATTTAACTTTCAGAAACTATGACCCCACTGGGTGGTGGTGGTACACACCTTTGATCCCAGCACTTGGGAGGCAGAGACAGGTGGATTTCTGAGTTCGAGGCCAGCCTGGTCTACAAAGTGAGTTCCAGGCTACACAGAGAAACCCTGTCTCTAAAAACCAAAACCAAAAAAAAAAAAAAGAAAAAGAAAAGAAAAAAAGAAACTATGACCCCAAATGACTCCCTCTCCTTTCAACTGATTGTCAGGTATTTTGACATAAAGTTAAGAAAGCTCACACAACTATGGACTCTCTGAAAATTAGTAAGTGAATAATTACAGGGGATGATGACATGCAAGTGTGAGAAACTGTTGTGGCTAGCAGGGAAGAATTTAAAATTCTGAGGCTGGTTTGTTAGTAATACCATTGTTCCATGAGATACTTCACTAATGGGTCACAAAAAATAGCAGGGAACATACAGGAAAAGAATTAAAGATTGTGAACTGTAGAACTGTAGCACTGTAGAACTGTCATTAAGTAGATGGTGTAAAGTTACCAATAATGATAGCAAGGACAGTGACAGAAAAGGGAACTCAAGATGGGAAGACCAAGAAAAGTTAGGAAGTATTGTGAAAGCTAAGAAACACTCAATGGTATTGTCAAGGTCCCTCTAGTAAGCACCAGAAACAGGAAGTTGGTTTCTTTTGATTTCAAAGTCTAAGATGCAACTATTGTGATATTCATCTAAAGTATACTAATTCTCTTCTTGAGGAAGCTACACCAGATTTGTTTGTTTTGAAGGTGCTTTTTAACTATATCAAGTGTGTAGAGAACAAAGAAATGAAAACCACCTTCTCTTTGAAATTACAATGGAGTCATCTTTCTCAGGTCTATTAAGGAGAACTTTTCTAGTACACAATGCTGAGGATGATTTTTTTCCCCTCCTTCTGGCTTCTTTTTATGCATAAATTCTTTTGAGTGTGTTTTTTTCTGTATACAGGGAAAAATCAGCAGAGATGATTTAGGTATATAGTGAACCCAGAAGAAACACAAATGGCCAATAAACATATGAAAATTTTCTCAATCTTAACAGTAATCAGAGAAATGGAAATTAAAGTTGCAATAAGATAGCATCTTTGACTCATCAGGCTAACCATAATTATCAGTATGGAGGAAGGGGGTGAGTAAACAGATTATCTCATATTATGCTGTGAGTATGTGAACTAGCACAGATTCTTGGGAACAAAGCAGAACATCATCAAGAAAATTATGTAAGGTACCAACCCTGCAGTCCAGCATTTTAATTTCCAAGTATACAGTCCAGAGACACATTTGACTATGGACCCAATAGGACATATATGTGCTGCTCCCACATGCTCATCAATAAAGACATAGGTAAAGTATGATATCTTTATAAAATAGATTCTTACTCAGACAAAAGAACACGGCCAGAGTGTTATAAGCAATGATAGATGTTTAATATTAATTTATTTTTTAGAGGGAGAGATTTATTTAGCAAGGTAGGTGTTGTTGTAGTATTTAATCCCAACCCAGGGTTTTTAATCCTGTATTTGACCATTTAGTTCTTGGATAAAAGACAAATAATCTTTATAATAAGTCTTAATCAGCACAGGAGCTGGGTAGATATCTATCTTCTATGCTATTATGTCTATTTCCCAGCCAATAATCTCATTGTATAATTTGTCATGTTATGCATGGAATGTACTCACTAATAAGTAGATACTAGACAAAAAAATAAGTACAGAATACACAGGATACAAACTACAGAACTCAAAAAGATTAACAAATTGAAGAACCCAAGTGAGGATGCCTCAATTCCACTTGGAAGGAAGAAAAAAGCAGTCACACGAGGGAGGGGGAGGGAAGAAGGGACCTGGGTGGGAAATGGGACAGGGAGGGCAAGACTGGAACATGATCAGGTATTGGATGGTTGAAACAGGACTGAAGTCCTGAGGGCCAGCAGAGAAAATGGAAACAGGCAACCTCTGGAGATAGGAGTGTGTGTGTTTTGGGGGGGGGGGTGCTCTAGAATGTACCAGAGACCTGGGAGGTGAGACCTCAGTACTCAAAGGGAGGGACCATAGATGAAGTGGCCTACAATGGGGAGAGGAAACTTATAGAGCCTACCTCCAGTAGAAAGACAGGGCATCAAGTGAGGTATGAGGCTGCCATCCCATAGTTAAAAGTCTGACCCATATTAGTTCCTGTCTGAAAGAACTACAGGGACAAAAATGGAGAAGAGCCTGAGGAAAAGGAGAACTGGCAACAGGCCCAAATTTGGATCCAGCTCAAGGGGAGGCCCCAAGACCTGACACTATTACTGAGGCTATGGTGTGCTCACAAAAGGGGGACTACCATGACTGCCTCCCGAAAGACCCAGCAAGCAGCTGAAAGACTCAGATGCAGATATTTACACCCAACCAGTGAACAGAAGCGGCTGACCCCTGTGGTTGAATTAGGGAAAAGCTGGAAGAAGCTGAGGAGGAGGGTGACCCTGTAGGAGGACCAGCAGTCTCAAGTAACCTGGATCCCTGAGATCTCTCAGACACTGGACCACCAACCAGGCAGCATACACCAGCTGATACGACGACCTCAACACACACACACATATACAGCAGAGGACTTCTTGATCTGGACTCAGTCAGAGAAGTGCACCTAACCCTCAGAGACTGGAAGTGCCAGGGAGTAGGAGGTCTGGTGGGGGTAGGAAGTGGGAAGTGGGGTTGGGGGCATCCTTGTGGAAATGAGTGGGGAAGAGGAATGGAATGCGGAACAGTCAGAGAGTGGACCAGGAGGGAGATAAAATCTAGATTGCATAAAAAGATTAAATTAAAAAAAATAAGATAAAATAATTTGTCATGTTTTATCTGGGCTGCTCTTAACTTCAATTAGCCAACTCACATGGCCATTATTTTAAGATTTTTACCCCATGTCGGCTATTACTCTAGTCACCTTCTCTTCCCTCCTCACAATTCTCCTCTGATCCTGCCTATGTTTGCTCTGCCCAACTATTGGCTATTGACATCTTTATGCATCAATCAGAAATAACTTAGGGACAAGGTCACATAGCGTCACTTGGGACTACATGTGGGCCCCCTCGTCTCTGGGACAACCAGATCTTCCTGACCTGCATATATTAAATACATAGCAACAGACAAAACTTCAATAGGTAGTAAAGCACTGAGTTATACCACTCTTTACTTAATTTTACCTTGAAAACACTAAGCTGCATAACAAAATTCCATAATATATAACACTTTCTATTGATACATTTAAAGTTTTAAAGAGAATGACGATCAAACTCATCATAGCAGTTAATTCTAAAGAATAAGGAGAGAACAATGGTCAGTAGATATATTCAAAGATAATTTTTGCATCTTGTTAACTTCCCTAAAAATAAAATATGAATATGCATGTTGTGAGTTTTGTTTATTTACTGACACAGACTTGCCTCAAGCTCTTCTTCATCCAAGTTCTGTGATTATAGGCTTCACAAATTGTGATTTAAAAAAAAAAACAGATATATATACAAAAAGGCTAGACAGAAATATAGAAACCAATGTAGTATATTGTTATTTTGAAGAATATAACTTTCTAAAAGACTGTCAGCTTCCATGGTATCATTCCCAAGACATTTTCGTTTGTATCTCAGAGAAAGAGATTAATAAGCTTTGCAAAAAATGATTGGATGATGCACTCTATTTTAATTTTCTGCGGCTGGTTCATACTAATTCTTTTTTTTTAACCATTTCATTCTATTTTTATTGTTTTTTTTTTTTTTAATTTCTGCCCCTTTAGGACAATGAACTGGGAAATCACAATTACAATTCACAGACTGCAGCATGAAAAACACACACTCCACTGGAATCCCAACAAGCCCTTCCTCTTTATTCATTCAAGAGTCTAGTGCACATGTCAAACATGAGCACTGTTGGATGTTTTGTTTTGTTTTGTTTTGTTTTGTTTTGTTTTGTTTTGTTTTGTTTTGTTTTGTTTTGTTTTTACTTAGAAGGGGGAAACATTTATTCTGGCAGTGCTTGTACAATCCCAGGAAGTGGTTTTGATACAGTTAGTTATAGGAATGGAAACCATAACAAACTCAGAGCGCGTTTGAGAGGCACGGGGCTCCTCAGGTAGAAGGGTAGAACAAATTCCTCTTGTGCTTAGTGGATGGCCCCTCAGCTGCTGGCTGCTGAGTCTTCCCAAGTGTGAAATAAGGAAACAGAATTTCCCGTACAGCCGCCGCTGAAATTCTTCTTGGGCAAGGTGGCTTCTGTATCTCAGCCCTTCCCCCCCCCACACACACACACACACTGAGGCAAGTTCTCACGCTTTGCTGGAGCTTTCTTGGGCACGTGACCCTCTGATCGTGCCCACCCTAGCCACGATACATGACCGCCAAGGTTCCCTCAACTACGATATTTCTCAAGGGTTCAGATGACAACACACAACATCACTTGTCAGAAAGTAGCAGATATTCAGAACATGGGCATCTGTGTTTATGAAAAGAGCATCCATGGGCAGGGTATGCTCTCCCAAGAAGCCTTCTTTTGATTTGACATGGCCCTCTGAGAAGTAAACCCAAAAACATTGAACTTTGCTGACTTGACAGTTTCAGAACTCTCTGGTGCCAATTTAAAAAAAAAAAAAAAAAACTATTGCCCAATAATTCAGTGGTCTATAAAGCAAGGGGAATATTAACCCTCTGGTTTACACTTGCACTCATACACATGAGACCTATGACAGAAGAGATCAACCAGATTCTCACCCATCCTGCGACTGTGTCCTAAAAGGAAAAAGACATTTTAAACTGGACTTGTCATGTTCAAGTATTCAAAACATAGAGGGAGAGAGGCAGTCCCTACTAGATTCTGATTTCTGAGAAATTGCCTCCACATAATGGGCTCCAGGGTTCATACTAATTCTTAAGCTAATTCCAGCTATGTCTTTTTCTATAGAAATCTCAGTATTCTTTGTGGAAATGCAGCTTTCACAAACTTAGATGCCTAAGAAAAATTACCATTAAAGAGTGACATAGGAAGGAACTAGCTCTCTAATAAAGACTGGACAAAATAAATTTCCTGTGAAGAAAGGAACAGATTATAGAATATTTAGGTCACTTGTATTTCATACAATCCCCTTTCCAGCTGGGTGGCTTCTAACACACACTGTTTTGTCTCTACTCAGAATAATTTTTGTATGTCTCAAGCTGGTCCTTTGTGACCAACAGCAACTCTTCCTCCACAGTTACCACAACCATAATGCCAGCATATTAGGGACATGAATCATGACATAATACCCTATTTATTTTGATACGCTAAATTATCAGCAAAGGCTGAATATACATTGATCCTCTTTTTTATTATGTACCATAGCTAAGAAAATCATTCACTGAATAATGTGTGCTTTCAAAAAAAAAAATGTCCTGATACTTACAGTGAAAGATTATAACAGGTGGTAATGATGATGTTTAGACCAAGCAGGGATGTCTCCTTTACTATAGAAGAAAAGTCTTAATGCCCACAGCATAATAAATGAAGAAAGACAACAACAAGGTAGAAAAGTAATATGGGTAAAGAAAAAACAGGAGAAGCTAATATTACATGGAATGTGCAATATTCTATGTATTTTTGCCCTATATTAAAATTAAAGAAGCAGTGATGTGTGTACTAAATAGAAGACAGAACATCCTTTTAAATAGGTGTAACACAATAGCCATTTCTAAGTCTGAGTAGTCTTATTGCACTTGGGACTAATCTAGAAAGTTAGCTTGGGGAAGGCTATATCATGAATTGTCATCATCTTATCTTTGGAATTCAGGCAGATAGAATATGACTGTTGGACACTGTTAACAGCTGTCATAGTAGAAGAAATAAGCAACCCTCCTGTGTGCTACTAAAACTTCTATCAAAGGCGATTCACATAATTTCTACTAGTCTTAAGGCAAGGTAAAGGATGAGGATAAGAGTGAGAACCCAATGGCAAAGTGTTTTCCTCTTCCAGCTCCTAGCTTACTGTGATCTCTTTAGTGAACTTCATCTTTACTAAGATGGCCAGGTACCCAGAGAGTATCTTAACAATAGGAAATGAAAAATATGGGGTTCCAATGAGGAACATTCAAGTGATTTATATATTGAAAATGTCTACTCACTGATAAATGGATATTAGCCCAGAAACGTAGAATACCCAAGATATAAGATACAATTTGTGAAACACATGAAACTCAAGAAGAACGAAGACCAAAGTGTGGACACTTTGCCCCTTCTTAGAATTGGGAACAAAACACCCATGGAAGGAGTTACAGAGACAAAGTTTGGAGCTGAGACAAAAGGATGGACCATCTAGAGACTGCCATACTGGGGGATCCATCCCATAATCAGCTTCCAAACGCTGACACCATTGCATACACTAGCAAGAATTTGCTGAAAGGACCCAGATATAGCTGTCTCTTGTGAGACTATGCAGGGGCCTAGCAAACACAGAAGTGGATGCTCAGAGTCAGCTATTGGAAGGGTCACAGGGTCCCCAATGGAGGAGCTAGAGAAAGTACCCAAGGAGCTGGGGAGATCTGCAACCCTATAGGTGGAACAACAATATGAACTAACCAGTACCCCCCGGAGCTCGTGTCTCTAGCTGCATATGTATCAGAAGATGGCCTAGTCGGCCATCAGTGGAAAGAGAGGGACATTGGTCGTGCAAACTTTATGTGCCTCAGTACAGGGGCATGCCAGGGCCAAGAAGTGGGAGTGGGTGGGTGGGAGAGTGGGTGGGGGAGTATGTGGGGGACTTTTGAGATAGCATTGGAAATGTAAATGAAATAAATACCTGATTTTTTTAAAAAAAGAAAATGTCTCTTCTTGGTGGTGTGAAAGAATTGCAGCTTAGTCTATAGTGAATAAAAGCAGATATATGATCTAAGAAAACATAAGTTTGCAGGAAGTCATTTGAGACATGCCTGATGGAAGTGCAGAACCCTAAAGGGCTTCTTCCAGGTATAATAGACCATAGACCCCCAGATCTATTTCTGACTCTCCAGACCACCAGAAGAAATATGGAATTAAAGTCATTTAAGGAGAATGACTCTTTAGACACAGACCTTTAATGTATGGAGAAATTTTTTTCACAAAAGTGAAGCAAATAATTGCACAATATAGCAGCACAAGAACCTATATAGACCCATTCTTTTAAAAGTTCTATCCTTTCTATATCTCTTTTCTGATGGCTGCCTATAATCTCAGAGGATCTTGTGTTTAGAAAGAGAATGTTCTTTGTATCCAGTCCATTCACTGTCTCAAACCGATGCCCAATAAGGGCATATTACGATTATATTGATGGTAATAAAACCTTACAACTTATGACCCTCTGGGACCTGTCTGTTGAAGTGCTCCAGAAGTTCAATGCCAAATGCCTGAAGCGGTCTAAATAGTGTGCAGAAGAGAGAAATTGTGCCCTGCATTAGGCATTCTTACATATGAGAATACAGCAAGGAAAGCAAGAGGTTTGTTGGTGGCTGGATTGTAAGTACCTTTCTTGTAGCTTCAGTCAGTAGTGCTGCTTCCATTTTCCTTCTCTTCTGTAGATTTTTAAGATAAACCTGCAGTAGAGTACTCCTACTTGTCATCAGAAAGAAATCCTGGGACACAAGAGTTATACAGAAAACTGCTACCCTATATCCACAGCCCCTTTCAATGATAACTGTTGTTGGGCCTAATACAGTTTATTGCCATATCTCCCAGGCCCTCAACCTTCACCATTAGTCCCCCTCAAAGATAAGAATAGAATAATAAAGCCTGATTATGCAGACCTGCCGCCCCAGCCAGCCATTTGTGAAGCAAACACAGGAAGATCATGAGTTCAAAGCCTGCCTGAGCTGAGAGAGTTCAAGGTCAGCCTATATGACTTAGTGAAACCCTACATAAGAACAATTTTTAAAACAGGTCATGCATTTAAAAGAGAGTGGAGGAAGGTACATAGGAGAGTTTGGAGGTAGGAAAGGGAGGGGGAGATGGGGAAATGATGTATCTATAATCACCAATAATAAAATTATATATATCCATATACATATGCATTATATATACTATATATACACATATGCATATGTGTATGTATGTATATATGTGTGTGTATATATGTGTGTGTATATATACATATGTGTGTATATATATATATATCCTGCACTCTGCCCACAGCCCCCTTTTAAAGATATTTGTTGTGTTGTCTGGGCCTGATACAGTTTATTTCCATATCTCCCAACCCCTTGACCTTCACCGTTAGTCTCCCTCAATGGGAAGAGTATATACAAAATTTTAAAAGCAGTCTAGTTATATGGCTAACTAGATCGAGTGCTAAACTACCATGCAAGAAACACTGAGTTCAGACTCTAGTACAACAAAACAGAGTAGATTAATCACTAAGGAATATATCAAACTACCTGATTTAAAGGGGATAATTCTTGGCCAAGGATGTGTTAGGTAGATCCCACTGTCAATAGTTTGTGCTAGTGGCCACTACCAATACATTCTAGCCATTCTTTGAGAACACATGTGATTAAGATGGTAGAGAGCATTTGGATACTCTGGGGAACCTTCATGAGTCCACCATGGGAGATATAAGCAGTCAGCAAGCCACACTGGTACAATCCTTTTATGAGCTAAACTCACTAAGATGGCAATTGCTAGGCTCAGAGGATAGTCACACCAAAGTGGATTGGAGAAAAGCAATGTCTTAGATACTACACAAGGTTTTCTGGATCTTGGTAAGTCTACTCTTCTTTGCTGATTGAAAAAATCTTAAGAATGGCTTACAAGTATTAAATGTTAGGACACTGTTTTATTTGAGATCATAATAACAACAAAAATAATTGGTGCTCATAAAGAGTGTGTGCCACACATCATTTCCATTTCTTATATTAATCCAGTGAAGAGGCACATTATCAGTCTCAGTGATGAGACAAACATTGGTTCAGAAAATTTAAGATCACTCATAAGTGCCATGCCATGGGTATCTATGGGTCTCTGTTGCTATAAAGATAGATATTTTTTTTTTACATGAGACAAAATGTATTGAATTTTTTTGGTAAATGACAATCATGATGATGGATACATGCTGATATTATATATAACTATAGATCTTTCATAATTTCAATTTCATAGACTTTGATCTTCAAATACTGTCTCTAATTTTATAGTTCACTTCCTTGCATAACTTGAGTCTTGAAATTCTTCCCTCCTAATGGAATTGCCAATTCAGTAAATCTGTCATCTTTGTCTGCATTTCTGACTTCTTGAGTCTCACTTCTACCTTTTTAAGCAAATTTTGGAAGTTGCATGGCTTAACTTCTATATCAGAATCTGGCTAGAGTAAAATGTACATACATGCTGAATTCAATTTTTGACTGCTGACATCAGAAGGGTACTTAATGTTATATGACAGCCATATTAATGTTCACTTATAGTAAGAAGACTATATTATACACAGTTGTGGATAGCCCTGGGGGTAACTATATTTGATGTTAACTCCATTCTCTGTTCTCCTGTGAGTGGCTGCTAACAGGAATGAGTCAGCACTCAGGTGATTTCCTGTAAACCTGCTCCCACCTTAATTTGTAATATAAAGGAGAGCTGATGATTAGTCAGATAAAAGGGAAGTTGGACTGGAAAGGAGGGAGAGAGAAGAAGGACAAAATAGAAGAGGAAGAGGATGCAGAGGAGGAGGAAGAAGAAGAAAAGTGGAGCAGAAGTACATAGCCTGGAGAAACCGCAAGTTTTAAGGGGTCTCATAAGCTGTGGAAGATGATAGTGTAGGGGTAAATCTGCCCAATCTAGGCACACAGCATGTAATCATATTAACTGTGTTGTGTTTTCATTGCTGGGGCATATTGGGAGGAGATTTACTGCAACAATACACAGTCAATTTTCAATCCATAACACTTTCTTTTCTTTGGTTTTTGCTGACTTTGATTCTTATTTCATCGATTAAACAGAAGAAATCAGTAGAGAATGTCAATGAACTGCCACCAATACATGTACCTGCCTGTTAAGACATATAACACACACTTAATATTGCTCCACATTCTCTCCTGTTGCTAAGGACCTAATCATTCGTGATTGTAGCTAAAACCAAGCTTCAGTTCATGAAGTGGGCCCCACGTACTCGTCACCTTTTTTCAGAACTTCAATGACACTGCTGGGCATTTTACCTCCCTGGGATATATCATCACTCTCTCTAACTCTGCCAATCATTTCTATTAATACACACAAATGCTGACATTAGTCACATATTATTTTAAAATTTTTATAATAACTCCACATTCCCTCTGTCTATTATCCTGTTTTAATTGTCAGTAACACTTTTTTCCTCGCTCTTAAAGCACATTGCTCTCAGATTTTTATACCCACAGTCCCTCAAAAGCTGTTCTGAAGATATACCCCTAATGAAGTGATATACCCCTAATGAAGCAAATGGTCAATTACAAATCTGTCTTGCAGAGCTGGAGAGATGGCTCAGCGGTTAAAAGCACTGACTGGTCTTCCAGAGGTCCTGAGTTCAATTCCCAGCAACTGAATGGTGGTTCACAACCATCTGTAATGGGGTCCGATGCCCTCTTCCGGTGTGTCTGAAGACAGCTACAGTGGACTCATCATATACAATCAATCAATCAATCAATCAATAAATAAATAAATAAATAAATAAAATCTAAAAAAAAAAAACAAACAAATCTGTCTTGCTTGACTTGTTTAGAGAAGGACAAAGATCTCTGCCTCATCAAAATAATATTTATCTTGACTTTCAAGCCATAACACACCCCAACTTTTACTTGTAATTCATTGATTTAACTTTCCTTGTTCATTCTTTTGTCTTTTATATTCTATGTCTAAATAATAGATCTTTTCTCTCACTGTAGTCACTTTTTAATGACCGCCCAGATGCTCAAAATTCCTGTTCATCTCTCCTGAACCACAGACTCTGAAATACAAATACTTGCCAGTGCCTTCATCTTGATGTCTAAGAAATCTTTCAAATTAACTACTCTCAAACTACTGTTCATCTAATCTCCTACATTAGAGTATTTATTGTTTGCAGACCTTTAATCACCTAGGTTTGAAAACAGATTTATATTTTCTCATACCAGTGGCATTAATGTCGTTGATCTTAGGCAAAATATGAGTGAACAAAAGTGTTACATGTTATTAAAAAAAAAAAAAAAAAAAAACAAGTAAGAGCATGGTTTTTCATCAAATATTTCTCCACGTCACAAGACTGGAGATAACACAGACAGTAAGTAGGTAAGCATTTCATCATTATAGACTATAGAACAAACACATGAATGGATTGAGTGAGTAAGAATTGAAAAGTTGGGTCATGTTTCTGCATGGCCTACACTATCCTAACTGATTGAAAAGTTAGTGCTGGAAGCGGTTGCTGCTAAAATAGAAAAATACATTTCAGGGCTAGAAGAAAAATGGCAACTGAATAAGAAAAGATTGGAGTCCTATAGGATGCAGTGCAGAAATTTATGTGACGATTAAAAGAACCAAGAGAAAGAACTGTGTTGCAGGCAGAAAAGGGGAAAGGAAGACTCAGCTAAACCTTTTGACAACAGACACTTAAGTACATGATTTTGAATTTGCCATGCTGGGTTTTGATCTTGCTGTGGTGAAATATTTCTTCACTAGTTTCTAATTCTTACCTTTTAAAATATATATCCCCTGTGGTATTTTACATTGGAAGTATGTAATTTGTT
This sequence comes from Mus musculus, assembly GCF_000001635.26. NCBI lineage: Eukaryota > Metazoa > Chordata > Mammalia > Rodentia > Muridae > Mus > Mus musculus. The sequence continues at coordinate 14,728,071 of NC_000086.7, read as the reverse complement.
GTTTATTTTACAGGGGCTTACAATTTTGAAAGCTTGCCTTAAGTCTCAGAAAAAAAATCTTTCAACTTTTAAACAATATCTAGACTGTAAAATACTATAGAGACTTGAAGTTGGACAAGGTAAAACAGGACCCAACATTTTGCTGCTTACAGGAAACCCATCTCAGGGAAAAAGATAGATTCTACCTCAGAATGAAAGTCTGGAAAGCAATTTTCCAAGTGAATGTCTGAAGAAACAAGCTGGAGTAGCCATTCTAATAGCTAATAAAATTGACTTCCAACCCAAGGTCATCAAAAAAGACAAGGAGGGGCACTTCATACACATCAAAGGTAAAATCTTCCAAGAGGAACTCTCAATTCTGAAAATCTATGCCCCAAATACAAGGGCAGCCACATTCATTAAAGAAACTTTAGTAAAGCTTAAAGCACACATTGCACCTCACACAATAATAGTGGGAGACTTCTACACACCACTTTCACCAATGGGCAAATCATGGAAACAGAAACTAAACAGGGACACAGTGAAACTAACAGAAGTTATGAAACAAATGGATCTAACAGATATCTAGAGAACATTTTATCCTAAAACAAAAGGATATACCTTCTTCTCAGCACCTCATGGTACCTTCTCCAAAATTGACCACATAATTGGACACAAAACAAGCCACAAGAGATACAAAAATATTGAAATCGTTCCATGCATCCTATCAGATCACCATGGACTAAGGCTGATCTTCAATAACAAAATAAATAATAGAAAGCCAACATTCATATGGAAACTGAACAACCCTCTCCTCAATGATACCTTGGTCAATGAAGGAATAAAGAAAGAAATTAAGGGCTTTTTAGAGTTTAATGAAAATGAAGCCACAATATACCCAAAATTATGGGACACAATGAAATCATTTCTAAGAGGAAAACTCATAGCTCTGAGTGCCTCGAAAAACAAACTAGAGAGAGCACACATTAGCAGCTTGGCAACACACCTAAAAGCTCTAGAACTAAAGGAAGCAAATTCACCCAAGAGGAATAGACGGCAAGAAATAATCAAACTCAGGGGCGAAATCAACCAAGTGGAAACAAAAACTATTCAAACAATCAACCAAATGAGGAGCTGGTTCTTTGAGAAAAACAACAGGATAGACAAACCCTTAGCCATACTCACTAGAGGGCACAGGGAAAGCATTCTAAATTAACAAAATCAGAAATGAAAAGGGAGACATAACAACAGATCCTGAAGAAATCCAAAACACCATCTTTCTACAAAAGGCTATACTCAACAAAACAGGAGAACCTGGATGAAATGGACTAGTTTCTAGACAGATACCAGGTACCAAAGTTAAATCAAGATCAGGTTAATGATCTAAACAGTCCTAAACCCCCTAAAGAATTAGAAGCAGTCATTAATAGTCTCCCAACCAAAAAAAGCCCAGGACCAGATGGGTTTAGTGCAGAGTTCTATCAGACCTTCTAAGAAGATCTAATTCCGGTTCTTCACAAACTATTCCACAAAATAGAAGTAGAAAGTACTCTACCCAACTCACTCTATGAAGCCACAATTACTCTGATACCTAAACCACAAAAAGACCCAACAAAGATAGAGAACTTCAGACCAATTTTCCTTATGAATATCGATGCAAAAATACTCAATGAAGTTCTCGATAATCGAATCCAAGAACACATTAAAGCAATCATCCATCCTGACCAAGTAGGTTTCATTCCAGGGATACAGGGATGTTTTAATATATGGAAATCCATCAACGTAATCCACTATATAAACCAACTCAAAGACAAAAACAACATGATCATCTCGTTAGATGCTGAGAAAGCATTTGACAAAATCCAACACCCATTCATGATAAAAGTCTTGGAAAGACCAGGAATTCAAGGTCCATACCTAAACATGATAAAATCAATCTACAGCAAACCAATAGCTAACATCAAAGTAAATGGTGAAAAGCTGGAAGCAATCCCACTAAAATCAGGGACTAGACAAGGCTGCCCACTTTCTCCCTACCTATTCCAAATAGTACATGAAGTTCTAGCCAGAGCAATTCGACAACAAAGGGAGATCAAGGGGATACAAATTAGAAAAAATGAAGTCAAAATATCACTTTTTGCAGATGATATGTTAGTATATATAAGTGACCCTAAAAATTCCACCAGAGAACTCCTAAACCTGATAAACAACTTCAGTGAAGTATTTGGATATAAAATTAACTCAAGCAAGTCAATGGCCTTTCTCTACACAAAGAATAAACAGGCTGAGAAAGAAATTAGGGAAACAACACCCTTCTCAATAGTCACAAATATTATAAAATACCTTGGCATGACTCTAACTAAGTAAGGGAAGGATCTGTATGATAAGAACTTCAAGTCTCTGAAGAAAGAAATTATAGAAGATCTCAGAAGATGGAAAGATCTCCCATGCTAATGGATTGGCAGGATCAATATAGTAAAAATGGCTATCTTGCCAAAAGCAATCTACAGATTCAATGCAATCCCCATCAAAATTCCAACTCAATTCTTCAACGAAATAGAAAGGGCAATCTGCAAATTCATCTGGAATAACAAAAAACCTAGGATAGCAAAAACTCTTCTCAAGGATAAAAGAACCTCTGCTGGAATCCCCATCCCTGAACTAAGGCTGTACTACAGAGCAATTGTGATAAAAACTGCATGGTACTGGTATAGCAACAGACAAGTAGACCAATGGAATAGAATTGAAGACCTAGAAATGAACCCACACACCTATGGTCACTTGATCTTTGACAAGGGAGCAAAGACCATCCAGTGGAAAAAAGACAGCATCTTCAACAAATGGTGCTGGCACAACTGGCAGTTATCATGTAGAAGAATGTGAATTGATCCACTCCTATCTCCTTGTACTAAGGTCAAATCTAAGTGGATTAAGGAACTCCACATAAAACCAGAGACACTAAAACTTACTGAGGAGAAAGTAGGGAAATCCATCGAGGATATGGGAACAGGGGAAAAATTCCTGAATAGAAGAGCAATGGCTTGTGCTGTAAGATCGAGAATTGACAAATGGAACCTCATGAAACTGCAAAGATTCTGCAAAGCAAAAGACACCGTCAATAAGACAAAAAGGCCACCAAAAGATTGAAAAAGGATCTTTGCCTATCCTAAATCAGATAGGGGACTAATATCCAATATATATATAAACTCAAGAAGGTGGACTCCAGAAAATCAAATAACCCCATTAAAAAATGGGGCACAGAGCTAAACAAAGAATTCTAACCTGAGGAATACCGAATGGCTGAGAAGCACCTGAAAAAATGTTCAGTATCTTTAATCATAAGAGAAATGCAAATCAAAACAACCCTGAGATTCCACCTCACACCAGCTAGAATGGCTAAGATCAAAATTTCAGGTGACAGCAGATGCTGGCGTGGATGTGGAGAAAGAGGAACACTCCTCCATTGTTGGTGGGATTGCAAGCTTGTACAACCACTCTGGAAATCAGTCTGGCGGTTCCTCAGAAAACTGGATATAATACTATCAGAGGATCCTGCAATACCTCTCCTGGGCATATATCCAGAAGGTGTCCCAACCGGTAAGAAGGACACATGCTCCACTATGTTCATAGCAGCCTTATTTATAATAGCCAGAAGCTGGAAAGAACCCAGATGCCCCTCAACAGAGGAATGGATACAGAAAATGTGGTACATTCACACAATGGAGTACTACTCAGCTATTAAAAAGAATGAATTTATGAAATTCCTAAGCAAATGGATGGACCTGGAGGGCATCATCCTGAGTGAGGTAACCCAATCACAAAATAACTCACACAATATGTACTCACTGATAAGTGGATATTAGCCCAGAAACTTAGGATACCCAAGATATAAGATACAATTTGCTAAACACATGAAACTCAAGAAGAATGAATACCAAAGTGTGGACACTTTGCCCCTTCTTAGAATTGGGAACAAAACACCCATGGACGGAGTTACAGAGACAAAGTTTGGAGCTGTGTCAAAAGGATGGACCATCTAGAGCCTGCCATATCCAGGGTTCCATCCCATAATCAGATTCCAAATCCTGACACCATTGCATATACTAGCAAGATTTTGCTGTAAGGACCCAAATATAGCTGTCTCTTGTGAGACAAGGCCAGGGCCTAGCAAACACATAAGTGGATGCTCATAGTCAGCTATTGGATGGATCACAGTGCCCCCAATGAAGCAGCTAGAGGAAGTACACAAGGAGCTAAAGGGATCTGCAACCCTATAGGTAGAACAACATTATGAACTAACCAGTACCCCGGAGCTCTTGACTCTAGCTGCATATGTATCAAAAGATGGCTTAGTCGGCCATCACTGGAAAGAGAGGCCCATTGGACTTGCAAACTTTATATGCCCCAGTACAGGGGAATGCCAGGGCCAAAAAGTGGGAGTGGGTGTGTAGGGGAGTGGGTGGAGGGGTATGGGGGACTTTTGGGATAGCATTGGAAATGTAAATGAGGAAAATACCTAATAAAAAGTATTAAAAAAAGATACTTTGTGTAAATTTGAGAAGGGAAATACTAAAGTGCTTTAAATTTCTACTGCTTCTCAATTAAAGTTACATAATAATTCTGTTCGTCTTAATAAAAAAAGTCAGCTATATTCTTTCATGGGAATTTCTTGTAATAATCCAGTAAAATTACATGTTAGTAGGGTTGAGAGACCTTTTTTTTTTTTTTTTTCTCAACTGGACTATGTACAACTCAGTAGCTAAAGCCTTAGTCCATGTGGTCAGGGTAATTGGGTCTGATCTTTAACACTGGTTCATGAAAGGAGTACTATCTATATAATAAGGCAAATATGGAGACTGGAATTCATGCCCCCAGCACTCATACAAATGTGGATCGAGTAGGGTGGCCAACCCCCAGTCCCAGCCCTTAGCAGGTTGTGACAAGGTGTCTTTAGAGCAAACACGGGTTAGCTAAATTTTCAAATCATGGAGTTCTGGGTTCAAGTGAATAACTTTGTTTCAATATATAAGGTGGAGAGCAATTAGGAAGACAACCAACATTAACCTCTGATTTACACATGCATTTGCCGACATATGCATGAGCATCAATACATGCATGCATGTGCATATATACAAATGCACCACTTACATACACAAACCCAAAATGGAAAAGATAAAAAGTTACAAATAGTCTCTAAAAATGTAGCAATTCAAAGGAGAAAAGAAATAATGATAGTGTGGGGTATATCTATATACTAGTAAATATAAATTGGGATAGGACAAAATTAGGCAGTGCAAGATGAGGAATTAAAATTAGAGTAACTAAGAAAGACAAATATAAAGCAGATAGAAAAGGGAGAAATTAGATCAGCTCCTGATGAAAGTAGAGTGAAATACACAATTAGGTAAGAGATGCAACCCAAGAACCAGCAGCAACCTCAGCCCACAAGAGTGTGAGGGAGGAGACCCAACTCCAAAACAACAGGTGTTCTATGGCAAAATGTATCAAAAATTAAAAAGGAGAAGAACAGGACAAAGCTGGTCCACTAAATTGAAGTTAGCTATTGAATGAAGTGTAATTATGAATACTATCAGGTTGACATGATCTGGAATCACTGAGGAGACATACTTCTAAGAATGCTTTTGAGATTAGTTGAGCAACACCACCACTCTGGGCTAGAGCCCTAGACTGAATATAAAGGAGAAAGCAAGATGAGTACTAGTACATCTCTCTCATTCTTTCTGTCTGTCTCTCTCTGTCTCTTTCTCTGTTTGTCTGTCAGTCTCTCTATCTCTATGTCTTTCTCCCCATCTTTGTCAGTCTCTCTGTCTTTCTCTGTCTCTCTCTCCGTCTCTGTCAGTCTCTCTCTTGTGTCTCTTCTCCCTCTCTCTCTGTCTGCTTTTCTAACTATAGACTCAATATGACCAGTTGCTTCACATCCCTGTTGCTGTGCCTTAACTATCATGGTAGACTAACCTCAAACTGAGAACTAGAAGAAACTTTTCCTTCCTTAACTGTTATTGTTAGGTAACCTATTACAGAAGTAAAAAGCCCACATCAATATATAAGGGAAGCATAAAGGTGAAGAAAAGCGCACTAGGTAGGATGCATTTTGTGGTCCACCATGTGGGTATAGATGCTGAGCCTCCCTCTGTGTGGTTCCTTGAGTGGACAGAGGTGCTAGTCTTGTTAGTAGACAATCTACTCAGTCTACAGCAATCAGATTTCTGCCTTGTGGAATACTGCATGACCTAATTTAGTGTCTCCTCTCTAATTAAAGGTATTCTATAGGCCCTATAGGTTTCAGAGTGCAGTGCTATGACACCTGCTCTGCATTCTGGGAGTGAGCCATGCTCCTGTTCATTTTTAAATTTGTAAGTGCTCTATTAATTGACCTGACCATCCAGTTTTTCAGTCTTTTTCTCTTTCTTTCTCTCTTCCTTTCTTTCTTTCTTTCTTTCTTTCTTTCTTTCTTTCTTTCTCTCTCTTTCTTTCTTTCTTTCTTTCTTTCATAATCTGGACATGATGAGGAAACAAATATGAAGACAATAAAGAAACAGCACATTTTTCTAAAAAATGGAAAAAATTTAATAAATTACTTTTCAAGAAGGAAGACACTGTCATGTCCCTTCTGAATTAAGCCCCAGCTGTTGTGTCACATAGACATCAACTTCAAAAATTAAAGGCTTAAATAGAATTAACTTCATGTTTTCTTGACTCATATTAGGGGAAGGAAAAGTGAATATTGAAGTGCAATCAATGTGACAAGATTTTTTTTGACAATCATTCAAATAAATATGCCTTCCAGAGTTATAGAAGCATTGAAGTACTACTGGAATATGAAAGTCAGTTCTTTCTCTCTCTCTCTCTCTCTCTCTCTCTCTCTCTCACACACACACACACACACACAGAGAGAGAGAGAGAGAGAGAGAGAGAGAGAGAGAGAGAGAGAGAGACCAGCAGGCTAAGTCAGTGGAGCAGGTTCCTTATAAATGAAATTTTTAGCAGTTAGTATTAGAATAAGCAATAAGCATGGAGATCCCAAAGGTGAAGGTGAGGCTGCATTGGCTAGATCTCATGATGGATCTTGAGGTCTGACTCTGGCCCTTCTGTTGCTACATAAAGTAGCTATAATGCCAATTACGTTGAAATAAATATTTCCCAACCACTACCAAAGATTTCAACAGGGAATTTTCATCAGTGAAAAAAATAAATAAATAAAAGCTGTTCTTTTCATAGCCATCATTTTTTCCAAGGAGATGACATGCAGACAAAGGCGTTTTGTTGTTGTTGTTGTTGTTTACAAAAAAACCCTCTGTTTTGTAATTCTGATTTGTAACTCTGCTTGGTGTATTAAGAAATTAGGATGTTACAAGGTAGGACTTTCCAAAACAAACTTTAATTTGCTGAAATAAGTAGCTGATCATGGGATATGAGTGTTGTTTACAGATAGCACATTCTAATTTCTTCCAACCTAATCTGCTTTCCAGGGCATAAAGCCCTGCAAAATTATCCTAAGGGGCATTGAATTTTTTCCCATTAACAATAGAAAGCCATAAAAGGGTTTTGAAAATTAGTCTCCATATCACTTTGGAAGTTTTATGAGCATGGGATTGAGTGTTATTACAAAGCCTAGGCAAATTATGTAAGGTAGTATCAGCTTACATAAACTAGGAAAGATAAAAAGAAATAGAAACCTCATATCTTAAGTTTAAATTAAGAAGATCTGGTAACTGACCAAAGGAGGGGCTATTTACTTTCTGGTATTATCAACTGTTGTGATGTTATAAGATTTACCAAATGCAAGTGGCATTGATTGATACACCAAAACATTTTTTCTTTTGAGTAAGAGAAATCTAAAACAAGAGCCAAATGACAAGCAGGCTAGAGGATACTTCTCTCTCATAGAGGATCGTGGTTAAAAGAAAAGAATCTAAGCTCAAATTACTTTTTTAATTTTTTAAAACATTTTATTTGTTCTTTGTGAATTTCATATCATGCACCCCAATCCCACTTATGTCCTCCCCACATCATGTCTACCTTCCCGCCAACAGAGAAAAAATATTTTCTTGTAATGCTATAGTGTCTCACAGTGTGTTTCACTGTATTCCCTTTTCTCCACATTCTCTGTTTGCAAATGTTCGTTCCAATGATTTCTAAGTCTTCCTTGAGGCTGCTGGCTTCTACTGCTCTATTAATAATGGAATCTCATGGGTCTCTTCTTGGATATTCTGTTGTTGCACTGTGTCATGGAGATCCTGTAGTTCTGATCTGTCGGACAGGTTCCTTCATGCACTCCAGTGGTTCATTGATGGGGTAGATGTTGGGATGGACCAATTCAATTCAATTCAAATCCCTGGATCTGAGCCTGAGAGGTGTCTGAACTGGTTAGCTTGCTATCTCTCCTTCTCTCACAGCCTTGAAGCTGGCTTATCATTAACTCAAAGAGTAGAAATGAGAAGCTATGTATCATTTGGCCAGAGAGCCCTAGTTATTTTTAAAAGACTCCTCAGAACCTCTGGGTTGGTAATTCAGCTTGATGAAACAGACTAATGTCTGCAGTCACAATTAGGTGTTGAAGATATAAATTTATATAAGAACATATATGTTGTTTTCATGCATGGTATACTTCTCAAATAGCATGATGGATGATGCTCTACATGTTGTGAATGCCCTCTGTACATCTCTGCCTGTATTTACTATGATGAGTTACAACTGCATTTTCATGTATTCATGTACTCCCTCCAAAGGACTGTGAGGTCCCAAGGTGTAGGGTCTATGTCATAGCTATTTTTGCATTCTTAAAGTCCAAACAATGTTTGGCAAACAGTAGGAGCTCAAAAAAATGAACAAACTCTGATTTGTTCTTTTAGTAAATTCATGTCTTCTCACTCTAGCATCAAAAGGAAAAAGAACATCTTCTAATATCTGCAGTGGCATTTAATAATCACTATCATTTGTTTGGGCTCTCCTATAAAAGTTTAGGATGCTGAGAACTTTGAAGGTTTATTCCAGATTATTATCCTGTGAATTGAGATATATTAATGTCACCTTTCTTAAAGATGAGGTAAAGTAAAATATCATGGAACTTGGAATCAGAATATGTGGACGAACTGACAGGTCCACTATTTTCATAATTATTGTGATGTTCCAAATAGGCAAAATATGATGTAAATTAGTATGTTATGAAATACTTGTTACCTAGCATTGTGTGGCAATGCTTCTAAGAAAAATTAGTCAATCTTCCTTGTCTTGACCAAAAAAAAAAAAAAAAGAAAGAAAAAGAAAATTAATCAATTTGATACATGTACAAGGCTAGACAAAAATCAAAATTTTCAATTCTGAAGAATTGCAAAACAATATTTAATAGTCCCAAGTGTTTTAAGTAAGAGTATAACATCAGATAAGTAAAATCATCCTATGTTTGTATAAATTATGGAGATATGTCATAAAAGTTCTTTTGGGCAAAGAGAATTTTTTGTCAATTTTTTATTAGATATTTTCTTCATTTACATTTCAAATGTAAAAGTCCCCTATACCCTCCCCCCACCCTGCTCCCCTACCCACCCACTCCCACTTCTTGGCCCTGGCGTTCCCCTGTACTAGGGCATATAAAGTTTGCAAGACCAAGAGGCCTGTCTTCCCAGTGATGGCTGACTAGGCCATCTTCTGGGCAGGGAGAATTTTATAGCTCAATTGACAAAGAATGACTCTGAGTAGGAATGAGAATATTTATCTTGTTTTGAAAATATCTATCGTGTAGCTATTGTGTAGATCTTTATATTCCTTTGCAGTAAGTATAGCAAAAAGAATTCCATAAGTGATGCCTTATGCAAATACATTTTGCAAAGAAAAATAGCTAGATTTAGAGAATAGACAGAATTATTGACTCCCCTACTGAACTAAATAATTCTACCTAAGACATTTGGCAGAGTAAAAAATCAAGTCCTTCAGCTTCATGGCTGACTCTAATTTCCTTTACCCAGTTCATCTTCTCCTAGTTTCTGAATTATTAATTAAAAGTGTGAGGCCATTTGATGAAAACTATAGACAACAAACTTTTAAAGTTTTAACTCCATAAACATAGAAATAGGGAGTCAGTCTGTTTGCAACTTGAATTCTAAATAAAAGATTCTATTACTGCTTCCCCTAACATGACAAATAATCCAATTTAAACACACACACCTTTTAAAACAGTTATAAGGAAAATTAATGGGAAAGGTAGAAGATGCTGTAGCTGAAACCAAAGAGTGATTTTATTTGCACTGACATTTATAAATTTTATGAAATGATCATAGACTTGATTATAATGAAAACAAAAGTCATTGATGAAGAATGATGCAAGGCACAAGTAATAAAGTAGACACTCCCCTGTTCTTATAAGAGTAAGGAGACAGGGAGTAACCAGTTCACAAATATATAATTTCAAATGAAGAAAATAGTCTTAAAAGCAGAAAACATGAGGATGGGCATCTTAGGGAAATTAAGCCTGGGACAGCACAGAGAACTCTTGAAGTAATATGTGGCCTTTAAGTTAAAAGACATTTTAGGAGTTTATAAGCTAGAATAGACTACACACTCAGGACAAAAGGATCTTGTATAGATCCTATGGTCAGAAGAAAAAAGGGTTTGCTTCATAATTTTGAATAAGGTTAGTCTGCTTAAAATACATAAAGAAGGAGCTTAGGTGGAACACTAATATGAGACACATGACACTGGAGTACTTTGACACATGTTAGTCTATGTCAATAATGCTGGTCTGTAATATTTTAAGGAAATAGAGTAATTCATTTTTATATTCAGCACCAATGTAGACTGATTACTGTTGCTATGCAATTTCCTAGGTCTTAAAATAAGAAAAAAAAATAATGAATGACCAAATGTGTGCCCTTCCTGGCTATAGGATGAAAGAGGAGAATCTATACTCATCTTCAGAGAGTAGTACATGAACTTGTATAGCAGTTTTCGAAAAAAAAAAAAATAGAAGTTTGAGTCTAGAACAATGGGAAAAGGAGGAAATAGAAGAAAATAAATGGAGCTACTGGATGTTAAGAGGTAAAATGGATAGATCTCAGTGATAGATAATGAACTGCCTTGTGAAAAAGGAGACATCATCCATATTTCTGCACTGATGAAGGTGGCATTTAGTGAAATGGAAAAGTCTAGAACAGAAATGGGTTGCATTTACTCTTCTCTGTTGGGAGACAGTGGGCTATGACCATAAACACAATCTCATAAGTTCAATGTTGAGTATACTCACCTTCATGGAATATGCAAGTAGAAATATACGTAGATAGATGGATATACAAGTCTGGAACCCAAAGAAGTCTTGACAAGAGAAATTTGGGTGTCATCAGACAATAAATAGAACTTGGGCTTATTAAATTAGAGATTTCATTGAAGGTGCTCAGTATTTGCTAAATGGTAAAGATTTAACAAGGGGATCTAGAATAATTTTAATACTGAATATAAACTATCATTCTACTAATATAACATATTTGGTGGGTTATGTGCCCAAAATGGTAGACAAAAGCAACATAACTCACTTAGGTAGTACCAAAAATAAGAGACCTTAAGGCATGAATATAATTTCATGTGACTAGTGTGGGTTTTTCCTTTCAAATAATAGATTTCCAAACATATAAAAAAAATTTACTAAGTAATAATACTGGACGATAAGCAAAATGCATAATGAGGAAAACAAGAAAAGAGGAGAAGAATAAGAAGAGGAGGAGAAAGATAATTAGAAGGACTAGGAAGAGAAGGAGTAGGATGAGGGGATGAGGAGGATGAGGAGGAAGAGGAGGAGGAAGACACTCTCAATGATATAGAATTGGCCAGATACACTAGCAAGATTTTATTGAAAGGACCCAGATATAGCTGTCTTTTGTGAGACTATGCCGGGGCCTAGCAAACACAGAAGTGGATGCTCACAGTCAGCTATTGAATGGACCACAGGGCTCCCAATGGAGGAGCTAGAGAAAGTACCCAAGGAGCTAAAGGGATCTGCAACTCTATAGGTGGAACAACATTATGAACTAACCAGTACCCTGGAGCTCTTGACTCTAGCTGCATATATATCAAAAGATGGCCTAGTCAGCCATCACTGCAAAGAGAGGCCCATTGGACTTGCAAACTTTATATGCCCCAGTACAGGGTAACGCCAGGGCCAAAAAGGGGGAGTGGGTGGGTAGGGGAGTGGGGGTGGGTGGCTACGGGGGACTTTTGGTATAGCATTGGAAATGTAAATGAGATAAATACCTAATAAAAAATGGAAAAGAAAAAAAAAAGAAAGAAAGAATTGGCCAGAGACGAAGCTTCTGATAAACAAAAAGTTTTGTTCCCACTTCGCTGTTTTTGACATGTTTCTTTTGCCTGATTCAGGTTTGCTGGAAGTTTTTATGTAATTCATTTTGTTTGAAGGACTTAAATTAAAATCTGTCACCTTAGTCAATTCCCAGTTCTTTTACTACAGTAAATTGTTCCCTGCCTGTCCCTCAGTGGAAATCAAAGCTGCAGAACCTGGAAACCCTTTACCAATGCTTTTGTGTACAGAATCCTTTTGAGCCTATGCTACAAAGCCACAGAAAAAGATGTGTTCCATATCACTCAGATATTTAAAATCTAGTATTAACAATACAATACTTCATCCCAACATATAACAAGGACACATGCTCCACTGTGTTCATAGTAACCTTAGTTATAATAGCCAGAAGCTATAAATAACCCAGATGTCCCTCAAAAGAGGAATGGATACAGAAAATCTGGTACATTTACACAATGGAATACTACTCAGCAATTAAAAACAATGAATTCATGAAATTCACAGGCAAATGGATGGAACAAGAAAATATCACCCTAAGTGAGGTTACCCAGTCGCAAAAGAACATACATGGTATGTACTTACTGATATGTGGATATTAGGAAGAAAGCTCAGAATACCCATGATACAACTTACAGATCATATGAAGGTCAAAAAGAAGAAAGACCAATGCATCAGTCCTACTTAAAAAGGAGAACAAAATAATCACAGGAGGAAATTAGGAGGAAGAAAGGAGGGGAGAGGGGAAAAGGGGGCAGTCTCTGGTGTGGGAGGAGATGAGGGAGATGTACAGAGGATCAGGAAATTGAACAGAGTTGTGTAGCAATGGGGAACTGGCAGCATACATGATTTAGTTGCTATTGTGTGACTATAGGACAGTTTGGTTGTTTTCCTCGTAATGTGACCAGACAATTATAATCCTTTGATGCTTCAAGCAGAAAACCATTTGAGAGCTATTTGATGGAGGAATTTAAGTCTATACCATAAAATACTGTATGGACATTTTATGACAAAATCAAAACTTACAGAATGCTGTGGACAATAAAAAAAAAAAAAAAAAAAAAAAAAAACCTAGCCCGCCAACTCTCCATGTTCCTGCTTCTCTCAACCCGCCAACTCTCCGGCCCACCAGACCGCAGGGCTCCTGCCAGGTGCTCTCATCTCGGCAGCCTTCTAGTCAGTGCCAGCACGCCTTCTGGTCAGCACCGGGTCACCTTGGGCACGGAGTCTGCGGACACCCACAAGGTCCCCAGAGGACTCCCCATGGGATCTGAGGACCTCTGATGAGTGGAACACAACTTCTGTTCCAATCCAATAGCACAGGACCTGAGAAAGCATTAATTAGGGAAGTAGAAAACCTGGCCTGACAAGGGTCACAAGTCCCTTCCAGTCGGTGCCAGCACCTGGTCGCCTTGGGCACAGAGTCAACAGATACCCCCAAGGTCCCTAGAGGAGTCTCGAATCCATCTTAGGACCTCTAGTGAGTCGAACACAACTTCTGCCAAGAGGCAGGTTCGAATGCCAGATATCTGTGCACCTTACCTGCAAGAGAAGAGCTTGCCTGCAGAAAGTGCTCTGAACACTAAAACTCAGGACAGAGCTAGTCTCCCAGGTCTGCTGATAGAAACTAACATAATCACCAGAGGAACAAGATCTAATCAGAGACAACTATAACAACTAACTCCAGAGATTACCAGATGGCGAAAGGCAATGTAAGAATCTTACCAACAGAAACCAAGACCACTCACCATCATCAGAACGCAGCACTCCCACCTCAACCAGGCCTGGGCACCCCAACAGACCAGAAAAGTTAGACCCGGATTTAAAAGCATATCTCATGATGATAGTAGAGGACATGAAGAAGGACTTTAATAACTCACTTAAAGAAATACAGGAGAACACTGCTAAAGTGTTACAAGTCCTTAAAGAAAAACACGAAAACACAACCAAACAGGTAGAAGTCCTTAAAGAAAAAGAGGAAAACACAACCAAACACGTGATGGAAATGAACAAAACCATACTAGACCTAAAAAGGGAAGGAGACACAATAAAGAAAACCCAAAGTGAGGCAACGCTGGAAATAGAAAGCCTAGGAAAGAAATCTGGAAACATAGATGCAAGCATCAGCAACAGAATAAAAGAGATGGAAGAGAGAATCTCAGGTGCAGAAAATTCCATAGAAAACCAAAGTATTCCACGACAAAACCAAATTCACACAATATCTTTCCACGAATCCAGCCCTTCAAAGATAATAACAGAAAAAAACAATACAAGGACAGAAACCACGCCCTAGAAAAAGCAAAAAAGTAATCGTTCAACAAACCCAAAGGAAGACAGACACAAGAACAGAATGGCAACTCTAACAACAAAAATAAGAGGAAGAAACAATTACTTTTCCTTAATATCTCTTAATATCAATGGACTCAATTCCACAATAAAAAGACATAGACTAACAGATTGGCTACACGAACAGGACCCAACATTTGACTGCTTACAGGAAACCCATCTCAGGGAAAAAGACAGACACTACCTCAGAGTGAAATGCTGGAAAAAAAATTTTCCAAGCAACTGGTCTGAAGAAACAAGCTGGAGTAACCATTCTAATATCGAATAAAATCGACTTCCAACCCAAAGTTATCAAAAACAAACAAACAAACAAAAAAACAAGGAGGGACACTTCATACACATCAAAGTTAAAATCCTCCAAAAGGAACTCTCAATTCTAAATATCTATGCTCCAAATGCAAGGGCAGACACATTCATTAATGAAACTTTAGTAAAGCTCAAAGCACACATTGCACCTCACACAATAATAGTGGGAGACTTTACACACCACTTTCATCAATCGACAGATCGTAGAAACAGAAACTAAACACGGACAAAGTGAAACTAACAGAAGTTATGAAACAAACAGATTTAATAGATATCTACAGAACATTTTATCCTAAAACAAAAGGATATAACTTCTTCTCAGCACCACATGGTATCTTCTCCAAAACTGACCATATAATTGGTCACAAAATAGGCCTCAACAGATACAAAAATATTAAAATTGTCCTATGCATCCTATCAGATCACCATGGACTAAGGCTGATCTTCAACAACAACATAAATAAATGAAAGCCAACATTCACGTGGAAACTGAACAACACTCTTCTCAATGATACCTTGGTCAAGGAAGGAATAAATAAAGAAATTAAAGACCTTTTAGAGTTTAATGAAAATTAAGCCAGAACATACCCAAACATATTGGATACAATGAAAGCATTTCTAAGAGAGAAACTCATAGCTCTGAGTGCTTACAAAAAGAAACTAGAGAGAGCACACACTAGCAGTTTGACAACACACCTAAAAGCTCGATAGCAAAAGGAAGCAAATTCACCCAAGAGGAGTAGAGGGCAGGAAATAATCAAACTCAGGGGCGAAATCAACCAAGTGGAAACAAGAAGAACTATTCAAACAGTCAATCAAAGGAGGAGCTGGTTCTTTGAGAAAATCACCAAGATAGATAAACCCTTAGCCAGACTTACTAGAGGGCACAGGGACAGCATCCTAATTAACAAAATCAGAAATGAAAAGGGAGACATAACAACAGATCCTGAAGAAATCCAAAACACCATCAGATCCTTCTACAAAAGGCTATCCTCAACAAAACTGGAAAACCTGAATGAAATGGACAAATTTCTAGACAGATACCAGTTACCAAAGTTAAATCAGGATCAAGTTAATGATCTAAACAGTCCCATATCCCCAAAAGAAATAGAAGCAGTCATTAATGGTCTCCCATCAAAAAAAAAAAAAAAAAAAAAAAAGCCCAGGACAAGACAGATTTAGTGCAGAGTTCTATCAGACTTTCAAAGAAGATCTAATTCCAGTTCTGCACAAACTATTCCACAAAATAGAAGCAGAAGGTACTCTACCCAATTCATTCTATGAAGCCACAATTACTCTGATACCTAAACCACAGAAAGACCCGACAAGATAGAGAAATTCAGACCAATTTTCCTTATGAATATCGATGCAAAAATACTCAATAAAATTCTTGCTAACCAAATCCAAGGACATATTAAAACAATCATCCATCCTGACCAAGTAGGTTTTATTCCATGGATGCAGGGATGGTTTAATATATGGAAATCCATCAAGATAATCCATTATGTAAGCAAACTCTAAGACAAAGAAACACATGATCATCTCCTTAAATACTGAGAAAGCATTTGACAAAATCCAACACCCATTCATGATAAAAGTCTTGGAAAGATCAGGAATTCAAGGCCCATACCTAAATATGATAAAAGCAATCTACAACAAACCAGTAGCCAACATCAAAGTAAATGGTAAGAAGCTGGAAGCAATCCCACTAAAATCAGGGACTAGACAAAGGCTGCCCACTTTCTCCCTACCTTTTCAACATAGTACTTGAAGTATTAGCCAGAGCAATTTGACAACAAAAGGAGATGAAGGGGAAACAAATTGGAAAGGAAGAAGTCAAAATATCACTTTTTGCAGATGATATGATAGTATATATAAGTGACCCTAAAAATTCAACCAGAGAACACCTAAACCTGATAAACAGCTTCGGTGAAGTAGCTGGATATAAAATTAACTCAAACAAGTCAATGGCCTTTCACTACACAAAGAATAAACAGGCTGAGAAAGAAATTAGGGAAACAACACCGTTCTCATTAGTCACAAATAATATAAAATACGTTGGTGTGACTCTAACTAAGGAAGTGAAAGATCTGTATGGTAAGAACTTCAAGTCTATGAAGAAAGAAATTAAAGATGATCTCAGAAGATAGAAAGATCCCCCATGCTCACGGATTGGCAGGATAAATATAGTAAAAATGGCTATCTTGCAATCCCCATCAAAATTCCAACTCAATTCTTCAATGAATTAGAAAGAGCAATCTGTAAATTCATCTGGAATAACAAAAAACCTAGGATAGCAAAAACTATTCTCAAGGATAATAGAACCTCCGGTGGAATCACCATGCCTGACCTAAAGCTTTACTACAGAGCAATTGTGATAAAAACTGCATGGTACTGGTATAGCGACAGACAAGTAGACCAATGGAATACAATTGAAGACCCAGAAGTGAACCCACACACCTATGGTCACTTGATCTTTGACAAGGGAGCAAAAACCATCCAGTAGGAAAAAGACAGCATTTTCAACAAATGGTGCTGGCACAAATGGCAGTTACCATGTAGAAGAATGCAAATTGATCCATTACTATCTCCTTGAACTAAGGTCAAATCTAAGTGGATTAAGGAACTCCACATAAAATCAGAGACACTGAAACTTATAGAGGAGAAAGTGGGGGAAAGCCTCGAGGACGTGGGTACAGGGGAAAAATTCCTGAATAGAACAGCAATGGCTTGTGCTGTAAGATCGAGAATTGACAAATGGGGCCTCATAAAATTGCAAAGATTCTGTAGGGCAAAAGACACTGTGAATAAGACAAAAAGGCCACCAAAAGATTCGGAAAGGATCTTTCCCTACTCCAAATCAGATAGGGGACTAATATCCAATATATATAAAGAACTCAAGAAGGTGGACTACAGAAAATCAAATAATCCCATTAAAAAATGGGGCTCAGATCTAAACAAAGAATTCTCTCCTGAGGAATGGCTGAGAAGCACCTGAAAAAAAAATGTTCAACATCCTTAATCATCAGGGAAATGCCAATCTAAACAACCCTGAGATTCCATCTCACACCAGTCAGAATGGCTAAGATCAAAAATTCAGGTGACAGCAGATGCTGGCGAGGATGTGGAGAAAGAGAAACATTCCTCCATTGTTGGTGGGATTGCAAGCTTGTACAACCAGTCTGGAAATCATCTGGCGGTTCCTCAGAAAATTGGACATAGTACTACCTAAGGATCCAGCAATACCTCTCCTGGACATATATCCAGAAGTTGTCCCAACCGGTAAGAAGGACACATGCTCCACTATGTTCATAGCAGCCTTATTTATAATAGGCAGAAGCTGGAAAGAACCCAGATGCCCCTCAACAGAGGAATGGATACAGAAAATTTGGTACATTTACACAATGGACTACTACTCAGCTATTAAAGAGAATGAATTTATGAAATTTCTAGGCAAATGGATGGACCTGGAGGGCATCATCCTGAGTGAGGTAACACAATCACAAAAGAACTCACACAATTCATACTCATTGATAATTAGATATTAGCCCAGAAACTTGGAATACCCAAGATATAAGATACAATTTGCAAAACACATGAAACTCATGAAGAAGTAAGACCAAAGTGTGGTCACTTTTCCCCTTCTTAGAATTGGGAATAAAACACCCATGGAAGGAGTTACAGAAACAAAGTTTGGAGCTAAGACAAAAGGATGGACCATCTAGAGGCTGCCACACCCTGGGATCCATCCCATAATCAGCCTCCAAACGCTGACACCATTGCATACACAAGCAAGATTTTGTTGAAAGGGCCCTGATATAGCTGTCTCTTGTGAGACTATGCTGGGGCCTAGCAAACACAGAAGTGGATGCTCACAGTCAGATATTGGATGGATCACAGGACCCCCAATGGAGGAGCTAGAGAAAGTACCCAAGGAGCTAAAGGGATCTGCAACCCTATAGGTGGAACAAAAATATGAACTAACCAGTACCCCCCGGAGCTTGTGTCTCTAGCTGCATATGTACCAGAAGATGGCCTAGTTGGTCATCAGTGGAAAGAGAGGCCCATTGTTCGTGCAAACTTTATATGCCTCAGTACAGGGGAAGAAGTGGGACTGGGTGGGTAGGGGAGTGTGGGAGTATGGGGAACTTTTGGGATAGCATTGGAAATGTAAATGAGGAAAATACCTAATAAAATATTTAAAAAAAAAGACTTATAATTTTATATCTGACTTATGTTCTGGCATTACATTTTATGTCATTTGAAAACCATACTCTCAAATCTGTTCTCTCAAAGTAAATAGCCTTGGTTGGCTAGGAGACTTTGTAGCTTTTCAATCTCATCAGAAATCCAAGAACAACAAATATTACCTGAAAATATAAGAAACACAAAATATAGTTTCCAAAACTTAGCCAATTTATAGAGATCAGTGATTGTCTGGACAGTCCCTTATTTCAAAACATTGGACCATCAGTCTTCAGCCTTCTGGCCCCAGGATCATCTGACAGACTTTAGAGAGACAGGAAACTAAGGACTAGCCTATTCTGTCTTGGAAGAAGTAAGCTGTCATAACCTGTAATTGTGTCCTATTTTTGGACAGTATTATATCTGTTGATGAAATCAGGCAATTCTTGCCCAGAGGTTGTCTTGCCACCACTGGAGTAACTCATAGATTCTCAAGTTCTTCTTTGAATCCAAGACAGGGAAAGCTGTCAAGAGCAGTCTAGTCTCAACAACAAGTGAATAAATAACATTAAATGTCACATTCTGTGGATTTCTGATGTTTTTGAGAACCAACTATCTATATAAAGTAATCTAGACTGTTTTCTGGTAACTACTATCAGCTATTTCTAATTAAAATACCTGAAAATACCCTAACAATATACTCATACCCATTAATTTGCTATTTGGCCCATAACTCACAGGCTTAAATATCTCAGATCAGTTTATCAAAACAGTAATAGAAAGACTGGGTCTAAGCCCTTTATTTTCAAATTTTTAGTATCAATAGAAAAAAATTGTACCAATGAAAACCTTAATTTTTGAATCAAAATAAATTCTGTATCAAAATAAGAAATTATGACTTCAGCTTATGATCAATTAAAGCGATTTCTACCAAATGAGATTATGTCTATGTAATCAATTCTAGCTATTCTTCCCTGTTCCAATATGACCACTTCTACATTCCCTAGAAAGACAACCTATAAAAAGCCCCTTCAGACCCAAAGCCCAGGAAACTTGGGTTGATGACTCCTCATAACTTCTTCGAGCTGAATATGGGTGTTGAGATATTATGGAGGGTGGGGGAAGGTTAGGGAAAATAGGATTGATTAGTCTCTGATGTCTGTGTCTTCATTGGATCCAGCTGAAAGTCCAGGACATCAGGAGTTCAAACAGGGTCAGTTCAGCATGTCTGAGGATGAGACTCACCAAGGCTGTATATCCTTTAATATGTAAATCTCAAAACAAAATTTTCATCTCTGGAATCTAATTTTTTGGGGGGGGGGTGTACCTCTATCGGATCTGGTCCATCTTACTTTAGAAGGTGTATCAAGCACCTTTCCTAAAAATGCAAAGTCAGAACCTTTCTTCCAAAACAGCATATAGTGACCAGAAAAACCTTTTTGGCCTCTCTGCCAGAGGAATAATATAACCACAAAACTCAAAGTCACACCCATTTTGAGAATTAAAACAATCTAAAACAAATTAAATAAACTAAAATACTGTATGTGCCTATACTTAGGCCTTTTTATTTTGTCCAGCAGGGTAAAAACCCAATATTCCTGTGAAGCCCACGTTAGACAGAATATGAGTATCCTGTGGCTGGTTAGGCAATCTTATACTATCGACTCTCTGCCTAGAGCCACAGACATATTTTATTTATACCTGTATAATATCTATCTGTTGATCTCTCTACCAGGATCCACAAACATTAATAATTAATACCTGATCAAAGCAGGCAATGATTATCACTGCATTCTCAACTCTGGAGTCAGTGACTAATATTCCCTATCAAAGTTCAAATTAAAACAATCTAAAACAAATTAAGTAAATTAAGATGCTGTGTGTTCCTATAATTAGGCCTTTCCTATTTTGCCAAGCAGGATATGAAACTCAATATTTCCGTGGAGCCCACGGTAGACAGAGTATGAGTATCCTGCAAGACATGTAAAGGAATCTTACACCATCTTATGGTTCCGATCTCTGCCTAGAGCAGCCAACTTCATTCTTTTTCACACTCAGAGCAGCCTATAATTTCCCTCAGCAGGGGACCTCAGGGCTGCCAGAAGTTTCTTTGTTTCAACTACCTCCGCCCCCCCCCCACTTGTGTCACATGACTCATTTTTAGCACTACCCAGTTACTCACTTAACAAAATAAAAATAAAATAAAATAAAACTCTAACTCTCAAACTAATAATCTTAAATTTCTAGTGAATTCTTGCCTAAACATTGGTTCGGCATCTGTTTTTGTTGTTGTTTTGTTTTGTTTTGTTTATTTGGTTAACCAATCAAATTTATGCATCAATAAAATCATAATTTACAATGCCAATACAATAATTTCAGAGCCAATTAATAATAATAAAAACTTTATACCAATTACTCTAACCTTATGAAATCATCATGCCGGCCTCCTTCCTCTTCCTCCTGAGACACTCTGTATTTCTGCAACTCTTAGCTCCTCCACCTTTCCCTGTCCAATCACAGGCCTCCTCTGAACTAATGTAATTGGACAGGGAAAATCCTTCAACAACAGAATGCATAATACACATTAGAAGAGAATTCAGGAGACAATAGGGTAACACAATGTACCTATTTTCCTTTCCTTTTTTTTTTTTTTTACATTTGAATCACCAGGTGGCATGCAAATAAAAAAAGAACATCAATAACTCTGAGCCAACACACAATTCGACAGAAAAGGACATTATGACTCTAAGTGAACATAGTTTTAGGAGTACATTAATAAATTTATTTAATTCATACCTCCTGTTTTATGTATGCCTGTGGACATCAGATGATAAAAATACTATCTGCATAAACCTAAAGAGGCTCTTTCAAACAGTCCCAGTTGAAACTCCAGGTAATGAGAGAAATCTGTGCCATAGATTAAATGTCAGGTTTCACTATTACAAAAAATAAGCAATATATATTATGTAATATATCTCATATAATACATAAAATGGCACCTAACAATCAACAGCATCACTGACTCAATAAAACAATATAAATAAATGCTTCAAAACACCAATGGCCATGACAACAAATAGTCAGGCTCTTTATAACACTTACATCAGATTGAACAGTAACAACCATAAAATGAACAAAGAGAAGACACAACTTTAATTCAAATTTAGTTTTTCTAAAAAATGAAGCAAAACTTCTAAAGAAAGTAGGACTTTTGTGCCCCATTTATAATGGGGTTATTTGATTTTCTGGAGTCCAGCTTCTTGAGTTCTTTGTATATATTGGATATTAGTACCCTATGGAATTTAGGATTGGTAAAAATCCTCTCCCAATCTGTTGGTGGCCTTTATTGACAGTGTCTTTTGCCTGACAAAAGCTGTGCAATTTTATGAAGTCCCATTTGTTAATTTCTCGATCTTAAAGCACAAGCCATTGCTGTTCTGTTTAGGAATTTTTCACCTGTGCCCATGTCTTTGAGGCTTTTCCCAACTTTCTCCTCTATAAGTTTTAGTGTCTCTGGTTTTATGTGGAGTTCCTTGATCCACTTACACTTGAGCTTTGTACAAGGAGATAAGAACGGATCAATTCACATTCTTCTACATAATAACCACCAGTTTGTGCCAGCACCATTTGTTGAAAATGCTGTCTTTTTTCCACTTGATGGATTTAGCTCCCTTGTCCAAGATCAAATGACCATAGGTGTGTGGGTTCATTTCTGGATCTTCAATTCTATTCCATTGATCTACCTGTTGATCACTGTACCAGTACCATGCAGTTTTTACCACAGTTGCTCAGTAGTACAGCTTGAGATCAGGCATGGTGATTCCACCAGAGGTTCTATTATTGTTGAGAATAATTTTTGCTATCCTGGGTTTTTAGTTACTCCAGATGAATTTGCAAATTTCCCTTTCTAACTCAGTGAATAATTGAGTTGGAACTTTGATGGGGATTGCATTGAATCTGTAGAATGCTTTTGGCAAGATAGCCATTTTTACTATATTGATCCTGCCAATCCATGAGCATGAGAGATCTTTTCATCTTCTGAGATCTTCTTTGATTTCTTTCTTCCGAGACTTGAAGTTCTCACCATACAGATCTTTGACTTCCTTAGTAAGAGTCACACCAAGGTATTTTATATTATTTGTGACTATTGTGAAGTGTTATTTCTCTAATTCCTTTCCCAGCCTGTTTATCCTTTGTGTAGAGAAAGGCCACTGATTTGTTTGAGTTAATTTTATATCCAGCTACTGCACTGAAGCTGTTTATCAGGTTTAGGAGTTCTCTTGTGTTATTTTTAGGGTCACTTATATATGTTATCATATCATCTGAAAATAGTGATATTTTGACTTCTTCCTTTGCAATTTGTATCCCCTTGATCTCCTTTTTTTTGTCTGATTGCTTTGGCCAGGACTTCAAGTACTATATTGAATAGGTAGGAAGAAAATGGGCAGCCTTGTCTAGTCACTGATTTTAGTGGAATTGCTTCATAATGAATGGCTGAGAAGCACCTGAAAAAAAATGTTCAACATCCTTAATCATCAGGGATATACAAATCAAAACAACCCTGAGATTCCATCTCACACCAGTCAGAATGGCTAAGATCAAAAATTCAGGTGACAGGAGATGCTGGCGATGATGTTGAGAAAGATGAACACTCCTCCATTGTGGGTGGGATTGCAAGCTTGTACAACCACTCTGGAAATCAGTCTGGCAGTTCCTCAGAAAATTAGACATAGTACTACCAGATGATCCAGCAATACCTCTCCTGGGCATATAACCCAGAAGATGTTCCAACTGGTAATAAGGACACATGCTCCACTATGTTCATAGCAGCCTTATTTATAATAGCCAGAAGCTGGAAAGAACCCATATATCCCTCAAGAGAGGGATGGATACAGAAAATGTGGTACATTTACACAATGGAATACTACTCAGCTATTAAAAAGAATGAATTTATGAAATTCTTAGGCAAATGGATGGATCTGGAGGATATCATCCTGAGTGAGGTAACCCAATCACAAAAGAACTCACATGATATGTACTCACTGATAATAAGATATTAGCCCAGAAACTTAGAATACCCAAGATACAATTTGAAAAACACATGAAACTCAAGAAGAAGGAAGAACAAAGTGTGGATACTTCGTCCCTCCTTAGAATGGGGAACAAAATACCCTGGAAGGAGTTACAGAAACAAAGTTTGGAGCTGAGACAGAAGAAAGGACCATCCAGAGACTGCCCCACCTCGGGATCCATACCATAATCAGCCACCAAACACAAATACTATTGCATATGTCAGCAAGATTTTTCTGACATGACCCTGATAAAGCCTCTTGTGAGGCTATGCCAGTGCCTGGCAAATACAGAAGTGGATGCTCATGGTCATCTATTGGATGGAATAAACGGTCTTCAATGGAGGAGCTAGAGAAAGTACCCAAGGAACTGAAGGGGTACAACCTAAGGTGGAACAACAATATGAACTAATCAGTACCCCCCCCCCCAGAGACCGTGGCTCTAGCTGCATATGTAGCAGAAGATGGCCTAGTTGGCCATCAATGAGAGGAGAGGCCCTTGGTCTTGCAAAGATTATATGCCCCAGTACAGGGGAATGCCAGGGCCAGGAAGCTGGAGTGGGTGGGATGGGCACCAGGGCGGGAGGGGAGGGTACAGGAGACTTTTGGGATAGCATTTGAAATGTAAATGAAGAAAATATCTAATAAAACATTGTTTAAAAAAAAAAAGTAGGAGTCAATGAGTTTTAGCACAGAGCTACTCCCAGGGCAGCAGTATAATTGTATGAATTTTTCTTTGCTGGTAATTTTCCAGTTACAATGAAAACATTTGTTCACGTGAAATATAAGGATACTTTTTACTTTAAGATTACTTCTTGACAAAAACTTATGTTTTAATCTCATAAGATATGGGGTTAATTCACATGAATTAGTCTTGAAATAATTTTTTTGTAAATTTTTTTCAGTACCCTTGAACCACAGGGATGATTTTATGCTTGAAGATCATTTTTAAAAATAAAGTAAGTTATGCAATCTACAGTACATTAAATTATAAGCTGCAACAATCTCCTTTTGCATACATAAAACCAAAGTTCACAAAGCTTACCTTTCTGGCATGTTTAACTCCACTCTGTCTACAATATTCTAGTGTTCAAATTTAGAAAGCACATGGAAGATAGTAGGAGCTGGTATGTTTGAAGAACAATTAACCCAGGCAGTATACAAGAATGCTTCCAGTGGCTCGTTGGTCTAGGGGTATGATTCTCACTTTGGGTGTGAGAGGTCCTGGGTTCAAATCCCAGGTGAGCCCAGCTACTTTTTCTGAGACAAAAGGATGGACCATCTAGAGACTGCCATATTCAGGGATCCATCTCATAATCAGCCTCCAAACGCTGACACCATTGCATACACTAGCAAGATTTTGCTGAAAGGACCCTGATATAACTGTCTCTTGTGAGACTATGCCAGGGCCTAGCAAACACAGAAGTGAATGCTCACAGTCAGCTATTGGATGGATCACAGGACCCCCAATGGAGGAGCTAGAGAAAGTACCTAAGGAGCTAAAGGGAACTGCAACCCTATAGGTGGAACAACAATATGAACTAACCAGTACCCCGGAGCTCTTGTCTCTAGCTGCATATGTATCAAAAGATGGCCTAGTCAGTCATCACTGGAAAGAGAGGCCCATTGGTCATGCAAACTTTATATGCCCCAGTACAGGGGAATGACCCATCCAGCAGGTCCAGTTATTTGAGGGTCTCAAGGGGACCTTCTCCTAAGAACCAAATGGGAGGAGGGAGAGAAGAGAACCAAGTGCAATGATAGACCAAGGGAAGCAGTCTGATTAGCATCAAGGTCTCACTGTATTTAGAAAGGCTCAAGTCTTAAATGCAGGAGGAATGGGGCAGCGGAAATGCACAAGCAAAGGAGGAAGTACTTCTCAGCAGGAGGGATGGGGCAGCAGAAATTTTTCTTTTGGCAACTACAAGGGGAAGCAGGAACTTGGTGGTATCAGGTTACATCTTGTGGTCAGGACATCTGGGGCTGACTTAGGGCTGGAACAATCTGTGGTTGTTCTCAGAGCGGTGCGTAGGTGGCCCGCTTTTGACCCCCTTTTCTTCTCGTGGGGAGAGGCCCAATTCAGAAATCAGGAAAACTGTGTTGTCTTAATAGCTCCCAACAGGGGAACGCCATGGCCAAAAAGTAGGAGTGTGTGGGTAGGGGAATGGGGAGGAGGGTATGGGGGACTTTTGGGATAGCATTGGAAATGTAAATGAGGAAAATACCTAATAAAAATACTAAAAAAGAAAAAAAAGAATGCTTCCCATACTGTTTCATATAAGCAACATAGCTTTCCTAGGAGATCGGTGGCTACATTTTGCTGGTTAAGGAAACATCTTTTTTCAGACTAATTTGAGTAAAACCTCACTGCTAAACATCCACTACTACCACTAGGCAATTTTATCCTTCATCTTAGAAGCCAGAATCTTCTTGTTTGGATGATAGTGTTCACTGAACTATGGTTTTAAATTTAGAATTTTTAAGCTTTAGTCAAAGTGGATATTTCAAATAACTAATTTCATTATGATCCCTTCAACATTTGTCACTGAATATTCTAACACAATATCACACCTGAATTAATCTTCAGGATAGGCAATAAAAATTGTTTTCAAATAATGTTAAACATATTTCTTCAATATACAAGTTGGTCTATTTCCCCTTCTAATCAGTCTTTAGTATAGTTTTTAGTATAGTTTTCTTTACAAAGCCCTGTCAGGTGCCACTGGATTAAGACAAGGAGTAAACATAAAGAGTTTGTTTACATTCATGTTTATGTTAACATCTTTCTTTCTATTTATTGACAAACCTAGTTGAGTTCTTTATTGAACAAATTTCTTCTTTCATAATACACATACTCACACACACACACACACACACACACACACATTACTCTTCTCTCTACCTTCTCTTAAATTCCTCATACTTCTGTCATTCTTGCTTCTCCCCCACAAAGTTTTAGCCCAAGGTCACACCTCTCAGATTTTGTTTTATGATTCACTGAGTGTGACTTGGGCTATTCATATGACTATGAGCTTAGAATTAACTATTCATGGGAGCCTGGTGTACTTCCTTTGGGGACATAACTGAAGATAATTACCAGTAGCCAAAATTTCAACAAGGAGAGATGAGCCTATCCATGTTCCATAATGACTATTGAGTTGCCCAATCTTGTCCTAGGACCAGTGTAGTTAATCTTAGGTTCTGTGAGGTTACACTCGCAATGGTTACATCATGCTCTGAAAAATAGCATTTTATAGCCTTTCCTCCTATTTTCCAGCTCTGTTCCTTCTCCCTTTTCTATAATAGTCCTTGAACCTTAGAGGGAGTAGTGTGTATGTCTTTAGGATTGAGCACTCACCAATCACTTACTCTCAGCACTTGGAGTAGCCACAAATCTCTTCACTCACTGGTGTTCATTGCAATGAGATGATTTATGGATTAACACTGAAAGTAGATTTTGTCTATGGGTGTAAGCAAATATTCAGAAGGCAGTTATGTTGGAATGTTAATTTAGGAAGACAACAGCAGTCTAGTCCCTCCTAGGCCTACAAACCTTACTAGCCATAAGATATCAACTGGATTTACAATAGTAAGCATATATTCACTCCTATGGAATAGGTTTTGAATCCAATATAAGAGCTTTTGGTTACCCCACGATACTCATGACACTATTGTACTGTTGGGCACATCTTGCCAGGCAGGCTAGCATTGTAGTTCAGAGGGTGCAAAAATAGATAAAATCAATCATGTGTTTTCTCCCGTGCCCCTGTACTCCAAATTGAAGCTTCTGGCATTATATATACTAACTACCTAGAAAGAAGCTTCCAACTAAGATCCAACTTGGTAGGACAAACAAATAAAACAAAAGTTCAAGATCAAAATCTGGTAAATAGTGAGTTTGAGGGCTATGTTGTACTATGTGTCAAAGAAAAATGAAGACAAAAAATAGAAATGAAATTAAAATTTATGCATAGACTTACTAAAGCCCCATATTTTATTCCAGCACCATGAAAAAATCCTTATACTTTATCTTACCCTGCATGTGTTTCATTTTATCAGGGCACTGGATACCATTTACTGTTAGTGAATACAACTGTGATCAATAGGATTTAGCCTTTTAAAACAGTGTGTAAGAATAACATTGGTAAAGACTTAAAAATATATGACATCCTCAGTATTCTTTGGCTCCAAATTACTTGGGCCCCTGTTGTCTGATATGCTGACTCTATCTGAGTCTCTCTCTTCCCTTTCTTATCTCTCTTAAAAATAAAATAACAAAAACAAAAACAAACCAAAGGGGAAAAAAAACATAAGATTTTTTGAACAGAATCACAATGCTTAAAT